>NC_139990.1:18442958-18972958 GCF_964263955.1 Coregonus lavaretus
GTTGGCCAAGATACTCTACACTCTCTCTATCTGTCCTCTCTATCTCTCTCCCTCTCTCTCTTTTTCTCTCTTTCCTCTCTCTTTCTGTCTCTCTCAGTTCTACAGACAGAGGCTGTGTGGCTGGGGTAAGCCCCCCCGATAAACACATAACCTTTATCTAGATACCCTGTCCAAATTGAGCCGAGCGGGTCTGCCCCCCCAGGCAGCCTGTTGGCCCCCAAGGCAGCCTGTTGAAACAGACGACCAGCCTCCTGAGTATCACCCTCCAGAGTCGTCCTCAGAAACACACCCGTCTGAAGGAGCAGCAGAGGGGTTTGGAGTTCACCAATAAAAAGCTTTTGTTCTTGATCCTGTTTGAACATTCCCTCTGAGGCCCAAAGCCTAGCAGAATGCTGGACTGGCTACCTCAGGGACATGCTGAAAGTCTGCACTGACTGCTCAATGACACAGACGGAACATGAGTGGACCTGGTCAGCGATATGAACACTCAACCAGATCAGAAACACGGAACAGGATGGTCTCAGCTCCAGCTTCTTTTCTTCAACCCAGTCATCCTTCCATATGACTAATTATGACTGATCACCCTACCAGTAGAGGCCTCAGAAGACAGAAAGACGATAGAGCTGGTACTTATAAACTTGCTCTCTGTTTGAGCGTAGAGAGGGCGGCTGTTAGTCTGGAGCCCATTCCTGGAGAGGCATTACATTAGAGATGATTCTGGAGAATCTACACATTAGATGAGTTCTAAACGAGGACGGGTGATATCTGAAGAGGAATGCTCTTCCGGAGGTCTCATGACTACCCCAGAGTACTACTACTCTATAGATCTTTATATACCAACACAATGAGGCCTCTATTAGTAGTCTACCCAGCCATGTGGAACCATCTAACCATGGTCTGTTTCATTAAAGTCATAAGGGGCCTTTATCTGATAAGGGGAACAAAACCGATGTTCTTTTCTCTTTGCTAATCCTGGGAGGAGCTTTAGTAAGGAAGTCTGAACAATTATCTGAACAACAATCAATATCTGACCCGATGCTGCTGTGAGCTGGTTATCAGTCTGGATATATCACAGCTTTCAATTTTCCATTAAAGGTTGAAGAGTGTAAGAAAATACAATATCTGATCCACACACTGAGCACTGACTGACTCTATCAGCTCTATGATGTTTAATACCAGCCTGACCTGTCAAACCAAACACAACCCCTGTGGTTTTCTCCTCTTAAAGAGACAGTAGAGAAAGCAGTCATGAAGCAGGAAGAAAATATCTGAACGTTTCCTCTTTGTTTTCCTCCTCCGGAGCGAGTCGGTTTCTCTCTGTAATGGCTCTGAGACTGGCAGCAGAACCGGTCAGACTGATCTCTGTTTTGTGTCTCAGACAGAAAGACTAAAACACAGTGATGATGAGGGGAGATATGAGGGGGGATAGGGGTCAAGCCTGTCTGGTGCTGCTACTGTGCATCTGACTACTCCAGCTAAGGCATGACAGAATGGATAACACGTCAAATCACAGAGCTCTGGGAGTCACTTTGAACAATGACATTGTACTAAGCACAGACTCAATGTGGGGCTTAAGTTGGGTCTAAATGCACTAAGCCCAGACACAGGGAGAGGCTTAGGTCTGAATGTACAGTTCCTTATGCGTAATGGAGTGACTCGACACAGGACTATCTTTATGACAGGGTCTTAGGGCATCTATAATAGGAGCAGCATCTGCTTGGTCCATCAGGCCCCATGGTGATTCCTCTCCCAGTGCACCCTGGGAAAGTCTCCTAAAGTCTCCTGATTCTCAGAC
This sequence comes from Coregonus lavaretus, assembly GCF_964263955.1. NCBI lineage: Eukaryota > Metazoa > Chordata > Actinopteri > Salmoniformes > Salmonidae > Coregonus > Coregonus lavaretus. The sequence continues at coordinate 18,444,754 of NC_139990.1, forward strand.
CTCTCTCTGTCTCTAGGCTGCTGTAATACTGGCCTAATACTGCTGTCAGGGGCCTGATACTGACATAAATAACAATACAGTCTGGACTGACTGGGGATGGGATGAAGCCCACTCCACTATGTTAGTTTATAGACCCTATAGACCACTGTGTTATACAGCCCAGTTGAAAGGATTACCAGTCTATGTAACCCTATGTCCTCATGTTCTGATACTTGTTATAACTTGACACTGTGCTTGTGTGTCATACAACTGTATGCACAACGTCTAACTCAACATTTCTTCTGTCTTTATGTATCCACAGGCTGACTCTGGGGACTCTTAAAAATAAAGACCCTTTTCAACATGCTCGTTGGCCCCTTTTCCAACACACCATGGCCGTAACACATATAACACATGTTGAGACAGTCCACCGCCAAGAGGATGTCCCAGGGAGTGTTTACTGTCTACAAGACTCACGTTATGGACATTAGTATCACTATATGGACATTAGACTCACTATATGGACATTAGACTTACGTTATGGTCATTAGTATCACTATATGGACATTAGACTCACGTTATGGACATTAATATCACTATATGGACATTAGTATCACTATATGGACATTAGTATCACTATATGGACATTAAACTCATGTTATGGACATTAGTATCACTATATGGACATTAGTATCACTATATGGACATTAGTATCACTATATGGACATTAGTATCACTATATGGACATTAAACTCATGTTTTGGACATTAGTATCACTATATGGACATTAGACTCACGTTATGGACATTAGTATCATTATATGGACATTAGACTCATGTTATGGACATTATTATCATTATATGGACATTAGTATCACTATATGGACATTAGACACACTATATGGACATTAGACTCACGTTATGGACATTAGTATCACTATATGGACATTAGACTCACTATATGGACATTAGACTCACGTTATGGACATTAGTATCACTATATGGACATTAGTATCACTATATGGACATTAGTATCACTATATGGACATTAAACTCATGTTTTGGACATTAGTATCACTATATGGACATTAGTATCACTATATGGACATTAGACTCACGTTATGGACATTAGTATCATTATATGGACATTAGACTCATGTTATGGACATTATTATCATTATATGGACATTAGTATCACTATATGGACATTAGACTCACGTTATGGACATTAGAATCACTATATGGACATCAGACTCACGTTATGGATATTAGTATCACTATATGGACATTAGACTCATGTTATGGACATTAGACTCATGTTATGGACATTAGTATCACTATATTGACATTAGTATCACTATATGGACATTACTTTTTGAACTGGAAGATCACTCTCTGAGAAACAGCCTTACACCAGTCAGATGATATCAGTCATCATATTACATGACTGATATTGTAAGAAAAGAGCTCCCTGTTCTTTCTGATATGGCTGAGTTGTTCTAGGGGGACACTCCGTCCTCTGGCCCTGGCTGGCCACTGTGTGTTTCTATAGATGAAGCCATGGGGTGCTGTATTTGACAAGCTGCTACATAGAGGAAGTTATTGTGTGGAGTTGGGAGGTGATTTGCATTTGAAACAGTTCCCCTCATGCTTCTCTGCCTCTGTGGCCCGAGGCTAATGTTCCCTTTCTGTCCAGATCAGGCACTGCACCTGTAGATCACACACAAACGTGCACACGCACGCACGCACGCATACAAACACACACACACACCTGCAGACACACGTCAGTGTACAGCTGCAGGCTTTAGTTGACCGCTCTACTCTGCTCGCTGGCCAGACTCTATAGGCTTAATGATCCTTGACTGGACATCTGTGGACCACAGGCTGGAATGGGAACGCCATGGAACTCTCCTCTTCACTGTTATACTATAATGAAGGATACAAAATGGCTGCCGGCACAGTCTTTAGTAAATTGATGAGATTAACTGTATATTAGGGAACTATGGAATTGTCAGAATGCTAGAGTAGCTTATATGGCTCTGTTAATACACAATGAATGTTAGAGCCACACTATAAAATACATCAAGAAAGAACTTAACCAAGAGGGCAATCAATCAGAGGTGCTAAAAATGGACATCACGTTTAAGAGTCTTGTTGTTGATCACAATACAGTACACAACTCTGAAAGGGACGTCGTCATTGACAAGACAAAAGCTTGGATGGCTCAGTAACTAGCCTTATTACTGAGACAGAGAGGAAATCATATGCAGAGAACAGACTTATCAGACCCTCCTGTTGGAGCGATAAATGAAAGTATTTGAATGGAAGCGCGTCTCGGTGTCGGGGATGGCAATGTTCTCGCTGACAGTAATGTAATTCAGTAAGCACCTTGCTGTGCCAGTTGTCATGGTGCCAGGTACACTGGCACTCAGATTGGCACTCAGGGCGCTTAACCATTTAGGGCACTGGCAACATGGCATCAGGCCTGCTCTCTCCTCACCTCCATACGTCTCAAGAACTGCTGGGTTCAAACAGTATTTGTTTTCTTTCAAACACTTTAGCTGCTCTTGATTGAGCTTGCCTGGCACAATTGAACCAATGGAATTGTCCCAAAAGTGCAAAACCGGCCTATCTGTCGTTCCAGGCAGGCTCAATCAAATGCTCAAAGAATTTTTAAAAACTTAAAAACAATCCTATTTGAACACAGGTGTGATCCATCTTTGCTGAGTAGCCAAAACATACCCTGCTTGTTAAACTGGTGTTTATGCTCAGGCCCTTTTAAGGAACAATTTTTCAAACCTCTCAACCTTTTGTGCCCTCAAAGCTGAGAGAAGAATGTCCTGTGAACACCAAACTAAGAGAAAACCCTGTGAATGGGATTACCTTTCCTTCTCAATGAGTTTGAACATTTATCTTGTGGACTAGCTGTTTTAAACAGTGTAAGCTTTAAAAAAAAAAGATGTACATTTTGGTGTCGATATGTGAACAAATGCCTTGCCCGATATTAAACAGCCTAAAGTCAATAGTGACTAAGGTAAGAAAGCAAGGTGGGTCCATTATCTAGCTGTATGGCCTAATCATTGACCTACTACCTCTGTAATTCACTGATATAAAACATGCAGTGCTCACAGTGCAATAAAACACACTCTACAGTCCAGAATAATGACTGTGTATATACATGACAAACAGCCAGGCTTAGGTCATGTTGGGGTCACACACTACATCTTGCCCTGTTACTGGAGACAGGAAAACTCAGCTTCAGCATTCTAGGCAGTCAATAGCGAAGTGCTTACACATTCTATAATGATGTAATAGGTTGATTGATTCGTGGGGCTGACTGGGTCTGTGACGTATAGAGAGAGTATAGAAAACTGAGCTCTGAGGTGAAGTCAGGACGCTACAGGACAACCACTGAGGTGCTTAAACCTGTTCATCCTTTACATTAAACCTATATTACCATATACATTTATCCTCTTGGCAGAGAGCCTCTCACCCACAACCACTTAAGCAGGTAGACATCACGCCTTGAAAGCAAACAGCATGGGAGGGAATGAATGCCTTGTCAACTAGAACAATGTAAGGAGTTAATAGTGTATATAATTGGAGTTTTACAGGGGTGGGGGAACACTGTACACCTTTAGTACACTGAACAGTGACGTAGTAACTTGCATCATGATGCTGAACCTGTGGTCATGGTGTATTGTTTAGATTGACATGGTGTACCTTGACCATGAGAGACTGCTTGGACAGGGCTCCCTGGTAAAACATATTTATGTCTATCTCAATGGGACTCGCCTGGACATACAAAAGATAAATACACATTTAAAAAATGCACATTGTATTTTCTTTAGCCAGACGCAGTCCTCTTTGTATGACGATTAACAAGACTAAGCTGGAATACTTGTTCTAAACGTTGAAAGGAGACACCACTCATTATTCTTCCAAAATGTCAGATTTGTTTTCTCATAGTGGCCCAGAGCTATTAATCCTGAAGTAATAGTGTAATGGTTATATTCCTTAAACTGCCATCTCTCACCAAGCCTTGATCTGTTGAGTCCTGCTGTATGTCCCCCTAGGAGCATGCTATTAGCTTACGCTGATGTTGTCTTCATGGCAACAGAAACACCAACCGGTCGACTGGGAGTTACAGAAATGATTTAGAGCCACACATTACAGCCACCAGCCTGTTGAACACATACATGCACGTAGCCTGGACAAGCCCTATTCACCCTGATATTCACCCTTTCTTCAGAAACTAAGCCTGAGGATTATGGAGACCTGAATGATCCAGTCATCATGGCTACAGCTAGTAAATTTGGAGGTGTATAGTTGAGTTTAGTTCCTTGAGGCATCATGGATAGCAGACCCAAAGAAATAGGGAGACCATTATTTCAGACCCAAATGAGGGGCTCAGATATCATCTTACACTTCCTGCTCCAGGCCTCTGGTCAGCCATCCCCTCCCCCATCAGCCCATATCAGCCCCCTCTCTAAACCCCCCTCCACTAAGGTCAAAGGTCAGTAAACGCTCTTTCTCCCCAACAACCTCAACAAAAAAAGAAACAGTCTGCTAAATGTTCATATTTTCAACAGGAAGAAGATTATTGTGTAGTGATTGTGATCTGAGTGCAAAAGGCTAACTGATAGAAATAAAACAGAGGTTGGAAATGTTGTCCAACCACAACAGACGTTTTCTGATAATATCTCCCCTGCTGCCTTTCAGTTGGAATCAGACGGCCTGTTTCATTTGCTTTCCCTGCCCGTTCGTGTGTCCAACACACACCAATAAAACTGAATGGGGGTGTGGCAGCTGGAATAGGGGTGTGGCAGCAGGACAATACTCTCCAGACTTAATTTATCTCCATACGTCAAAAGGCAACCAGGGAAAGATTTTGCCAGGTTGACAACAGACACTTTAATGCCAGGGTAACACTGACCATTAACTACTTCACACGGCATTTCACCTCTGAAAAGTGGGTACATTGATCAATATCACCATTCAACATTATCCAGGGCATCTGTGAAAACTAAAAGGTAGATTCAATTTCCTCAAAGATCAAACAACAAAACGATCAATAAAACGTATACATAGACATTAATTTACTACAGAAAGAACAATTAGCATCAAAAAGCAGAAATTCAACAGATTTCCTATGATTGACAGGAGGACCAGGGCGGCTTAGCCCTCCCACTGATGTTACAGCCAGATAAACCTGAAATTAAGTAATTATGGCAAATTAATGGGTGTAAATGTCACAATTTAATGCTGAGGATGATTTCATATGTTTAATTAGAACAGGAAGAGTAAATTCCTGAACAATAGGATGGATTTCAAGAGAGTGAGGGAAGAGAAAAGAGAGAGAGAGAGAGAGAGAGGGGGGGTGAGAGGGATTTGTTTGTAGTCTTACACCAGTCTTTTGTGTTAGAAGGTAACTGTGTGAGGACAGAAAAATCCTGTCAATTCAATACTCAATAAAGGGGGCTGTTTATAAATCCATTGCAGATGCAAGAACAGAGATAAATGCTTTGAAATGATTTCCTTTACAGCAAATCTGCCACCATCAAACCAACAGCTACAAATCACATCTCAACCAAATGACTGACACATCAGTTAGATTGTTAAACATGATTCAAGTACCAGCTTTTATCACTTTATACTGTATATAATATAACATGTTCAAATCTATTACATCAATATATCCACTGATGAGACAAAGGATATGACATGCCTGCTAGTCTCTGTTACAGCTCCCACTGTGACAGTCTGGGCTGATATTGAAATGCAGACACTCAACCAAAACAGAGAGAAACGGGAATAACTGAATACATAAAATAACTGACAACACTGTTGATTTGTTTTTTTGCACATATCAGAAAATCTCTAACTTTGGCTCTTCTGTGAGGACAGTGAATCTAATAAGATGCTAAATACAATTTTGCAGACAGAAACAGTTTTAGATTATTCTCTTACCACACATTCGCCTTTTATCAATCCAAATTATTTCTAATGAATAGTCATAGACAAAAATAACAATTACACTTGGGAGACTGGCGGTGGAAGTTTACTTTCACCCACCTGAGGAGAGAGGAGCCAACAGAACATGTGTGATGATGATCAGGAGGGTTCTTACAGAACAGGTGTGGTAAAGGTTCTAACGGGAAGTCACCCACTCCCCTGAAGAGAACCTGAACACCTTCCAAAGAGGTGTTGATTAAAAAACACTTTATTCCAGAATGCTGCTGCCCTTCTAGTCAGGTTAATTTCCCAAGATGTATGGCTGGTCAAGGAAGGAGCTTGAGACTAAGTGTCCTGCCCTTTGATATACTGTATATATGACACATCTACTGCAGAGAGTGCAACTTTCCCTAGTGATATTCATCATGTAGGATCTTACTTTGATCAACCTGTTGTTGCAGGACATTTCCTGCACAGCAGGAAATACAAACTTGTAGTGTAACTGGTCAAATTAAGATCCTGCATCTGTAGCTCTTTGCATATTCACTCTCGATCTCTCCGTCTGCCTTTCACTCTCTCTCTGTCTACTGTTTACTTAAGGCTGTGTTTCCCACAGTGTGGCTTGTCTGAGGGGAGCGGTGGCTGCCACCAGAGTCATCTCTCCCAGGGTAAATCATGTTCTGTGGCTGGCTGTCCTCTGCCATGTGGATCTCAATAGATTGCCATCTCATTCACTGTCCAGATCCATGCAAAGCATCATGGCCGTGAGGTATCATTTATACTGGTTAGACAAATTACCAATTGACCTGCCATAGATTACTAATTCGACAGACTTTGCATGTTCTGTCCGGCTGGAAAAATGGTTCTGGCTGCAGGATACATCGAAACCTATTTTCTGTGATGTAGTTACATTATAAAGTAATTGCTCACAGTTTCTCTCTACTATACTGTATATCCTGCCTGTCTGCCTGTCTGTCTGTCTGTCTCCCTGTCTGCCTGTCTGTCTGTCTCCCTGTCTGCCTGCCTTTATGCCTGTCTGCCTCCCTCCCTGCCTGCAAGGCACTGCCAATTTCTCTGTGTGCGTGTGAGTACTGCCTCTCTGTATTCTTTGAAGATCAGCAGCATGCTTCTTTGGGCTTAAAGAGTGTTTCAACCATGCAGAATGGAAACAGGTGGTACGTGTTGTCAATAATTATCGTGGTTACTTCCCGCTTATGACAGGTTGTGTGGTCCCATATAGTTGATAGGCGTTTGGACAAGTGACAACATGTCATCTTCAACTGCTTGAAGAGCAGTTATCCTCCAGTGTATTCTAATGTACTCTCAATAAACCTCTCTTTGTTACAGCAGTCCAGGGTTATTCATTGTGTATTGAATCGACTTTCATTCTCTTGCTGTTTGTATAGAAACTCTACATTGTGGTGCCTAGTTCTTCTCTTCATTACAAACAACAAGATGCTCCTGAGTACCTCCCCACCTCCACCTACACATGTTACAGTGCAACATCTTCCCCAGTGGCCTCCCCCTGAAACACAATCACATAAACAAAGGCCAGTCTTCTTACTGACGCAGGATAAGTGCTTATTAGAGGAGACAAGCTGATTGGTGATTGTGTTGCTGTGTCTGGCTGCTTGCAGAACAAATTGCCCACAAGGGTTGAAAAACAACTCTTGACTTTATGATGAGAGGAACAAACTGAGACATGGGAGCAGAGTAGATGTGATTACTGGGCTATTGTTGTGGAATATCATATCAGTCTGTTTCCTGCTGCTGCCTGCTAAATACAGACCATAATAATCCCCATGTGATGCTGGAGGCTGGGAGGGTTGGGGGGGAGAGGGAAATGGGGGGGAGGGGAGGGGATTGCCTGGGTTAGGGGGGAGAGGGAGATGGGGTGGAGGGGGGTAATTAAAACTACTTGTGTCGGAAGCCCAAATGTACACATTTACACCCTGTCTCTATCTCTAAGGTTACACCGACCTCGTCTAAGGTTGCAGGGGCTTTGTTTCAAGGTGTACTGACATTTGTGACATTTTTTAAAAGTCAGACCCCCTATAGGAGAAGAGTCTTGAGAGTTGTCCCTGAGTGATTTATTGTCCCTGAGTGATCTATTGACCCTGAGTGATCTAAATATGAGTCTGTCTTTCAGTAATGACCCAATTAGACAGCAGCATCAGAGAGTAGGGAGAGGAGAACACCACTCTGGTGTTAACAATTATTACTGGAGATAATGAACAAATCCAATTAATACAGATGAATCGACGAGAGAGCGAGAGAGAGAGAGAGAGAGAGAGAGAGAGAGAGAGAGCGAGAGAGAGAGAGAGAGAGAGAGAGAGAGAGAGAGAGAGAGAGAGAGAGATGGGGGACAGAGGATTTTCAAACATTTCAAATTTGTATCTGTAAATTGGCAACAAAGGAATGCTGGGGGGTTCCTGGGCAATAAACTATCTACTGGGAGCAGTAGTCACTAATCAGCTGGCTGTGTTCAAGGTGAAACAGAGACACACAGACATGCTGCTTCACTAGAAAGCTGGGGACACAGTGAACCATGCTGTACCACTGGAGGCCTGGTTCTGGTCTATCCGTCTGGGTCCAATCTCTCCTCTGTGGTTTGTAACTTTAATGAGCACATCATGTGTCTCAAGGCTACCTCTACAACTGAGGCTACCTCTCCCTGGGTCAGAAACAAGACCAAAAGAAAAACAGCAGAAGTGACTGAACAACACAATTGCAGGACGAAGGATGTTGAAAAGCTGTAGGAGAACTACAGGTCTTGTTTTCCTCTATAATTTAATTGAACACAAACAAGCTTACCCAACACTCCCCAGGAGGCGTAAAATCCAGCCTAGGCCAGAACAGTCTGCTGTGGAAGACAGGCCCAGACTAAATATGACAGTGTTGACGGATGGGATGAGATTCTCAAGCCCCTGTTGGTTCTATGTGTGCCTGGTCTATAACATTAACACTGCATGTGCCTGCTCTACACGGTTAAGTCCAGATCGTTTCCACTAATGCCGCTGGCCTACAGACATAACAACAGAGATTAGTAAACCAATACCCTCTACCACCTGGTCTGGAACGACCAATAGAAAAAGGAGCAAGGTGGTCCTATGGATCAGGAGATCTGGCAGTCTCACTGGATCAACTATCCTAATTGCAGAGACAGAGACACTGATACTGTCATTCTGACTGGTCCTGGAAGGACTTCAATAAGGAGGACCATTAAAAGAACAGCCGCAATCAGGGTTTTGGTTCAGCAGCTGTGTGTGTGTGTAGGGGATGGTGCGGGGGCTGGGTGTGTGTCAGGGATTTGATGAGGCAGGGATTCGATGCCCGGCCAAAGTCAGATTTTCCCTGGTGAAACCGGAGCCGTGCGCCAGGCCACAGAACAGACAGAGAGGGAAGTGGCTTGTCATGTACATTAAAGGAACGTCTGGGCCAGTCAGGCCTGTGAGTAGGGTGGGCAACCTTTTCCCCCTTACACTCTGTGATGGTGAGGAGGAGCAGGGATCTCTCTGGGGGCTCACTGTCTCCCCTCTAACAGGTGGAGGTGTACAGCGGCCAGGAGCGGTGAGGTGTTGATAAACATTCCGACTACCCTCTCAAGGCCCGGTTTCCCAAAAGCAGCTTAAGGATAAGTTCATTGTTAGAACCTTAGTCGAGCATCATTAGATCTCACGAGCTGTTTCCCAAAACCATCGTTAGTTGCACTTGAACACGTTTGTTATTTACCAACTGCCTCAGACCACTCATAGAACTGCTAAGCGTTCTTAAATGCTTTTTTGCCCTTCCACGTCACTTTATACACATAAGATCTCTGCTAAACATATAATCAAGCTGTTTATCTGTCTCTCTGTGACCAGCAAAAACTTGGGAAGAAGTTGACTACAAATACAAATTTGCCAATGTCTTTGCAATTGAACAAGCAAAGGATAAAAATATGCTTAAAATGTAAACCGAGATGACTGCATTAAAACATTTATACAGTAAGCCTATAGGCTTAAATAAATGTAATTTCAGTCAATTGAGTTCTATTTGTAGGCTACACAGACTGTCATTTTTGCCTCAATATATTTAATGATGTGTAACATGTGTGCAATGATGTGCCAAATGAATATGTGATTGACTGCATTATTATAGGGTAAGCATTAGAATAAGCATCCTCAATATTTCCACACATTAGGTTATATCTCTCTAAGAGTCCTATCAGAGAGTGGAACAGAAGGAGGGGAACAAAGAGGGAAACAGAAGGAATGCACGTATTCCTGAGAGTCCCAGCTTTCAGGAATGGGGATCATTCTATTTTGTAGCTTAAACCTTTCAAACCCTAGAGCCAGATTCATATGAAGAAAAAAGAATCAACATTCCACATAGGCTAGAAAATGCTAAAACCGCAAGAAACCAGAGAGACAACCACCATAGTGTTACAGGAGGGGGTCGCAGTTCCAGAGCGATCCACTAGGTGTCATCCTCCGACAGCCTTAGGCACCTCCTCACTCACAGTCGGGACTAATCATTATCCTATTGGTGTCACCTGTGTCTATCGGTTCACCTGTGTATTTATGCCCTCACTTCCCTGTGTTCCCTTGCTCAGTTTTCTCTGCTAGTTTCACTATGTCCAGCAGTACTACTCAGTGTCTGATCAGAGACCTATGTACAGGGACTTGAGAAGTGTTCTCCCTGTTTCATTATTTGTTTCAGTCTTAGGTAGTACAGTGGGGGGGAAAAGTATTTAGTCAGCCACCAATTGTGCAAGTTCTCCCACTTAAAAAGATGAGAGAGGCCTGTAATTTTCATCATAGGTACACGTCAACTATGACAGACAAATTGAGATTTTTCTCTCTCCAGAAAATCACATTGTAGGATTTTTAATGAATTTATTTGCATATTATGGTGGAAAATAAGTATTTGGTCAATAACAAAAGTTTCTCAATACTTTGTTATATACCCTTTGTTGGCAATGACACAGGTAAAACGTTTTCTGTAAGTCTTCACAAGGTTTTCACACACTGTTGCTGGTATTTTGGCCCATTCCTCCATGCAGATCTCCTCTAGAGCAGTGATGTTTTGGGGCTGTCGCTGGGCAACACGGACTTTCAACTCCCTCCAAAGATTTTCTATGGGGTTGAGATCTGGAGACTGGCTAGGCCACTCCAGGACCTTGAAATGCTTCTTACGAAGCCACTCCTTCGTTGCCCGGGCGGTGTGTTTGGGATCATTGTCATGCTGAAAGACCCAGCCACGTTTCATCATCAATGCCCTTGCTGATGGAAGGAGGTTTTCACTCAAAATCTCACGATACATGGCCCCATTCATTCTTTCCTTTACACGGATCAGTCGTCCTGGTCCCTTTGCAGAAAAACAGCCCCAAAGCATGATGTTTCCACCCCCATGCTTCACAGTAGGTATGGTGTTCTTTGGATGCAACTCAGCATTCTTTGTCTTCCAAACATGACGAGTTGAGTTTTTACCAAAAAGTTCTATTTTGGTTTCATCTGACCATATGACATTCTCCCAATCCTCTTCTGGATCATCCAAATGCACTCTAGCAAACTTCAGACGGGCCAGGACATGTACTGGCTTAAGCAGGGGGACACATCTGGCACTGCAGGATTTGAGTCCCTGGCGGCGTAGTGTGTTACTGATGGTAGGCTTTGTTACTTTGGTCCCAGCTCTCTGCAGGTCATTCACTAGGTCCCCCCGTGTGGTTCTGGGATTTTTGCTCACCGTGCTTGTGATCATTTTGACCCCACGGGGTGAGATCTTGCGTGGAGCCCATGATCGAGGGAGATTATCAGTGGTCTTGTATGTCTTCCATTTCCTAATAATTGCTCCCACAGTTGATTTCTTCAAACCAAGCTGCTTACCTATTGCAGATTCAGTCTTCCCAGCCTGGTGCAGGTCTACAATTTTGTTTCTGGTGTCCTTTGACAGCTCTTTGGTCTTGGCCATAGTGGAGTTTGGAGTGTGACTGTTTGAGGTTGTGGACAGGTGTCTTTTATACTGATAACAAGTTCAAACAGGTGCCATTAATACAGGTAACGAGTGGAGGACAGAGGAGCCTAAGTTACAGGTCTGTGAGAGCCAGAAATCTTGCTTGTTTGTAGGTGACCAAATACTTATTTTCCACCATAATTTGCAAATAAATTCATAAAAAATCCTACAATGTGATTTTCTGGAAAAAAAATTCTCAATTTGTCTTTCATAGTTGACGTGTACCTATGATGAAAATTACAGGCCTCTCTCATCTTTTTAAGTGGGAGAACTTGCACAATTGGTGGCTGACTAAATACTTTTTTCCCCCACTGTATTTCGTACCACCAGTAAAGATCGTTGTTTCACCATCTCTGCCTACTGCCTACTGTATATCCTGCACCGCACATGTGTCACAACTCACCCCAACCCTTACAGAAAACTGAGCCAATATGGACCCAGCGGAGTCAGCACAGTATCGGAGTGCATTGGCAACACAGGGAGCTATGCCGGTTCTCGAAGGCTGCCCACTTCATTCCCCTTCCCAAACTCCCGTCGGCCCGGGAGATTGCTAAGTTGGAGGTGCAGTACGTTTTCCGGGTCCATGGCCGTCCCCAAGATGTGGTGTCGGATCGGAGCCCTCAGTTCGCCTCCAGGTTCTGGAAGGCGTTCGCCACCTGCCTCTGCGCCTCCGTCAGCTTGTCTTCTGGCTTCCATCCCCAGACGAACGGGCAGATGGAGCGCGTCAACCAGGATCTGGAGGGGGTGCTGAGGTGCTACGCCCCTAGCAACCTAGCTACGTGGAGTCAGCGACTGGCGTGGGCGGAGTACGCCCACAACACCCTTCTCTGCTCGCCCACCGGCCTGTCCCCCTATTCCCCGAGCAAGAGGAGGAGGCGGCGGTCCCGTCGGTCCAGGCTCCTGTTACACGAGTGGGTCGCAGTTCCAGAGCGATCCACTAGGTGTCATCCTCCGACAGCCTTAGGCACCTCCTCACTCACAGTCGGGACTAATCATTATCCTATTGGTGTCACCTGTGTCTATCGGTTCACCTGTGTATTTATGCCCTCACTTCCCTGTGTTCCCTTGCTCAGTTTTCTCTGCTAGTTTCACTATGTCCAGCAGTACTACTCAGTGTCTGATCAGAGACCTATGTACAGGGACTTGAGTAGTGTTCTCTCTGTTTCATTATTTGTTTCAGTCTTAGGTAGTATTTCGTATTTTGGCAGTCAGACGGTTTTTGGAGACTTATTTGCTCCGCGTTTCTTTTATCGTGATAAGTCCGTTATTTTGTATTTTGGCTTCGGGACCACCAGTAAAGATCCTTGTTTCACCAGTTCTTTCTATGGCCTACTGTATTTCCTGCACCGCACCTGGGTCACACCTCACCCCAACCCTTACACCATAGTGCTTGTAATTTTGGCACTAAACGTCGGATCTTGGCAGGGATTTTTTTGCAGAGCTTTCATTATTGTTCAGAATTTATCTAAATTAATAAATGGGCCGCCAGTTGAATAGCCCTGCCCTACTGAGACATAACCTCAAACCTAAATGTACAGAGACCTCCAGGGGTTCATCTCCTACTGAGACCTCCAGGGATTTACAGGGGCAGGAGCTCAACATGTGTCCCAGCCCTCACCCCAACACGGCCAGCTGAAATCATAATGCCTGTTAAACTCTGCCGTTAAAACACCAGGTAAATGATTACTGTCTTCTGGTGAGATGTATGGCTTTAGCAGAGAGATGGGGGGAGAGAGAGAGAGCGATCTGACAGAGGACCTTGTATAGTAGATTTTTAAATTTTAGTAATTTAGCAGATGCTCTTATCCAGAGCGACTTACAGTTAGTGAGTGCATTCATTTTTTCATACTGGCCCCCTGTGGGAAACGAACCCAAAATCCTGGCGTTGCAAGCGCCATGCTCTACCAACTGAGTTACACAGGGCCTGTGTCAGAGTTAGGGTTAGGTGTGAGCTCTAAGCTGTCTGTGCTGAGCTACAGGCTCAAACAGTGGAATGCTATTAATAACATCAACTTCAACCTCCATGAGGATGGATGAGCTAGAATCATTAGTAAAGGAGGTTTTTATACCTGGTGTGTGTGAGGACAACAAAAGGCTTGAATGCACAAGCTATAGCTTAACAAATGTCCACTGTCTCAAACCAGTCCTGAACTACATCGGACCCCAAATCTTCAAAAGGTCCTCAACGCAGCCTTAGAATTAATTTCAGCATTAGGCCTAATATAGAAAAAAGACAAGGCATTTTTACATAAATACACGAGATCTATAACATTGGTGTTAGCTCTAAATATTTACCAGTAGGTATCCCTGTTTCTGTTCTCTCCTCACGACCTTGCTGGCACCTGCCTGCTATAACCAAAGCAGATAAAACAGGCCTAAATTCTATTTATTTTGGTGTAATCATTAGGATTAAGCTGCTGAAGAAACACATTAATATATAATCCCCCGTGCCTCCCCCTCCTCTCACTTTACCCCTGTGCTCTCCCTCCCTCTCTCTCTCCCTCCCTCCCTCTCTCTCTCTCCCTCTCCCTCTCCCTCTCCCTCTCCCTCTCCCTCTCCCTCTCTCCCTCCCTCCCTCCAGCTTTGCAGCACTGAGCCTTTTAATTCAGAAGGAAAATGGAGGCAGTGGTTTGGAGCCACTTTGAGCTCCTGCCAAGCTCTCGTCTGCATTGTGGAGCTTACAGCTGGGCTTGCTTTCCTTTATCCTGCTCTTTCTCTGTCCCTCTCTATCTTTCTCTATCCCTCTTTCTTTCTCTGTCCCTTTCTTTCTTTCTGTGGTGCAATTCTTGCTGCTGTGTGTGCAGAGGGGGAGGGGTCACTTGTCATGGAGCCAACTTTTTGGGTTTCCAGCCCGTACACCCCACTTCTTCCCTCCCTCCTCCCCCGTACCTTCCTCAATGACAGGCTGTAAACACAAGAGGAGTGAGAGGGGGAGAGGAGGGGAGGAGGGGAAGGGGGGACACAGCACACTCTAAACTCCCCCTCACATGCCTCTCTTCTCCCCACTCCCTCTGCTGCTCTCTAGCATGGTTTGAACGTACAGCATGTCTTATTATCATGGTTTTACAGAGAGATTTAGAGAGAGAGAGAGTGCGAGAGAGCATGAGGGAGAGGGAGACAGAGAGAGAGAGAGAGAGGAACAGGAGAAGAAAGGAACAGAGGGAGAAAACAGGGATAAATAAGAGTGCTGAAGTAGTATAGAGAGAAGGAGATACAAAGGGAGATAGAGAGAGAGAGAGGAGGAGATGGAATACTCAAATAAAGACAGTGATCTGATAACAAGCTGTGGGACTCTGAGACAGACTGTATCTCTCTGAGAAAAACACTGATATTAAAAAGTGATGGAGATCGTGCAGTCATTTACTCTCATACACAGTATTCTGCAGATTTATGACTGTAAATTAGATTAAATGGAGGAGGCTCATCAGTTCCCCATTTTCCAGTACTCTCATTCTCCATCTCAATTTGATTTGTGTAAAACTCCTACTGAAACTCCTACTGAAAGCCATGAAGAAATTACAAGCGTTTGATGCAGCCAACCTTCAGGAAACCTCCAGTAAACCTCCAGTAAACCTCCAGGAAACCTCCAGTAAACCACACACTTATTATTATTACTGTTGGCTCTTCAGTTTGATCCTCAGGCACTACCCTGTCTGGCAGACAGTTTACCAGTCTACTCTGTTCCGGGATCAGGTGCTGACTTGTTGAACATCAGGCCTTGTGAATGTAATGAAAGCTAAACACACTGTATATACACTGCTCAAAAAAATTAAGGGAACACTAAAATAACACATCCTAGATCTGAATGAATGAAATAATCTTATTAAATACTATTTTCTTTACATAGTTGAATGTGCTGACAACAAAATCACACAAAAATTATCAATGGAAATCAAATGTATCAACCCATGGAGGTCTGGATTTGGAGTCACCCTCAAAATTAAAGTGGAAAACCACACTACAGGCTGATCCAACTTTGATGTAATGTCCTTAAAACAAGTCAAAATGAGGCTCAGTAGTGTGTGTGGCCTCCACGTGCCTGTATGACCTCCCTACAACGCCTGGGCATGCTCCTGATGAGGTGGCAGATGGTCTCCTGAGGGATCTCTTCCCAGACCTGGACTAAAGCATCCGCCAACTCCTGGACAGTCTGTGGTGCAACGTGGCATTGGTGGATGGAGCGAGACATGATGTCCCAGATGTGCTCAATTGGATTCAGGTCTGGGGAACGGGCGGGCCAGTCCATAGCATCAATGCCTTCCTCTTGCAGGAACTGCTGACACACTCCAGCCACATGAGGTCTAGCATTGTTTTGCATTAGGAGGAACCCAGGGCCAACCGCACCAGCATATGGTCTCACAAGGGGTCTGAGGATCTCATCTCGGTACCTAATGGCAGTCAGGCTACCTCTGGCGAGCACATGGAGGGCTGTGCGGCCCCCCAAAGAAATGCCACCCCACACCATGACTGACCCACCGCCAAACCGGTCATGCTGTAGGATGTTTCAGGCAGCAGAACGTTCTCCACGGCGTCTCCAGACTCTGTCACGTCTGTCACGTGCTCAGTGTGAACCTGCTTTCATCTGTGAAGAGCACAGGGTGCCAGTGGCGAATTTGCCAATCTTGGTGTTCTCTGGCAAATGGCAAACGTCCTGCATGGTGTTGGGCTGTAAGCACAACCCCCACCTGTGGACGTCGGGCCCTCATACCACCCTCATGGAGTCTGTTTCTGACCGTTTGAGCAGATACATGCATATTTGTGGCCTGCTGGAGGTCATTTTGCAGGGCTCTGGCAGTGCTCCTCCTGCTCCTCCTTGCACAAAGGCGGAGGTAGCAGTCCTGCTGCTGGGTTGTTGCCCTCCTACGGCCTCCTCCACGTCTCCTGATGTACTGGCCTGTCTCCTAGTAGCGCCTCCATGCTCTGGACACTACGCTGACAGACACAGCAAACCTTCTTGTCACAGCTCGCATTGATGTGCCATCCTGGATGAGCTGCACTACCTGAGCCACTTGTGTGGGTTGTAGACTCCGTCTCATGCTACCACTAGAGTGAAAGCACCGCCAGCATTCAAAAGTGACCAAAACATCAGCCAGGAAGCATAGGAACTGAGAAGTGGTCTGTGGTCACCACCTGCAAAACCAGTCCTTAATTGGGGGTGTCTTGCTAATTGCCTATAATTTCCACCTGTTGTCTATTCCATTTGCACAACAGCATGTGAAATGTATTGTCAATCAGTGTTGCTTCCTAAGTGGACAGTTTGATTTCACAGAAGTGTGATTGACTTGGAGTTACATTGTGTTGTTTAAGTGTTCCCTGAATTTTTTTGAGCAGTGTATATAAAATAAAGTAAAATAAAAACATCTATTTCCATTTGTTTCTGAAAGATGAGTAATAATGATACTTCATCATCATGTTCGAGCAATGTCCTCCTCCGTGGTAAGCTGGAGTAATGAATATGGCGTGATGAACATAGAGAGATTAATAATATGGACATAGCTAAACATGGAACAGACAGCTGCTGAGAATGATAACTCTTCTTTCATCCAGACTAATGAAATCCCAAATTAAATCAACTCGGCTGCATTAGCCACAGCCAATGCAAAGCACCACGGCACAAATTCATTTTCGATTTGAATTACAAATGAATCCTTTTAGAGGAGCGTGGTGTTCTGGTAATGATCTGACTACCAGGGATCACTCAGAGTTTGGTAGAAGGTTACATCTCCATGACAACTTGAAGAGCGAGGGAAGAGAGAGGAGGGAGGGAAAAACTGTTGATAAAGAGCCCAGGGGAAAATTGAGCTTCTCTTCTGTTAATGTCAAGAAAGCAGGAATCTGTGAATCTGTGGACTTGTCTGTTTATATCCAGCATCTGTTTAAGCTCCCAATGTGGCATTTTACTGTATTATAAAAACAAATAGAAAATACAATGAAATCTCACAATTTAGTTTTGCCAAATGCATATGTATGCTTATAGAAATGATCCATTCAGGCAACATTGTCCTTGTTTTAGTTTGAGGTTTTCCAGTTAGCACCCTGTTGGTCGTTAGTAGCCTACAGTATATGACAAGGTAATTTTACTACAGACATTTGCATGTTTTTCTGAAAACACCCATCCCTCTAAGGAAGTTGACCTATCAGTCATAATGCCACACAGAGAGAACACAGAACAGTATTAGGTTGATGCTTAACTAAGAGTCCATCATGCTGTCAACTGTCTTTGTAATATTTGTTGCTTCATGGCGTTTCAGGTGTGGTGTGTGTCATCATGGCGTTTAATGTGTAGTGTGCATCCCTGAGGTGTGAGTCACACAGGAAGTCGAGTCTCAACAATGCAGTGACTTTGGTGTAAATGTAGTAGGATGACGACATGTGAGAGGGGAGAAAAGAGAGCAGAGATCAAAAGTTAATAAAATAATGTGCTCTCCAGCTGCTCAGACACATATTGGGCACTCTAAATGGCACTCCATTCCAGTGGAGGCTGCTGAGCGGAGGACGGCTCATAATAATGGCTGGAACGGAGCGAATGGAATGACATCAAACTATGTGTTTGATGTATTTTATACTATTCTACTCATGCCGCTCCACTATTCTACTCATTACCACGAGCCCGTCCTCCCCAATTAAGGTGTCACCAACCTCCTGTGCTCCATTCCCTATATAGTGCACTACTTTTGAAGGCCCTCAGCCAGGCTACCTTCCCCTGTTAGACCACGCTCGGTGACCCTCCAGATACACTTCACCTTAACCACCTGGGAAAGCAGGAAGCTGTGGTCCTGGAAAATGTCATGTTTACACTGAGCTTGCTTTAAACTCGTCTGCTGCCCTCCTTTTACTCATTGACTGAAAGTAGACAGGATAATTCTTAATAGTCACAGATGACCTTTTAATAAAAACACCCACGAGACAACACTTGGTAAATAAACCAAACAAAGCCTTTACTGCTTGAAGATTAAGTAGAAACAGTGGGTCGAATCATCGCTTGAGAAACGTGCGTGCGACTCAAAGTTTCACGCAAATCTCCATTATTTGTTACTTTTATTTAGTATTATTTTATATTGTATTTTTTGTGTGATTTTATTTGTATTCTTTCTTAAAACTGCATTGTTGGTTAAGGGCTTGTAAGTAAGCATTTCACTGTAAGGTCTACACCTGTTGCATTCGGCACATGTGACAAATACAATATGATTTGATTTGATTTGACATCTATGTATGATTTATTAAAAAGTTGTGAGTTAAGATCCAATTCCTCAATCTGGGATTAAACCCTACAAGATGAAGCCTTAACTACCATGAACACAGTTGACACACATCCATATAATCATCATCCCTCTCTCTTCACCCATATACTGTATAACCTGCCCTGCTCCCTCCCTCTGCTGTAACCTGCCCTGCTCCCTCCCCCTGCTGTAACCTGCCCTGCTCCCTCCCCCTGCTGTAACCTGCCCTGCTCCCTCCCCCTGCTGTAACCTGCCCTGCTCCCTCCCCCTGCTGTAACCTGCCCTGCTCCCTCCCCCTGCTGTAACCTGCCCTGCTCCCTCCCCCTGCTGTAACCTGCCCTGCTCCCTCCCCCTGCTGTAACCTGCCCTGCTCCCTCCCCCTGCTGTAACCTGCCCTGCTCCCTCCCCCTGCTGTAACCTGCCCTGCTCCCTCCCCCTGCTGTAACCTGCCCTGCTCCCTCCCCCTGCTGTAACCTACCCTGCTCCCTCCCTCTGCTCCACTCCCTCCCTCCTCCTACCTCTCATCTACCTGCACGTTTCCCATTCCCAGTCATCAATCAACCACTACCTTCCTGTCTACACCCTTCACTCCGCCCCCTGTGTCGGTCTCAAACCCCTTACTGTGTCGGTCTCAAACCCTTACTCTTCATTTCATGGATCATAGATCTTCTGCGTTCCTCCAGGCTCACAGTTCACTCCCCAACGTGAGAGAGTCGTGCCTCTATAGACAGCCCAGACAGAGAGAGAGCAATGCTGTAAGCTGATACCTGGACGCTCCACTACAGTTCCCCTTGAGGGGATATGATTGGTTGAAAGGTGGACACACCTGGTCTCTACAGCAACACACACCTGCCCGTTCTCAAAACCTGCATCCTGTTCCAAACCCACAGCCAGCTTTAAGCCTGTCTAAGACCCTGGAGCAAGAGACTAGGCTGGGTAACGTCTCTTTTACTGAGATGTGAGGTGTTGACAGTTCTGCATTATAAAGACAAATTGTCCAAGGTAGAGCATTTCCAGATGCGTAGATTGATGGTCCAAAACACTGATGGGATGACTTAACTGAAATTCAAGACATTGCAAAGAACATTGCAGTCTAAGCTGAAACGTTCTCAGAGTATGTGGGATGGAAAATGGGTGAAATTTGAAAGCTGTTTGAGGCTGTTGAGATATTTTACATCACAGTAACTAAAGGGAAGACTGAAAAACTGTGACAGGCCAATGACTTTGACTCTGCCCACACAATGTGTGTGCGAGAGAGGGAAAGCACATTGGGGAGAAAGAGTGCAAGAGTGAGAGATATAGAAAGACAACAAGAGAGCAAGGGGGAGAGAGACTGAGAATGAAAGAGAGCAAGAGCGAGAGCGAGATTGAGAGAGAGAGAGTGCAAGAGAGAGAGAGAGTGAGGGAAAGAGCACTAGAATAGTATGCTGGGTGGAGGGGTGGTGGAGGTAGGTGGTAAGTTGTGGGTTGTGGACAGGTGTTGAAGGGAGCTGGTGGTGGTATACGTGACAGACTCTGTGATTTGCATATAAATGCTGTCAGTCTGGAGCCTGACGGCAGGGGGTAGGAGGGGCTGGAAAGGGGTTAAGTAGCAGCCTTTTCCTCTGTTTTTAAATAGCAGCAAACTGGATTTACTCTGGGCTGTGCTGAGTGGTGTGGCAGAGCTATCATTTAGAAATTACCAGCAGCTCCAGTGCCTGGGAGGACCAGTCCAGGACTTACATAGTGCATGTTTGTTATGCATCAGTATCTGTCAAAGTATCAAAAAGATACCAGGGTTAAATTCAGTGTATCACCCTTTTACTCTCTGAATAAAGATAACAAAACAGAGATAAAACATGTATCCCTGGCTCTTGCCTCACTAATCCAGCCACAGTCTTTGACATTGTCTCTGTAGCATGGCTCAGTGAGCTCCAGACACTTGTGGTTCTCAGTCAGACCACTGTGGTGGCAGCACACCATAATTACATAGGGTCCGCTAAGTCCCTCTGTAGCGTTCAGTGTCGACAACGAGATAAACTCCTCTTAAAGACTAAAGACTATAGACTACAGTAGCGAGACAAAGACTATAGAGAGGTGCTGAAGGGGAAGAAGCACCTGGCTCTTCCTTCCATTTTCTCCTTAAGCCATGCGTAATTTGAATTGAAATAGAACCATACAGTGTTGTAGCTCTGAGTCAAGCATATAATACATTGGTGGACATATTTAGATCCCTTAAAATAACCTTTCCTCTGTCTCTCTTAGGAAATGACAGCTTTACAATAGGACAATTACCACAAGCCTCACTCAGTGTTAATTGCTGTTCTGTTCTGTTCACCTTTTGGCTCATAACGATGATCGAGTTTGCTTGGCAAATTAAGTGTTGGGTTCTTGAAAAATACACAAGGTTGGTTAGATGAGTAGCTTTGAGGTTGAGTGGTCTGTTCCTCTTTACAGGACTAAGGTGTTGAACTGAACAACCTCTGAGCTGCACATGGCATTGTTTCAATTCACCTGGAAAAGCAAGCTATTTTAGACCGACATTCTGTGTCAGAAATATGGCTGAGACAGGAAAATATGTTGTGCTATCATGTCAAAGCATGACGTCTTACAACAATGGAAAACGCCACTTCTGAGAGTGGAAATGTTTTATAATTGGGGTTGATGACATATATTTGGCTGGTTTGAATAGAGCGCTTGCAGCTTCAAAGAAGCTCATGCTTCCTCACCAGTCTATTTCCAGTTGCTTAATTTCCTCTACCACATGACTTTAAGTGTTACAGATTTGGCTAGGGGAAAGAGAGGAACGCTTGCACACACATATGAATCGCAGAGAAAAAGCTACGCTTCAAACAAGGAGACCTAATCAATGTTATCAGTTATGGTTCCAGGCTGGCCCTGCAGTCTAATGTGAGAGAGATAGAGAGACTGGCTCTGGTTAGGAGGGCCAAGGAAGAGGCTGTTACTGTGGCAATGCTGTGCCCTGGGCCAACAGGCCAGCTACAACCTGGTGCATTGCCATAGTAGCCGGGTGCGTTGCTTGGTGTTGGGTTCCCTCCCTCTCAGGGCCAGTCAGGTTGAGGTCGAGTGGAGGAGCTTCTCTTTTGTACAAAACAAATAGCAGCATGTTTGTTCATTCATATAAAGTGAATGTAGTGTTACAAAGTACAGAAGACTGTACTTTCTGTCCGATGAGGGTGAAACAAAGGATTACACATGGCAAGAGGAAACAGAAGGGAGGGAGTACAACATGGCAGATACTATCTGTCTGTGACAACAGGAGGGTTGTACTGGGAGACAGACCACGTGCAGTGACAGTTGGTGTTGAGTCATGTGATGGACCTCATGGCAGAGCCAGGCTGCTGGTTGGGAGCCAGTGTCAGTGGGGAGTCACCCTAGTGTGTTGGCGCTAATCTCTGGGCTGCAGCTCTACTGGGTGGAGGTCAGGGGTTAGCCTGTTGAACAGACAGTCCTCAGCACCAGAAACCAAAGAAGCAGGAAGAGCCGTTGCCTCACCATCCGCCCTGTCACCCTATCACTATGGCCCCAACACTCACAGCCTGTCCTGTCGGCTGGAGATGTATGTCATGGAAAATTCTCTATCACATTCTCCCACCCAAAGCACTCCCTTGTGTCTCTGCTGAGCTAACTCATTTTAGTGCAGAGTCAGTCTCTCGCTCACGCTCTCTCTTTCTCGCGCTCTCTCTCTCTGTCTCTCTCTCTCTCCTACTCACACACTCCCCCTCATGAAGTCATTCGCTGGGAGAGAGGATGTACCACAGGGGAGGTTATACCAGTCTTCCCACCTACAGACCCACCTAACCATAGCTTTATCAGAGATTTATCAGAGCAGATGCTAAAAGTGGGAACCAGTTCAGTGCTGAATGTGTTAGAGACATCTCCCATAACATCATGTTTTTACCAATGACGTCTGAGTCTGAGTGATGTTTTTTCCAGCTCATCGATGACTGTTGCTGGGTTCTCAAATAATCCACTGTGGGAACAAATCTGTTAAACACACTACATGACCAATTGTATGTGGACACCTGCTCATCGAACATCTCATTCCAAAATCATGGGCACTAATATGGAGTTGGTCCTTCCTTTGCTGCTATAACAGCTTCCACTCTTCTGGGAACTGTTGCCACAAAATTGGAAGCACAGAATCGTCTAGAATGTCATTGTATGCTGTAACGTTAAGATTTCCCTTCACTGGAACTAAGGGGCCTAGCCTGAACCATAAAAAACAGCCCTAGACCATTATTCCTCCTCCACCAAACTTTACAGTTGGCACGATGCATTCGGGCAGGTAGCGTTCTCCTGGCATCTGCCAAACCCAGATTTATCAGCCGGACTGCCAGATTGTGAAGCGTGATTCATCTCTCCAGAGTGGTGATCTTAGGCTTGTGTGCGGCTGCTAGGCCATGGAAACCCATTTTATGAAGCTCACGACAAACAGTTTTTGTGCTGACGTTGCTTCCGGAGGCAGTTTGGAACTTGGTAGCGAGTGTTGAAACCGAGGACAGGCGATTTTTACTCGCTACGCGCTTCAGTTCTCGGCGGTCCCATTCTGTGAGCTTGAGTGGCCTACCACTTCGCAGCTGATCCGTTGTTGCTCTTAGACATTTCCACTTCACAATAACAGCACTTACCTGTTGACCGGGGCAGCTCAAGCAGGACAGACCTCTCCCCATCTTTACAACCATTGAATCTATATGTTTTGACCATGACAGTTTACAATCGAAGGGAACACCAAGTCATTTAGTCTCCTCAACTTGTTCAACAGCCACACCATTCATTACCATATTCAGCTGAGGTCTAGAGCTTAGGGAATGATTTGTACCAAATACAATGCTCTTAGTTTTAGAGGTGTTAAGGAACAGTTTATTACTGGCCACCCATTCCAAAACTGACTGCAACTCTTTGTTAAGGGTTTCAGTGACTTCATTAGCTTTGGTTGCTGAAACGTATATGGTTGAATCATCAGCATACATGGACACACAGGCTTTGTTTAATGCCAGTGGCACGTCATTGGTAAAAAAAAAAAAAAAGTAGAGGGCCTAGAGAACTGCCCTGCGGTACACGACACTTTACCTATTTGACATTAGAGAAGCTTCCATTAAAGAAAACCCTCTGAGTTCTATTAGATAGATAGCTCTGAATCCACAATATGGCAGAGGTTGAAAATCCATAAAACATATGTTTTCTCAACAATAGGTTATGGCCAATAATATCAAAGGCGGCACTGAAATCTAACAGTACAGCTCCCACAATCTTTTTATTATCAATTTCTTTCAACCAATCATCAGTCATTTGTGTCAGTGCAGTACATGTTGAGTGCCCTTCTCTATAAGCATGCTGAAAGTCTGTTGTCAATTTGTTTGCAGAGAAATAGCATTGTATTTGGTAAAACATTTTTTTTTACAACAGTTTGCTAAGAGCTGACAGCAAGCTGATTGGTCTGCTGTTTGAACTAGTAAAGGCCGCTTTACCACTCTTGGGTAGCTTTGATTTCCCTCCAGGCCTGAGGAAAAACACCTTCCTCTAGACTTAGATTAAAGATATGACAGATAGGAGTGGCCATAGTCAGCTAACATCCTCAGTAGCTTTCCATCTAAGTTGTCAATGCCAGGAGGTTTGTCATTATTGATCGATAACAATACATTTTGCATCTGTCCCACACAAACTTTACAAAATTCAAACTTACAAGGCTTTTCTTTCATTATTTGTTTTTTTATGCATGAATACGATGGCTCACTGTTCGTTGATGGCATTTCCTGCTAAAGTTTGCCCACTTTGCCAATTAAGTAATCATTAAAATAATTAGCAACATCAAATGGTTTTGTGATGAATAAGCCATCTGTTTCGATGAAAGACGGAGTTGAATTTGTCTTTCTGCCCATAATTTCATTTAAAGTACGCAACAGAAAAAATCAGCATTCTTTATATCATTTATCTTTGCTTCATTATACAGTTTCGTCTTCTTTTTGTTAAGTTTAGTCACATCATTTCTCATTTTGCAGTAAGTCAGCCAGTCAGATGTGCAGCCAGACTTATTAGCCACTCCTTTGGCCCCATCTCTTTCAACCATACAGTTTTTCAATTCCTCATCAATCCATGGAACAGTCAGTTTCTTAACAAGTGTCACGAACGTCTACTAAGTGAGTGGACCAAGGCGCAGCGTGCGATACGAACATGACTTTATTTACTTAAAGTACTCAATACAAAACAACAAACAATGACGAATCGTGAAGTCCTCAGTTACAATGACTGATACGGAACAAAAACCCACAACACTAAGGTGAACACTGACAGTTTAAATATGGCTCCCAATCAGAGATAACGAGCCGACAGCTGACACTCGTTACCACTGATTGGGAGTCACACGACCAAACAAGGAAACACAACCAAATACAACACAACCAATACCAAACACAACCAAATGAACACACCCTGGCTCAAAATACACAGTCCCGGAGCCAGAGCGTGACAACAAGTGCATGTTTATCAATAATTGGAAGAAGCAATTTCATAAATTCATCAAGTGCAGTGTCTTGATGCTCCTTATTAATTATACCAGACAAACACATATTTTTTACATCATCCAAATAAAAGTCACAGCAAAAACTATATACTATTTTAGGCCCAGCTTTTGGAACCTTGGTTCTCCTAGATATAGCCACTATATTGTGATCACTGCATCCAATGGGTACGGTTACAGCTTTAGAACAGAGTTCTACAGTATTAGTAAAAATTGTATCGATACATGTGGATGATCATGTTCCTGTAAACACCCTGGTAGGATGATTAATAACCTGAACCAGATTACAGGCACAGGTTACAGTGAGAAGCTTCCTCTTGAGTGGACAGCTTGATGAAAACTAATCAATATTCAGGTCCCCAAGCAAGTAGACCTCTCTGTTTACATCACATACACTATCAAGCATTTCACACACATTATTGGTCCTCTGTAGCTCAATTGTTAGAGCATGGCGCTTGTAACGCCAGGGTAGCGGGTTCGATCCCTGGGACCACCCATACGTAAAAATGTATGCACACATGACTGTAAGTCGCTTTGGATAAAAGCGTCTGCTAAATGGCATATTACATTATATTATTATTATATTTAGATACTGACTATTTGGATTTCATGTAATGGACATACACAAAATAGTCCAAATTGGTGAAGTGAAATTAAAAAAATAACTTGTTTTAAAAAATTCAAAAAAATAAATAACGGAAAAGTGGTACGTGCATATGTATTCACCCCCTTTGCTATGAAGCCCCTAAATAAGATCTGGTGCAACCAATGACCTTCAGAAGTCACATAATTAGTTAAATAATGTCCACCTGTGTACAATCTAAGTGTCACATGATCTGTCACATGATCAAAGTATATATACACCTGTTCTGAAAGGCCCCAGAGTCTGCAACACCACTAAGCAAGGGCCACCACCAAGCAAGCGGCACCATGAAGACCAAGGATCCCTCCAAACAGGTCAGGGACAAGGTTGTGGAGAAGTACAGATCAGGGTTGGGGTTATAAAAAAATATCCGACACGTTGAACATCCCACAGAGCATCATTAAATCCCTTATTAAAAAACCACAACAAACCTGCCAAGAGAGGGCCGCTCACCAAAACTCACGGACCAGGCAAGGAGGGCATTAATCAGAGAGGCAACAAAGAGACCAAATATAACCCTGAAGGAGCTGCAAAGATTGGAGTATCTGTCCATAGGACCACTTTAAGCCTTACACTCCACAGAGCTGGGCTTTACAGAAGAGTGGCCAGAAAAAAGCAAACACGTTTGGTGTTTGCCAAAAGGCATGTGGGAGACTCCCCAAACATATGGAAGAAGGAACTCTGGTCAGATGAGACTAAAATTTAGTTTTTTGGCCATCAAGGAAAACGCTGTCTGGCGCAAACCCAACACCTCTCATCACCCCGAGAACACCATCCCCACAGTGAAGCATGGTGGTGGCAGCATCATGCTGTGGGGATGTTTTTCATCGGCAGTGACTGGGAAACTGGTCAGAATTGAAGGAATGATGGATGGTGCTAAATACAGGGAAATTCTTGAGGGAAACCTGTTTCAATCTTCCAGAGATTTGAGACTGGGACGAAGCTTCACCTTCCAGCAGGACAATGACCTTAAGCATACTGCTAAAGCAACACTCGAGTGGTTTAAGGGGAAACATTTAAATGTCTTGGAATGGCCTAGTCAAAGCCCAGACCTCAATCCAATTGAGAATCTGTGGTATGACTTAAAGATTGCTGTACACCAGCGGAACCCATCCAACTTGAAGGAGCTGGAGCAGTTTTGCCTTGAAGAATGGGCAAAAATCCCAGTGGCTAGATGTGCCAAGCTTATAGAGACATACCCCAAGAGACTTGCAGCTGTAATTGCTGCAAAAGGTGGCTCTACAAAGTATTGACTTTAAGAATAGTTATACACGCTCAAGTTTTCTGTTTTTTTGTCTTATTTCTTGTTTGTTTCACAAAAAAAAATATTTTGCATCTTCAAAGTGGTAGGCATGTTGTGTAAATCAAATGATACAAACCCCCCCAAAAAACAATTTCAATTCCAGGTTGTAAGGCAACAAAATAGGAAAAATGCCAAGGGGGGTGAAAACTTTCGCAAGCCACTGTGTTAGCAAGTTATTGATCTCATGAACCTTATTTCTAAGGCTACATATAATAATATTGGCTATTTTCAGCCCTTTCCTGGGTAGCATCTCAGAGATAGACATAATATGGAAAATAACAAACAAAGCAAGAGACAAAAAACAACACAAAAAAACATATATTTAGCAGTCCATTAATCAGTTGGTGTGTGTAAGTGTGTGTGCTGCAGGGTTAAAGCTATGAACCTATAGGCTTGGGTCTCTCATCCCTTCCAGGCTTTTGGGAGGGAGGGTGGACAATGAGCCTGTCATATTGGATGTATGCAATGTTCTCACGCGCTCTGGCAGATTTCATGGCCGGGATAAGTTATTTTCTCTTCTGGCGCACAGCTTGATGATAGTCCTCATTGAGGGAGATGTACGTTCCCCTCAAGTTCTTGGCTCTTTCCAGAACCGCTACCTTGTCCTTGAACCTCAGGAACTTGACGACTATCGGCCTGGGCCTGTCACCTGGGCCAGTGGTGGGTTTTCCAGTCCTGTGGGAGTGATCCAACTCAATCTTCCTGTGGTCCATCTTAATTTTCTTAATTTTGTGGTCCTCAGACTTTGTCCAGGACTCATGTGGAGATTCTGCAATTCAGTCTACAACAATGTTGTTCTGCCTTTATTGTCCCTCGAGATAATCTGATTTCTCTGTCATTGTCATCATGGATTCACATACAGAACTAATGTCCTCTCTCAATGACTTACAGATTGTTGTCATCTTGCCGTTTTCCTGTTTAAACTCATTGAGCTGACCCTGGGAAAACTGCAAACTGTTCTTCAGGTCCTGGACCTCTCTGGTCAGGTCGTCCATTATTTTATTAGTTGGACACAACACTTATTTTCTTGTTGTTGTAACAACTGTTTGTAGAACTATTTTTGTTCGTTTAAAAGATCCTTCACCTGTGATAGAGGGAAACCACTGTCCTCAACGGTACTCCCACCGGCATTGGTCTTTGTCATGGTAGCAACGTAAGCTACGCTGTTACTCCCCGCAATTCCAGACAGGGCAGGTCGCAGGGAAGATGGAAACAGCAACAAACAGTAGGGATCTAGACAGCCTCATTCAAGCCCTCAAGGAAACCCTGCTAGCTTGATAGGCAGCTAACAGTGGCAGCTAGGCTAGTTGCTATGCCAAGCAGCTCATCATCAGACCCTCAGTCGGCAGGATCCCTGGACAGATAGCAGCGGTCCCAGCAACTGATGCCAACCGCATCGCGGGATCCAAAATCAAAAGGTTCCAATAAAACACTTTTTCAGACACTTTCAAACTTTCCAAACCAACAAACTGAGTGCTGCCTCTATTCCACGTTCAACTGGAAGTGACCTTTACATATGGTTAAGATGTTTTTTTGTGTGGTTTTTTTAGGGGGTAGATCAGCTTTAATATTTCAGATAGATTGTAACTTCCATCAATGTAATTGTCTGCATCACTTCCAATCTCCCATATGTTTTTTTTCTCGCAAATATATATATATATATATATATATATATATATATATATATACAGTATCTCACAAAAGTGAGTACATGATAGATTAATTATTAATGACTAATTATTACACCCTGAAACTGTGTATAATGTGTTAGAAATGTGTGAGTGTAGGACCAGTAAAGACTCAGCAATGTGAGTAAGAGTTAGGCCAGACAAAGGACAAGGAGAACTGTCTACAGACAACTGAGAAACCAAGATAAAGAGGCCTCCCAATTTAGGGAGGGGAGAAACTGTTATGAAAACATGGTGCAGAAAATTGTGAGAACGGCAATAACTGAGGAATGCAGGGAGTAGGCTATGATGAGTGTGTGTATGCATGTGTGTGTGTGTGTATGTATGTGTGTATGCATGTGTGTATATGTGTGTGTGTGTGAACTGATGGTCAGGAGAGCAGTTTTAGAGTGGAAAACTACAGCCCGCCTACAGAGGGGAGGGATTTTTTTGTATGACGTATGAGTATAAAAGATGGACTCTGAAATTGTGATGGCAGAATTCTCAATGAATAAATATCTCTGACTATGCAGACCGGGACTCTGTCCGTTACTTAAATCCCAAAAGACTTACAACTTTTGGGAGACGCACAGAGACACTGAAATAGTTTGTTAAATAATTCACATAACAGTACACCCCTCACATTTTTGTAAATATTTGAGTATATCTTTTCATGTGACAACACTGAAGAAATGACAATTTGCTACAATGTAAAGTAGTGAGTGTACAGCTTGTATAACACTGTAAATTTGCTGTCCACTCAAAATAACACAACACACAGCCATTTATGTCTAAACCGCTGGCAACAAAAGTGAGTACACCCCTAAGTGAAAATGTCCAAATTGGGCATAAAGTGTCAATATTTTGTGTGGCCACCATAATTTTCCAGCACTGCCTTAACCCTCTTGGGCATGGAGTTCACCAGAGCTTCACAGGTTGCCACTGGAGTCCTCTTCCACTCCTCCATGACGACATCACGGAGCTGGTGGATGTTAGAGACCTTGCACTCCTCCACCTTCCGTTTGAGGATGCCCCACAGATGCTCAATAGGGTTTAGGTCTGGAGTCATGCTTGGCCAGTCCATCACCTTTACCCTCAGCTTCTTTAGCAAGGCAGTGGTCGTCTTGTAGGTGTGTTTGGGGTCGTTATCATGTTGGAATACTGCCCTGCGGCCCAGTCTCCGAAGGGAGGGGATCATGCTCTGCTTCAGTATGTCACAGTACATGTTGGCATTCATGGTTCCCTCAATGAACTGTAGCTCCCCAGTGCCGGCAGCACTCATCCAGCCCCAGACCATGACACTCCCACCACCATGTCCTTAGTCTGCTTGTCTTCAGCAAACTGTTTGCGGGCTTTCTTGTGCATCAATTTTAGAAGAGGCTTCCTTCTGGGACGACAGCCATGCAGACCAATTTGATGCAGTGTGGTGCGACGTATGGTCTGAGTACTGACAGACTGACCCCCCCACCCCTTCAACCTCCGCAGCAATGCTGGCAGCACTCATACGTCTATTTCCCAAAGAACCTCTGGATATGACGCTGAGCACGTGCACTCAACTTCTTTGGTCGACCATGGCGAGGCCTATTCTGAGTGGAACCTGTCCTGTTAAACCGCTGTATGGTCTTGGCCACCGTGCTGCAGCTCAGTTTCAGGGTCTTGGCAATCTTCTTATAGCCCAGGCCATCTTTATGTAGAGCAACAATTCTTTTTTTCAGATCCTCAGAGAGTTCTTTGCCATGAGGTGCCATGTTGAACTTCCAGTGACCAGTATGAGGGAGTGTGAGAGCGATGACACCAAATTTAACACACCTGCTCCCCATTCACACCTGAGACCTTGTAACACTAATGAGTCACATGACACCGGGGAGGGAAATTGGCTAATTGGGCCCAATTTGGACATTTTCACTTAGGG
The DNA here is from genome assembly GCF_964263955.1 of Coregonus lavaretus. Classification (NCBI taxonomy): domain Eukaryota; kingdom Metazoa; phylum Chordata; class Actinopteri; order Salmoniformes; family Salmonidae; genus Coregonus; species Coregonus lavaretus. Next base: position 18,475,946 of record NC_139990.1, read on the forward strand.
GTGTACTCACTTTTGTTGCCAATGGTTTAGACATTAATGGCTGTGTGTTGAGTTATTTTGAGGGGACAGCAAATTTACACTGTTATACAAGCTGTACACACACTACTTTACATTGTAGCAAAGTGTTATTTCTTCAGTATTGTCACATGAAAAGATATACTCAAATATTTACAAAAATGTGAGGGGTGTACTCACTTTTGTGAGATACTGTATATATATATATATATATATATATATATACATACATATATACATACATCCATACACATACATATCCTTTTAAAAATTATATTTCCCTTCATAACTTTCGAACCCCACCACCCCTTCCCCAATTGGAGTAAACTAGTGAACGCGTAGGCCTCTACTTCCAGCCCATACATACTATATACATTTTATGGACACAGTCGAATTCTACAATAATTATATTTTGTTTGTTTTTACTCCTGAACTTCCTCCGATCATTTCATCTGGTTTGCTTCTATATGCCATATTTTTCTAACTATGGTTAAGATGTTAAGGCTTGTCATCCTAAAGGTATTACCAAGGAGGTATGGTTGTAAATAACCAATTATGTTGTAACAACTTAAATACCTTAACAGTGAAATCTTTAGCCTGTTGCTCCTGGAATGGGAAAGGTTATTGAGGACCTAACGATTTCTGTTTAGCACATGAAAGCATTCTGGTAGTCAGAATAAGCACAACAGACTGCTCACAGACATACAATACAATCCACCCACATACTGAGTCATTAGTCATTAGAAGCATTAGCTTGGTCTCTACAGAGCATCTCCCTCCTACATCCTACAGCGTGGTGGAGGCTGAAAGTTGTGCTGAGGATGACTGACAGGAGCAGTGCGGTTGAACAGACACCACACACACACATGCACACACACACACACACACACACACAGATCAGCAGGAGACAGATGTCTGGCTTCATTTACCTAACCCTTCCTCCCTTCCTTCTTCCTAACCTTCTTCCCTCCTAACTGACTAACAGGCTGAGGTGGGTGTTGCTGCTGTGCTACTGAGAGTGCACGTTCATGACTCAGTAGGAATACACACTGAGTGTACAAAACATTAGGAACACCTGCTCTTTCCATGACATAGACTGACCAGGTGAATCCAGGTGAAAGCTATGATCCCTTATTGATGTCACTTATTAAATCCACTTCAATCAGTGTATATGAAGGGGAGGAGACAGGTTAAAGAAGGATTTTTAAGCCTTGAGACAATTGAGACATGGATTGTATATGTGTGCCATTCAGAGGGTGAATGGGAAATGCAAAAGATTGAAATACATTTGAACAGGGTATGGTAGTAGGCGCCAGGTGCACCAGTTTGTGTCAAGAACTGCAACACCGCTGGGTTTTTCACGCTCAACAGTTTCCAATGTGTATCAAGAATGGTCCACCACCCAAAGGACATCCAACTTGACACAACTGTGGGAAGCGTTGGAGTCAACATGGGCCAGCATTCATGTGGAATGCTTTCGACACCTAATAGAATCCATGCCCCGAAGAATTGAGGCTGTTCTGGGGACAAAAGGAGGGGGTGCAGCTCAATAGTAGGAAGGTGTTCCTAATGTTTGGTATACTCAGTCGTGGTCAAAAGTTTTGAGAATGACACAAATACTAATTTTCACAAAGTCTGCTGCCTCAGTTTTGATGATGGCAATTTGCATATACTCCAGAATGTCATGAAGAGTGATCAGATGAATTGCAAAGTCCCTCTTTGCCATGAAAATGAACTTAATCCCAAAAAAACATTTCCACTGCATTTCAGCCCTGCCACAGGTGAGAGTGTTGACGAGGACAAGGCTGGAGATCACTCTGTCATGCTGATTGAGTTAGAATAACAGACTGGAAGCTTTCAAAGGAGAGGGTGGTGCTTGAAATCATTGTTCTTCCTCTGTTAACCATGGTTACCTGCAAGGAAACACATGCCGTCATCATTGCTTTGCACAAAAAGGGCTTCACAGGCAAGTATATTGCTGCTAGTAAGATTGCACATAAATCAACCATTTATCTGATCATGGAGAGAGGTTCAATTGTTGTGAAGAAGGCGTCAGGGCGTCCAAAAAACTCCAGCAAGCGCCAGGACCATCTCCTAAAGTTGATTCAGCTGCGGGATCGGGGCACCACCAGTGCAGAGTTTGCTCAGTAATGGCAGCAGGCAGGTGTGAGTGCATCTGCACGCACAGTGAGGCGAATACTTTTAGAGGATGGCCTGGTGTCAAGAAGGGCAGCAAAGAAGCCACTTCTCTCCAAGAAAAACATCAGGGACAGACTGATATTCTGCAAAAGGTACAGGGATTGGACTGCTGAGGACTGGGGTAAAGTAATTTTCTCTGATGAATCCCCTTTCCGATTGTTTGGGGCATCCGGCAAACACCTTGTCCGGAGAAGACAAGGTGAGCGCTACCATCAGTCCTGTGTCATGCCAACAGTAAAGCATCCTGATACCATTCATGTGTGGGGTCACTCACAATTTTGCCTAAGAACACAGCCATGAATAAAGAATGGTACCAACACATCCTCCGAGAGCAACTTCTCCCAACCATCCAAGAACAGTTTGGTGATGACCAATGCCTTTTCCAGCATGATGGAGCACCTTGCCATAAGGCAAAAGTGATAACTAAGTGGCTCGGGGAACAAAATATCGACATTTTGGGTCCATGGCCAGGAAACTCCCCAGACCTTAATCCCATTGAGAAGTTGTGGTCGATCCTCAAGAGGCGGGTGGACAAACAAAAACCCACAAATTCTGACAAACTCCAAGCATTGATTATGCAAGAATGGGCTGCCATCAGTCAGGATGTGGCCCAGAAGTTAATTGACAGCATGCCAGGGCGGATTGCAGAGGTCTTGAAAAAGAAGGGTCAACACTGCAAATATTGACTCTTTGCATAAACGTAATGTAATTGTCAATAAAGGCCTTTGACACTTATGGAATGCTTCTGATTATACTTCAGTATACCATAGTAACATCTGACAAAAATATCTCATAACACTGAAGCAGCGAACTTTGTGAAGACTAATACTTGTGTCATTCTCAAAACTTTTGACCACGACTGTACATACAGCGTATCAATTATACTGTGTTTCTCTACAAACTCTGGTGTCTCTCCTGTCTCATTAGAACACACTAGAAGGTGAGCCTGCTAGCCTGTTAGCTGGGCTGTACACCCTGCTGCTGTTAAGAGGAGCTCTGAGATAAGCGTTTCCTCTCACCTCCCTTTGTGCTGTGCTTAAGAGATCAGCATCGTTGTGACACTTCTCCCTGTGAGCATACTCTTGACGCACCTCCCTTATCCTCACCTCCCCTCTGCCTCGCCTCCCCTGCTGAACCCAACGCCCCGGAGAGCGCACACTGCAAACCTGTAAACAATTCATGAGTCCTCCATTTTTCATGGGTGGAGAGAGTAGAGCGAGAGAGAGAGAGAGATTGAGAGAGAGAGAGAGAGAGAGAGAGAGAGAGAGAGAGAGAGAGAGAGAACGAGAGAGAGAACGAGAGAGAGAGAGAACGAGAGAGAGAGAGAGAGAGTATGTGTGTAAGAGATAGTAAGAGAGAAATCGAGGCAGGAAGAGTGAGAGAAAAAAAGTGTCATTGAGTGGTTGAGGAGTGTGGTGGTCAAGTGGTCGAGGAGTGTCTCAATTCGTTAGTAGTCAAACGGAAGACAGTCCTCCATTCCTCGATAGCCTCCTTTTGGTGAGGAAGTAAAAGTGTATCCTACCTGAATCTTTTGTGGAAGAGTTTTGATACCTGCTACACCCCCTTATAATCAGCTATTGTTTTACTTTTTCACTTTAGTAGACACTCTTATCCAGAGCGACTTACAGTTAGGGAGTGCATACATTTTCATACTGGTTGTCACGCCCTGACTCAGGGGACTCTTATATGTTGAGTCAGGGTGTGTGTATTCTTTGTTTGTATATATTCTATGTTGTATATCTAGCATCTGTGGATCTATGTTGGCCGGTGTGGTTCCCAATCAGAGGCAGCTGTCGCTCGTTGTCTCTGATTGGGGACCATACTTAAGCAGCCTATTGGCGCAGTCTAGTTGTGGGATCTTGTTCCGGTTAAGGTTTGTTGTATCTACCTTAGGACTTCACGTTTCGTTTCGTTTATTGTCGTGTGTTTATTTAGTTGAATAAACATGTACGTATATCAAGCTGCGCCTTGGTCTGTCCCGTCCTTCAACGAACGTGACAGAAGATCCCACCAAACGAGGACCAAGCAGCGTGCCCAGGCGGAGCGAATAGCTATGTCACAGGTGGGCAATTTGTGGTCATGGGAAGAGATATTTACGAGGAGGTGGACCATGGGCTAAGGTAGATGCCCAGGCAGGAGAGGAGCAACAGCAACACGGAGGAGGCCGGTCGAGGAGGAAGCCCGAGAAGCAGCCCCAAGAAAAAAATGTGGGGGGCACACGGGGTGGTTGGCGGAGCCTAGTGTCAGAGCAGAGCCAACTCCCAGTACTCACGCGAGGAAGCGTATGACTGGGCAGGCTCCGTGTTATGCAGAGCTACGTACTGTGTCGCCAGTGCGCCGGCACAGTCCTGTACGTCCTGTGCTTGCACCACGCACGTTCCGTGCAAAGATGGGCATCCAGCCAGGACGGGGTGTGCCGGCTCAACGCTCCTGGTCTCCAGTACGCCTCCTCGGTCCCGCATATCCTGCGCCGGTTCCACGAACTGTATCGCCAGTGCGCGTGCACAGCCAAGTGCGTCCTGTACTGATGCCTTACACATACTGTGTGGAAGTAGGCATCCAGCCAGGACGGGTTGTGCCAGCTCTCCGCTCCAGACCTCCAGTCCGCCTCCACAGTCCGGCCCAGCCTGTTCCTGCTCCTCGCACCAAGCCAGTGGTGCGCGTCGCCAGCCCGGCCCGGCCTGTTCCTGCTCCTCGCACCAAGCAAGTGGTGCGCGTCGCCAGTCCGGCCCGGCCTGTTCCTGCTCCTCGCACCAAGACAGTGGTGCGCGTCGCCAGCCCGGCCCGGCCTGTTCCTGCTCCTCGCACCAAGCAAGTGGTGCGTCGCCAGTCCGGCCCGGCCTGTTCCTGCTCCTCCCACCAAGCCAGTGGTGCGCGTCACCAGCCCGGCCCGGCCTGTTCCTGCTCCTCGCACCAAGAAAGTGGTGCGTGTTCCTAGTCCGGTCCGGCCCGTGCCTGCTCCTCGCACCAGACCAGTGGTGCGTTTGTCCAGTCCGGCACGGCCCGTGCCCGTTCCACTGGTACCTGGTCCGGCACCGGTCAGCTGCTCCACTCCGGAGCCAGAGCAGTCCGCTCCACCGGTGCCTGATCCAGTGCCGGTCAGCTGTTCCACTCCGGAGCCAGAGCAGTCCGCTCCACCGGTGCCTGATCCAGCTCCGGTCAGCTGCTCCACTCCGGAGCCAGAGCAGTCCGCTCCACCGGGGTCAAGTCCAGCTCCGGTCAGCGGCTCCACTCCGGAGCCAGAGCAGTCCGCTCCACCGGTGCCTAATCCAGCTCCGGTCAGCGGCTCCACTCCGGAGCCAGAGCAGTCCGCTCCACCGGTGCCTAATCCAGCTCCGGTCAGCGGCTCCACTCCGGAGCCAGAGCAGTCCGCTCCACCGGTGCCTAGTCCAGCTCCGGTCAGCGGCTCCAATCCAGACCATGACGTCAGCCCCTCTCCAGGTTCGGGGTCTCCCACACCAGGGTCTAGACAGGGCCTGGCGTATCGTGGGAGTAAGGAGAGGGGAAGTAGCGCGCCGAGGTCCAGACCAGACCAGGGGCGCAACAGGGAGGCGGAGAGTGAGAGGTCGTCACGCCCCGAGGCGGAATGCCCACCCGGCCCCTACCCTGTTATGTTTATGTAGTGCGGTCGGAGTCTGCACCTTTGGGGTGGGGTACTGTCACGCCCTGACTCAGGGGACTCTTATATGTTGAGTCAGGGTGTGTGTATTCTTTGTTTGTATATATTCTATGTTGTATATCTAGCATGTGTGGATCTATGTTGGCCGGTGTGGTTCCCAATCAGAGGCAGCTGTCGCTCGTTGTCTCTGATTTGGGACCATACTTAAGCAGCCTATTGGCACAGTCTAGTTGTGGGATCTTGTTCCGGTTAAGGTTTGTTGTATCTACCTTAGGACTTCACGTTTCGTTTCGTTTATTGTTTTGTCGTGTGTTTATTTAGTTGAATAAACATGTACGTATATCACGCTGCGCCTTGGTCTGTCCTTCAACGAACGTCACACTGGTCCCCCGTGGGAAACGAACCCACAACCCTGGCGTTGCAAGCGCCATGCTCTACCAACTGAGCTACAGGGGACTACCATCTGAGCTACAGAATAAAAGCATGCAAACATTTTAAAACAATATGCTACTCATCCTTTTATCTATAAAATGTATTACACAACTAGCTACATTTATTTTGGGATTCCACCCTGTAAACGTAATTTGCCCGATGACTCACAATTGGAAGAGAGTCTAATTTCATACAAGCGCATATTCGTCAACTTTTCCTCTCCTCGCCGCCTCTCCTCGATTACCTTTGACCTTTTTCCAAAGTAGGTGAGAGAGGACGGAGGAGAGAGGATGCAGGAGGTGAGCAAATCTAATTGAGAAAATGCATGTGTCTTGGTTTTCCTTGTCTTGTCTCTGTTGCAGAAACTGCAGCTCTGTGTCCAGATTAGCCTCTCTCACTCTCTCCTCCTCTATGTCTCTCCCCCTCTCCTCACCCATGCTAGTGCAGTGCCTCAGTTGCATGTAGTGTGGGGGGCTGATGCTAATGGAGTAGAGATGCTGATTAGCTGTAAATGGGTGTGAGGAGAGAGTGAGGAGTAGAGAGGAGAGAGAAGTGAGAGGGGAAAAGAGAGAGAGGAGAAGAGAGGAGAAATAGAAAAAGAGTGGAGGAGAGTGGAGAAAGAAGAGAGAGAGAGCGCATCACTGATAACCTCTACTACTGAAACCAGTGGGCCCCAGCAGTTCCACATGCGGGCTGGCCTGGTAACAAAGTAGGAGGGGCTGCTGAACAGAGAGGCTGCTTAGAGTAATGATAATCAATATCATCATAATCACACTTTGCAATTAAGGATGTTTATGAGTCCTTCTAGAGAGAAATAAGGCTTTTAATAAAGCATTCTTATTAAAAATGTTGCATCCCAATCTCATAATTTAATGTGTGAAATGTAAAGAGATTATTAAAATGTTTATGGTTATTAATAAAAAATTATAACATGAAAAAATAACAATTTGTATTCAGAACTTTTCTTATTTTCTATTTCTTCTTCGTCATCTTCTTCTTCTTCTTCAGTAATTTGAGATAAATCCTAATTAATCTGGTATTAGATCTGGGATAACAAGTTTGGGATTATAATTAATTAAAACTACACAGGGAGAGCTGTGAGCCTACCAGTAGTATGGCTATACTGAGTCTACTGAGTAACATCTTGTGTTGGAGCAACATTTGACAGGCAAATGATCCTAATGAAATATAATGGATACACAGAGGACTACATAACTACTCTTCAATGTTCAGTTGAGCAGTTCATGGTTTCATTTATGGCCATAATGGTTATCAGAGCTGTATTCTCATGAATAGGATGATATGACCAGGAAGTGCAAGGGAGCCATTATTATGGAGGTGACTATATTACACATGTATTACTAGTCACCATCCGACCACAATGGCGCAGTACAATATCGTTATTATAATTTGGGGTATGCGTTTGCTAAAGGTAAAATACCAATTAAAAGATGATTACTAAAGAGTCTTTATTAATGAACACAGGCCAGGAACCAGAGTAACATGGGGGGAACATGGTGTTCATATTTTCACTGCACTTCCTGAACCATCACAATCAGCATTACAACAGGAGTGCATACAGAAGAGGTAGAGAGCGTTCAAGGTTGACTCGAGATCAACACATACAAAACAGCTTTCTCTCTTTTCTCTCTCTCGCTCTACTCTCTTTTCTCTCTCTTTCCTCTCTCCCCAACCAGCCTGTAGTTCTTCAGTTAGTTCAAGTACAATTACAGCCTTTCAGTTGCTAATCAGGCTGCTGTAGGACCAGGACAGACCAACAAGCAGTTGCCTCTAGAACACAATCCTCCTCCAACCCTCCTGTCATTCACAACCCCCCAGGCCTTAACAACCTCCATCCCATCAGGAGAGGGACATGTGTAGCTCAATGACCAGAGCCCAGGGGAACCAGGGGAAATGCTCATCAACAGGACTTTCCGATACAATCACCTTCTCTTGTTATCATGCAAACCAAGCAGCTAGGACCAGCTCCATATAAAACACAGGGAATATTCCACCATGTCTGTGAAAAGGCTCTATTCTGCTCACAGGTTATACAGTAGAGACTCATTGATGCTAGGTGTACCTGGAACCATCTGAACTAATTTGAGTAACACTAGTGTAAAATGGCATGCAATGATTTAGTTCACTAGGTGTATCATTTAGGAACAATAGCAAAATTCTTTAACATGACAAAGATCTGGTAGGCTATTCCGTCTCTCCCTCTCCGCCCCCCCTCTCCCAGACCACCCATTCTGTCTTGTCGTTCTGTGCTCCCCAGCTGATCCTGGCCGTGGCCCATTTGTGTTACTTTTTCCCACATGGTTGAGGTCAGTGGCCTCGCCCCCCTCTCCCTTTCTCCTTGCTTGCTCTCTCCATCTCTTCGCTCTCCCTCTCCTCTCTCTCTTCCCTCTCTCTCTTCCCTCTCTCTCTTCCCTCTCTCTCTTCCCTCTCTCTCCCTGTGATCACAAAGCAGAGGAAGGCTGGTCTTTGTGAATGGTGCAGGTGTCCTGGGCATGAAAGGGCCTCAGGGCCACAGGGAGACCCAGGAGACTCAGGTCCCTCTGGAGGCCTTTCAGACCCACCTCCCATCTGCAGTGGAGCTCGACCCAGCTGAGTCAGCCAGTCAGTCAACCGAACAGAACACCTTTTGTAGCCGCTCATTACGTGGCTACACGCAGGCCTCCCCTGGTCATCACTGAATCATGGCTAGAGACTAATCCACTTAATCAAACCCCAGAATGTGAGGAGGAGAAATGTGAATGGACTCCAACTGCTGAGGGGGAGGAAGAGAATGAGAACCAGAACGCACGGTTGAATGGAGAGATCACAGAGACAGTGACAGACAAGATACAAAGTCTCCACATCAGACTGGATCAGATGGGGGGCGTCTCCAAGCAATAGGTTCAGCTGGACAGAACCAACTCCACATCAGACAGTCCCATAGAAACAGGATGAAGACAGGGTTCCTAGGTGAGAACAGGTAAGGCTGTGGTTTCTGAGGTGAGGCTGTGACAACTAACATGGTTAACAAACACAACAAAAGCTGTGGGGCAGCAGCACCCTTGTGGTTGTGTTTAACCAACCAGTAGAGCAGTAAGGTAACTGACATTTCAGGACATGAACAGTTACACAGTCTTTGGATTCTGTTGTTACTGTTGTTGTTGTTCACGTTGAACCTGGCTTTTCTCTCTTTCTCATTGGTGTTTCCATTTGAGTCCACCTGATGCAATTACCTAGCATGCATTTCATACCAGGAGGGATTTAGGAACTCAAGGTGTCCAATTATCCTGCGGGGTAGACTGGGACTCTGCGGGGGCCAAGGCCGTAAAATAAATGTTGTTTGTGATCTTGACTGGTCCCAGCAGAGAGGAGAGGGAGGTGTGGGAGAGGAGAGGGGGGGGGGGGAGGTTAACCTCACTTTAATGAGACTAGGTACAGGATTTCCATTTCAACAGGATAATTTAATACTAGTGCGACCCTCGGCACGCCACACCATTTAAAACATTATTTCTCACTCTTTTTTGTAATATTCAATATCCTCACTCGTAATACTTACATTTTACAGCAGCTTGATAATACAAAATTGTACAAGCGGCAAGCCTCTATTTTACAACTTCGTCCCCCACCCAGCAGCACAGGGCTGTTCTTCTGCCTGTTGCTGTAGTGGAGTCGTAATGTGGTGTGGTAATGAGGAAATCATCTTTCTATAATAAAAACAGTAAAAGAAGCCTTGCTATTTATACCACATTCAACATTATAATACCACAAAAATTATCCCAAAATATTGGAGGTTACACTAACAGTGATCGTGTTCCAACAATTTAAAAACAAGTTACCAGTACCATGAGAGTTGAGCTTTATACATGTCACGCCCTGACTCTGAGGACTTGTATTTGTTGAGTCAGGGTGTGTATTTTCCGTGTTGTGTGTTGCTAGGTTTGATTTCGATGTTTTAGATCTAGCATGTGCAGATCTATGTTGGCCGGGGTGGTTCCCAATCAGAGGCAGCTGTAGCTCGTTGTCTCTGATTGGGGACCATACTTAGGCAGCCTTTTGACACCTGTTAGTTGTGGGATCTTGTTCCGTATAGGTATGTTGTTTGTATGCTACCTTGGACTTCACGTTTCGTTTGTTGTTTTGTCGTGTGTTTAGCCGTTAATAAACATGAATGCATATCACGCTGCACCTTGGTCCTTCTCGTTCATGAACGATCGTGACAATACAGTTGAAGTCTGAAGTTTACATACACCTTAGCCAAACACATTTAAACTCAGTTTTTCACAATTCCTGACATTTAATCCTAGTAAAAATTCCCTGTCTTAGATCAGTTAGGATCACCACTTTATTTTAAGAACGTGAACGTGAAATTCCTCATGACAGAGCTGGTGTAACTTAGTCAGGTTTGTAGGCCTCCTTGCTCGCACACACTTTTTCAGTTCTGCCCACAAATGTTCTATAGGATTGAGGTCAGGGCTTTGTGATGGCCACTCCAATACCTTGACTGTGTTGTCCTTAAGCCATTTTGCCACACCTTTGGAAGTATGCTTGGGGTCATTGTCCATTTGGAAGACCCATTTGCGACCAAGCTTTAACTTCCTGACTGATGTCTTGAGATGTTGCTTCAATATATCCACATAATTTTCCTTCCTCATGATGCCATCTATTTTGTGAAGTGCACCAATCCCTCCTGTAGCAAAGCACCCCCACAGCATGATGCTGCCACCCCCGTTCTTCACGGTTGGGAAGGTGTTCTTTGGCTTGCAAGCATTCCCCTTTTTCCTCCAAACATAACGATGGTCATTATGGCCAAACAGTTCTATTTTTGTTTCATCAGAGCAGAGGACATTTCTCAAAAAAGTACGATCTTTGTCCCCATGTGCAGTTGCAAACCGTAGTCTTCCTTGCTGAGCGGCCTTTCAGGTTATGTCGATATAGGACTAATTTTACTGTGGATATAGATACTTTTGAACCTTTCCTCCAGCATCTTCACAAGGTCCTTTGCTGTTGCTCTGGGATTGATTTGCACTTTTCGCACCAAAGTACGTTCATCTCTACGAGACAGAACACGTCTCCTTCCTGAGCGGTATGATGGCTGCGTGGTCCCATGGTGTTTATACTTGCGTACTATTGTTTGTACAGATGAACGTGGTACCTTCAGGCATTTGGAAATTGCTCCCAAGGATGAATCAGACTTGTGGAGGTCTACAATTCTTTTTCTGAGGTCTTGGCTGATTTCTTTTGATTTTCCCATGATGTCAAGCAAAGAGGCACTGAGTTTGAAGGTAGGCCGTGAAATACATCCACAGGTACACCTCCAATTGACTCTAATTATGTCAATTAGCCTATCAGAAGCTTCTAAAGCCATGACATCATTTTCTGGAATTTTCCAAGCTGTTTAAAGGCACAGTAAACTTTGTGTATGTAAACTTCTGACCCACTGGAATTGTGATACAGTGAATTATAAGTGAAATAATCTGACTGTAAACAATTGTTGAAAAAATTACTTGTGTCATGCACAAAGTAGATGGCCTAACTGACTTGCCAAAACTATAGTTTGTTAAAAAGAAATTTGTGGAGTGGTTGAAAAACGAGTTTTAATGACTCCAACCTCAGTGTATGTAAACTTCCGACTTCAACTGTATATATATATATTTTTAAAGAGCTTTCAACATTCGTTTGAATTCCCTTTCTTTCAATGCTTTATTAACCATGCTAAATTAACTGTATTTTCCGACCACTGCACCTCCCGTTCGTTCCCTTTACTCTGCTACGGGACATCAGTCTGAGTAGCACCGTCTGCTCTGTTAAAACCATGGGCAGTGAAATCAATTCCTGCCCTGCTCTGACTGCCCCCGCTAGAACCCCCCCCCCTCCCGGCCCATCACGACACAGTCAGACTCCTCAATCCAATAAACTCATGTCCCAAACATTAACTGAACTATTTATGTTTCTACATCAGGATGGCACATCTCTGATGAGTAAAATGATTATTTAAAAAAAAATTATGCCTATGCACTAACGGACGTTATTATACTGTGTAACAGTTTATAAATAGCTTACTGATATTTAATAAATTAGTAATAAAGAGTTACAAATGTTCAGAAAATCATTAACACATTCCTTATAAATGATCTGATAATGGCTTATAAATTAAAGTTATTATATAATGTGTTACTACCTTATATCTCAACCGTGTGGTTAACTGGGATCAGTGGGAAGTCTGGAGGCTGGTCTGATTGAATCAGATCCATAATATAATGTAATCTGCAGGTTTCACTGTGGCTTATTGATCTGCCAGATATTGATCCATAGTCTTTGTTCATTCATGGACAAGTTCACCGCTTTGATCACAGTGAGCCTGGTGCTGAATCTACATCAAACATGCTGGGGAGTGATATCCCATCCTTGTTGCATGATTATAATGAAATCAGCATGTTCATGCTCTGGTTTTCATCTGTTCCCTGTAGGGCTCATTTCAGCACCTCGGCTCACTATCATCAGGAAGTGCACCTGATCCATCCACAGTGTGAATAGACTGATGTTGTTTAGCTTATTAAAGAGCCAATCCAACAGCAGAAGAGACTTTACCTTCCCTTTTTACATGATCTCAGAGACTTGACTTTGCTGCTGTGAGCAACAGTAACAGTACTTACCCACATCACACAGGTCCACACCAGTGGTGGCTGTTGGCACTTTAAATGGGGAGGACGGGCTCATAGTAATGACTGGAACAGAATAAATGTAATGGTCTCAAACACATCAAACACCTGGTTTCCATGTGTTTGATACCATTCCATTCACTCCATTCCATTAACTTTTATGAGCCGTCGTCACCTCACCAGCCTCCTCTGGTCCACACAGTCTTCCCTTCACAAATTGCATCATCATGTAGGCCTCGTCATTCCTCCTGATAGGTCACTGAGGGGGAAGAGGAACCAGTCAGCAAATAGTCATCACAACCAACCAAGATCCTGCTCATCAGTCCCTCAAGACGCACACACACACACACACAGTTCTGACAACTTCAAATCAATGATAAGCCCTGACAGTGTAGGGGCCAGTAGGGATGTTCTGAGTAACAGAAGGCAGTAGAGTTGTTTTTGACTTGAAGTTCAGTAACCTTCCTTCAAGTTGAAAACAGTCATATGCCAAATATTTTCATCTCTGTGAACGAGAAAGGAAAGGAGGATACCTAGTCAGTTGCACAACAGAATGCATTCAACCGAAATGTGTCTTCCGCATTTAACCCAACCCCTCTGAATCAGATAGTTGCAGGGGGGGATGGAAGGTGTTGCTGTACTCCTAATTATCCCAATAGGCAAATTAAGAAGTATGAAATATTGCTCGTTTTTAATAGAACTTGCTTTTCCGTCAGCATGCTAGGCTAGCCAATGCTAAATCAGCCCTTTGGATTCCATGAAAATGCGACGCCTAGCGTTTGGGTGAATAGCTGCCGGAAGTGTTGTGGAATTAAATGGGCTGCTTTATTAGTAGGACGAAAAAGGCAGTTGAATTAATAACTAGCAGTATTTCAACCTTCTCAATTTACCGAATGGGATAATGGAAAGTTAGGAGTACAGCGACACCTTCCATTCCTGGATTGAGGTACATTTTCAAACCATTTCTCTTCTTGTTCACCGAAATGAAAACATATTGGAATATGACCATTTCGACTTGTAGGAAGGTTTACTGAACTTCAAGTCAAAAACCTTTGACTAATTGGTTCCCTGTTCACTGCTGAATCACTGGTTCTCAGGAGAGAGATTATATTTTCCCTTAGTAGAGGAGGAGATGGTAGATGCCTACAGTGTCTTATAGTGAAGGAAGGGGTGGCAGAATGCTTAAATTCATGGTCAGTAGGCTATGATTAATCTACTCAATCTTCTAGTCAACTTTAACATGAAAAGCTCATTTTGAGTCATATTGATGGTGGTAGGTGAATGTGTCACACTTCTAAGTAATGTGGTGGCAATGTGGCGACTATTACGGTAACCTACTGTAGCTCGGATTTCACCTGGGGTTCGTTTAGTAGGCTACAACAGAACATTGTTCAAGTGGAAGAAGAGGATTATGGTGGCCCAGAAGGGATTGTGTATGGTGTACGCTGCACCTGTTTTGCGATTTGTAATGGCCACACCCATATTGATCAGGCCACACCTCGCTACACCCACTGAATTGTAGCAAACGTACCTCAAAGGATGTTGAATAACAGTGCACACTGTTTTAGGGAAACGTGTTGTTCAGTAGCATGTTGTTCAGAAGCATACAAACCGTCACGCAATGTAGCAAACTTTGAACCGAACCGCAGTGGTGGAAAAATAACTTAATTGTCATACTTGAGTAAAAGTTAAGATACCTTAATAGAAAATGACTCAATTAAAAGTGAAAGTCACAGAGTAAAATACTACTTGAGTAAAAGTCTAAAAGTATTTGGTTTTAAAGTACCAAAAGTCAATGTAATTGCTCAAATATACTTACGTATCAAAAGTAAAAGCATAAATAATTTCAAATTCCTTATATTAAGCAAACGACACCATATTTTCTTTTTTTTACAGATAGCCAGACATCCTTTACAAAAAGAAGCATGAATGTTTCAAGTTTCAAGTTTTAATGTCACATGCACAAGTACAGTGAAATGCCTTTCTTGCAAACTCAAAACCCAACAATGCAATAATCAATAATGATAGAATACAAAAAAAAACACAAGAAATAAGAAATATGAAGAACACAATAACTAAGTAAGTAAACATACTATATGCAGGGTCAGTTCAAATACCATATCTACAATGTGCAGGGATACTGGAGTGATGGAGGTATGTACAGCATAGTGGTAAGGTGACTAGGCAACATTATATAAGATAAACAGAGTAGCAGCAGTTTGTATGTGAGTGGGTGTGCGTGTGTGTAGAGTATAAATGTGGGCCCGTGTAGCTCAGTTGGTAGAGCATGGCGCTTGCAACGCCAGGGTTGTGGGTTTGTTTCCCACGGGGGGCCAGTATGAAAAATGTATGCACTCACTAACTGTAAGTTGCTCTGGATAAGAGCGTCTGCTAAATGACTAAAATCTAAATGCATGTGCATATTATGTGTGAGTGAGAAGGTGATGGAGTGAGTGTGTAGGGCCTGTGAGTGTGCATAGAGACACTATAAAAATAAAATGTCAATAAAGATACAAGGTTAACTCAGATAGTCCGTGCAGCTATTTTGTACGCTATTTATCAGTCTTATTGCTTGGGGATAGAAGCTGTTCAAGAGCCTGTTGGTGTCAGACTTGATGCACCGGTAACGCATGCCGTACGGAAGCAGAGAGAATAGTCTATGGCTTGGGTAGTTGGAGTCTTGAAAAAATTTCTGAGCCTTCCTCCCACACCGCATGTACATTCGGAAAGTATTCAAACCCCTTGACTTTTTCCACATTTTGTTACGTTACAGTCTTATTCTAAAATTGAATAAATTCCTTTTTTTCCTCATCAATGTACGCACAATACCCCATAATGACAAAGCAAAAACTGGTTGCTAGAATTTTTGCAAATGTATTAAAAATAAAAAACTGAAATATCACATTTACATAAGTATTCAGACCCTTTACTCAGTACTTTGTTGAAGCACCTTTGGCAGGGATTACAGCTTCAAGTCTTCTTGGGTATGAAGCTACAAGCTTGGCACACCTGTATTTGGGGAGTTTCTCCCATTCTTCTCTACAGATCCTCTCAAGCTCTGTCAGGTTGGATGGGGAGTGTTGCCGCACAGCTATTTTCAGGTCTCTCCAGAATTCGATTGGGTTCATGTCCGGGCTCTGGCTGGGCCACTCAAGGACATTCAGAGACCTTGTCCCGAAGCCACTCCTGCATTGTCTTGTCTGTATGCTTAGGGTCGTTGTCCTGTTGGAAGGTGAACCTTCGCCCCAGTCTGAGATACTGAGCGCTCTAGAGCAGGTTTTCATCAAGGATCTCTCTGTACTTTGGTCCGTTCATCTTTGCCTCGATCCTGACTAGTCTCCCAGTCCCTGCCGCTGAAAAACATCCCCACAGCATGATGCTGCCAACACCATGCTTCACCGTAGGGATGGTGCCAGGTTTCCTCCAGACGTGACGCTTGGCATTCAGGCCAAAGAGTTAAATCTTGGTTTCATCAGACCAGATAATCTTGTTTCTCATGGTCTGAGAATCTTTAGGAGCTGTTTTGACAAACTCCAAGTGGGCTGTCATGTGCCTTTTACTGAGGAGTGGCTTCCGTCTGGCCACTCTACCAAAAAGGCCTGATTGGTGGAGTGCTGCAGAGATGGTTGTTCTGCTGGAAGGTTCTCCCATCTCCACAGAGGAACTCAAGAGCTATGTCAGAATGACCATCGGGTTCTTGGTCACCTCCCTGACCAAGGCCCTTCTCCCCTGATTGCTCAGTTTGGCTGGGCGGCCATCTCTAGGAAGAGTCTGGGTGGTTCCAATCTTCTTCCATTTAAGAATGATGGAGGCCACTTTCCAACTCATGTCCAATCAATTTAATTTACCACATGTGGACGCCAATCAAGTTGTAGAAGCATCTCAAGGATGATCAATGGAAATAGGATGCACCTGAGCTCAATTTCGAGTCTCATAGCAAAAGGTCTGATTACTTATTTAAATAAGGTATTTCCGTTTTGTCTTTTTAATAAATTTGCAAAAATTTCTAAAAATCTGTTTTCAATTTGTCATTATGGGGTATTGTGTGTAGAATAGTGAGGATTTTTTATTTATTTAATCCATTTTAGAATAAGGCTGTAATGTAACACAATGTGGCAAAAGTCAAGGGGTCTGAATACTTTCCGAAGGCACTGTAGATGTCCTGGGTGGCAGGGAGCTCGGCCCCAGTGGTATACAGTGGGGGAAAAAAGTATTTAGTCAGCCACCAATTGTGCAAGTTCTCCCACTTAAAAAGATGAGAGAGGCCTGTAATTTTCATCATAGGTACACGTCAACTATGACAGACAAATTGAGGAAAAAAATCCAGAAAATCACATTGTAGGATTTTTAATGAATTTATTTGCAAATTATGGTGGAAAATAAGTATTTGGTCACCTACAAACAAGCAAGATTTCTGGCTCTCACAGACCTGTAACTTCTTCTTTAAGAGGCTCCTCTGTCCTCCACTCGTTACCTGTATTAATGGCACCTGTTTGAACTTGTTATCAGTATAAAAGACACCTGTCCACAACCTCAAACAGTCACACTCCAAACTCCACTATGGCCAAGACCAAAGAGCTGTCAAAGGACACCAGAAACAAAATTGTAGACCTGCACCAGGCTGGGAAGACTGAATCTGCAATAGGTAAGCAGCTTGGTTTGAAGAAATCAACTGTGGGAGCAATTATTAGGGAATGGAAGACATACAAGACCACTGATAATCTCCCTCGATCTGGGGCTCCACGCAAGATCTCACCCCGTGGGGTCAAAATGATCACAAGAACGGTGAGCAAAAATCCCAGAACCACACAGGGGGACCTAGTGAATGACCTGCAGAGAGCTGGGACCAAAGTAACAAAGCCTACCATCAGTAACACACTACGCCGCCAGGGACTCAAATCCTGCAGTGCCAGACGTGTCCTCCTGCTTAAGCCAGTACATGTCCAGGCCCGTCTGAAGTTTGCTAGAGTGCATTTGGATGATCCAGAAGAGGATTGGGAGAATGTCATATGGTCAGATGAAACCAAAATATAACTTTTTGGTAAAAACTCAACTCGTCGTGTTTGGAGGACAAAGAATGCTGAGTTGCATCCAAACAACACCATACCTACTGTGAAGCATGGGGGTGGAAACATCATGCTTTGGGGCTGTTTTTCTGCAAAGGGACCAGGACGACTGATCCGTCTAAAGGAAAGAATGAATGGGGCCATGTATCGTGAGATTTTGAGTGAAAACCTCCTTCCATCAGCAAGGGCATTGAAGATGAAACGTGGCTGGGTCTTTCAGCATGACAATGATCCCAAACACACCGCCCGGGCAACGAAGGAGTGGCTTTGTAAGAAGCATTTCAAGGTCCTGGAGTGGCCTAGCCAGTCTCCAGATCTCAACCCCATAGAAAATCTTTGGAGGGAGTTGAAAGTCTGTGTTGCCCAGCGACAGCCCCAAAACATCACTGCTCTAGAGGAGATCTGCATGGAGGAATGGGCCAAAATACCAGCAACAGTGTGTGAAAACCTTGTGAAGACTTACAGAAAACGTTTGACCCGTGTCATTGCCAACAAAGGGTATATAACAAAGTATTGAGAAACTTTTGTTATTGACCAAATACTTATTTTCCACCATAATTTGCAAATAAATTCATAAAAAATCCTACAATGTGATTTTCTGGATTTTATTTTCTCATTTTGTCTGTCATAGTTGACGTGTACCTATGATGAAAATTACAGGCCTCTCTCATCTTTTTAAGTGGGAGAACTTGCACAATTGGTGGCTGACTAAATACTATTTTCCCCCACTGTACTGGGCTGTCCGCACCACCCTTTGTTGCGGCATGCGATTGAGGGCGGCGCTGTTGCCATACCATGCAGTGATGCAGCCAGTCAAGATCCTCTCAGTGGTGCGCCTGTGTTTCGACCATTTTAAGTCTTTAGTGATTTGGACACCGAGGAACTTGAAGCTCTCGACCTGCTCCACTGCAGCCCCGTCGATGTGGATGGGGGCATGCTCGTTTCCTGTAGTCCACGATCAGCTCCTTGGTCTTACTGACTGTCACTGACCTCCTTCCTGTAGGCTGACTCATCATCACCGGTGATCAGGCCTACCACTGTCGTGTCATCAGCTAACTTGATGATGGTGTTGGAGTCGTGCGTTGCCACGCAGTCGTGGGTGAACGGGGTACAGGAGGGGACTAAGCACACATCCCTTTGGGGCCCCTGTGTTGAGGGTCAGCGTGGCGGAGGCGATGTTGCCTACCCCTACCACCCGTGGTCGGCCCATCAGGAAGTCCAGGATCCAGTTGTAGAGGGAGGTGTTCAAACCCAGTGTCATAAGCTTGGTGACGAGCTTGGAGGGGACAATGGTGTTGAACGCTGAGCTGTAGTCAATGAACAGCATTCTCACATAGGTATTCCTCTTATCTAGGTGGGTGAGGGCAGTGTGGTGAGCAATTGAGATTGCGTCATTTATGGATCTGTTGGGGCGGTATGCAAATTGCGTCTAGGGTGTCTGGGATGGTGGAGTTAATGTGTGCCATTACCAGCCTATCAAAGGACTTCATCATTACAAAAGTGAGTGCTACAGGGCGGAAGTCATTGTGGCATGAAGCCTTAGAGTTCTTGGGGACAGGAATGATGGTCGTTATAAAACGTGGGGATTACAGACTGGGACAAGGAGAAGTTCAATATTACCTTGAATATGCCTGTCAGCTGTTCTGCGCATGCTCTGAGAACGAGCCCTGGAATACAGTCTGGCCCCGCAGCCTTGCGGATGTTGACATGATAAAAGATTTTTCTCACGTCGGCCTCGGAGAGCAAGATCACCCAATCCTCACACCCAATCCTCACACCCAATCCTCACACCCGGCACAATGTTGTTGTTGTCAAAGCATGCATAAAATGCATTTTAGTCTGGTAGAGAGGCATCGCTGGGCAGATCACAGTGGCATTTTCCATTGTAGAACGTAATGGACTGTAGCCCTTGCCACATGCAGCGGGCGTCGGAGCCTGTGTAATTTGATTCCCCCTTATTACTATATTGTCAATTTGCTCGTTTGATGACTCTGTGGAGGTCATAGCGGAACTTCTTGTACTTATACCTGTCCTTGGCTGTAGCCTCAGGGTTGTCTACTCCTTTAGTTTAGCGCCAACCTCAGTGTTAATCAAAACATATTCCAGTGCTAGCAAAGTAGTCCTGTAGCATAATCTCTGATTCTGGTGACCATTTCTCAATGGTGTTTAGTGAGTCTGCCAGATCAGGGGCAGTAGGGATGGCCAGGGACGTTCTCTTGATAAGTGTGTGAATTTGACCATTTATCTGTCCTGCTAAGCATCCAAAATGTACCGAGTACTTTTGAGTGTCAGGGAAAATGAATGGAGTAGAAAGTACATTATTTTCTTTAGGAATGTAGTGAAGTAAATGGTGTCAAAAATATAAATAGTAAAGTAAAGTACAGATACCCAAAAAAAATACTTAAGTAAAAATACTTTAAAGTACTACTTAAGTACTTTACACCACTGCCGAATCTCATCACTAGGTTCCATAGCTACAAAGTCATAAACCCCACCTATTTCTACAATTTATCTTTAAAAAAAAGTGATTTTAAACCTTAACCCTATCCACACTGCTAACCTTATGCATAACCCTAACCTTCAATTATTACCAAAAAGCACATTTTTGTAGACAATTTTGACTTTGAGGCGGTGAATCTGACTTTGTGGCTATGGAAGCTAGTGGAAACCAAGCTGAATGCACCCCTGTAGGTCATGTGCTATAGGAAGTTGCGCACGGAAGTCAGTTTGGAAAATCTGAAATCTTAGAAATAGTTTTCACATATGCATTTTATAAGCTTCCCATAAATAATATGGTCGCTGTGATGGAAGGTTTACTTGACCACTTTACTTCATCATTCTTACCTCAACGCAACAATGCCATTCTGAAGGTGAATGTAGGCCTGTGCGCTAAAAACAACATATCACAAGAACAAGTGTTTACTTTGGCAACAGAATATTGTCAATTACTTTGTAGCATTGGCATTACATATATTGAGGGCTTGAAACAATGTTGCTAATTTGCACACTAAATATGAATGGCATCCAGATAAATTTTTCCCTGGATATCTCAAGCCACTGAGGAGAAATAGGAAACACGTGGTAACTTGTGAAGAACCAACTAGCCTACACGTGGGTATCCGATTCCTTCTGACAAGATAGGCTACTTTATTCTGGATATATTATTTATCTCCAGTTTTGTAAAATAATTTTTACCCGGTGCCTGAAAAACGGCCTTTTAAAGTTGCCGCTGTCCATGGTAACGGATGTGATAGGCTGAACCCGGGGAAGAAAGAAGCTCGCCTCGTTCAGAATAGGAACGGTGCTGGAGTAGCCTACAGTCGTCGTCTGATAGCTCCAGCCAAAACGGGACATCGAACCTTTTTTATTTTATTTATTTGGTTCGATTTAAATCCTCTTCTCAAACAAGATGTGACTCTTTTAAAAGAACAGACTAATACTTTTAGAATATTCATGTCGGGAGAGAACGCCGAGGGGTTTTCTGCGAATGGAAGTTATTTGTTGTGAATTGTTTTGAATATGTTATGGCGAAGTGAGTTTGTTTTTGGTTTGTCTCGGTTCGTCGTGGAACTTTAATTTGGAATCTATCGAGGAAAACCACATCGTCGAGGTAAACCCAGAGATAGGATTCTACAAAGCCAGAGAGCTCCCAACAGACCGGGGATTTAAATTGTGTTTGGTGTGCTCCGGTAGAAGCGAGAGTCAAAGAAAGAAATTCATGTGGCCATTCTCTCTTTAACAAAATATTTTGGATTGCAGAATGAGCAAGGAAAGACCTAAGAGGAATATCATCCAAAAGAAATACGTGAGTAGCTACTTGCCTATTATTGTCCAATGTGCATAAAATAATTTGACCTTTACAAGTTTGCACGTTCGATTCGCCTGTTTTAAAGAAAATGCATCAACTTCGCTCGCGGAGTAGGAAGGTTACCATTACACAGCTGTGGCCTATTGGGGTCGAATTGCCTTTCAGATATTTAATTTGTAGAACGTGTTATCAATTGGACGTCTTTGATTTGAAAGAGTCGGTTATATTATTTATAGAGTGTCTGTGTTGCTTCATTTCTTCAACATCAGACAAGGCTATGTATTTGACTTAACTCGCCATGGAAGGGCAATACGCATTAAGGAATCAACACGGTACAATATAATAATCAACTTGTGTGAGGTTTATTGATTAAGTCAGAATTTTCCACAGGAGCTGGCTAACTGTTTTCAGAATGTCTTTGTTTTCTCCCATAGTCCCTTCCAGAGCCATGAAGAGAGACCGCCATATCGCCCATGGCTTATTCCGGGTTATATACCCTATGCTGAGCACCCCTCTATAAACTGTGGCATTTATAAATGAACACTTTGTTTTGCTGTTGGATATCACAACAACATTCACTTTAATTATGTTGATGTGACTTGAGTGTAGGTGAATAGCACGGTCCGACCATGACGAGTGGACTGTGGCTCTTTTAATTTTCTCCGTAGGGAGAGGGAGCAGAAAGGGGGTTAGGAAATTTAACGTTTACGTAGAATTTCCAATCATTTACAATCGTAGTGGAACGCTCAGGAGGAGTTGCTTGTCTGTTTTGGTTTACTAACATTGATATGCGATAAAGGGTCTGATCATTTTAATTTCGTGTTGCACGTCTGTGTGACCTCTGAATGGAAGATATTGCAGCAGCAGCCTGAGCTTGCTGAGCCAGAATGTTAACGCTTCTCGGACATTTTTTCTAAATCCGCAGTTAAGTTTAAGCAGACTAGAGACCCTGGATGCAACTAAACAAAATGTTAAAGGGGTTAGTTTATTAAGCGCTAACTTGTTTTTCGTGTAAATTTAAGGAGGTAGTGTTTCAGTCGCATTGCAGAGGTTAATGTGAAGGGAAGCAAGAAGCGACCATTTTCTATCTGCAACTACCTAATACCGGCGAATTTGTCAAAGGGGCTATACCAATTTAGGTAATTTCAAGATTTTTACCCTCGGTGTAACCTACAAGATTTTACATATTTTAAATTGAGTTTTAAAACAGGCATAAACTAAACAATGACTTGCTCTCTCAAAGTGAGACACTCGGCACATCCCTTGGCTGAGTTTAACCCTCACATTACTGCGTGTGTCCTCGTGTGAATTTCCTCATGTAAAAACAATGAAGTTATTATGAACCACTTTGAATAGTAACATATTTTCAGATTATGCACGTTTTTATTTCAATTGAACTAATCACAAAACATTTTAGCCACGTGTGGGCCTGCTGTTTGTGGCCCACTACACTGAGATATTAAAGCCCAGTGGGACTACTCATAAGGGGTGATTGTGGCCTTCCCAAAACATTCCACTCTAGTAACGTGATTGAAACGTTATACTATTATATTATGAGGTGTGATTGAAACGTTATACTATTATATTATGAGGTGAAATAATACATAATTCCTGAAGTGTTAAGCATATAGTTACAGTCAATATACTGTATTTCCCCATAAGTGTGATACTATTTCTCCCCAACATACTCAGCTCTTATGGCAATGCTATTCAAGTAATCAATGCACTACATTTCCAACTTTCTTTGGGACAGGTAAGATAATTTGACAGTGAAAAAGACATTCAAAAAAAATCTCAGGGTTGGTCTAAAATGATATAGGTCTGTTTTTATATTTTATTCATACCTTCTTGTGTAATTATAGATGTATGCTTATATGGCTGTAAGTGTGTGTGTGTGTGTGGAATTGGACCGCACAGAACATGGCTGTCACATCTGCTGAGCTGCAGCAGCTGGGGTAGAAATCTGGTTGGACCAAACCATGCGAACAACAAAACAACCTGGAGGTGCCCCCCTCTCCTCAGGCCCCCAGGGGCCCCCCACTCAGAACACAACACCCCTCCCCCCTCAGAACAACTCTTGGCCCCTCTGATTTAACCTCCCCTTAATTAGCGTTAGACAATTAGCCATGCTTGGCTTACCATATCCTCTGGAACACTGGAAAAGAGTGAGAGTTGTTATTCTCCCCCATGTGCTCCAGCCATGTTATAAAAATTCATCAGTCAGGAAAAAAAACGTTATAAAAGCAAACAAGGCAGTTACCGCACCATTGATAGGACGCAAAAGTTAACCCCCCCCCCAAAAAAAAACAACAACAACAACAACACTGGTTTCTACAATGGCTCATCACAAATAGCTTTGCCTGGCAACTAGACAGACATTTAGAGGCACAAACACTCTCTCCCTCTGAAATTATATATTTGTATATTCAGTAAATTTGAGGGGGGGGGCGGGGCTGTAATAAGTAATTTTGGTAGCAGCGTTTGCCAGATTTGTGGTGTTTAACTGAACATAGCACTGAGAGGAGACGTGCAGCCAGGGCCATTTTGTCCTGACTAGGCTGTTCTCAGGATGTGTGGTGGGATAGAGCTGCCTCTGATTCAGGCTCTGTGTGCTGGGATAGAGCTGGGCTGTGGTGGGATAAGCACAGCTGCTGCAGGGGTCTTTACAAATGTAAAGAAGCTGTCAGTGTTTGTTTCATCAGGCGCACAACTGATGAGGGCCAAGTTGAAAAATCCACTGCAGTGTGTTGAGCACAAAAAGAGGTAACAAAAATGGAGAGGGGGCCGGGGTCGAGGCCTGTAAAAGTTCCGTCCCCTCTCTCCCTCCCCTCCCCAGTCCTTCAGCTTTACTATTTAAATGTGGGCCTCATATCCACCCATGAGGGTTTGTGGTGCCTGAATGGGCTTCATTTAACCTTCTGTTTTAATGCAGATTGTCCTTTTTAAATCCTCATTTTCTTCACGTGTGGAACACGGCAGAGTTCACTGTTCTGCCCTGAGGAGCCCTGGCACTAACTGGGCCAGTGAGATGCTGTGAGGTAGGAGGTTTCAACAGGAATGTTTGACACCTCATTTTACACCACTACCCTCCCTTGCACCTTCTCGCTCAAGCATTCTCAATATTAACCATAGTTATATCCTCCCTTATATCGGAGGAACCACTGACTCCGGCGAGCCGGATCTCTTGGAAGGCAGGGAACTGGCAGACAGTCTTTTGATACTGTTGTATTTATTGATGGATTTATTCAGTTCTTCTCAGTGTTTTGCTGTCTGCCAACAGACAATGTTCCACTTTATTGCGTCGTTACGGGAGCTCCCCAAACTGCCAGATTTAATTTGGGCCGCCAGTGATCAGCTGCAGCCAGCCCATCGCCTCCTATTCTCCATTCTCTCTCCCTTTCCCTCTCTGTCTGTCCCGTTTTATGACAGCTTTACTTCACACACCCTGCCCTTGTTACCCTGTTATGTAACGTGACCTTTCTCTTATCAGCTGTTAACATCTCAGCACAATCTCTGCACAGGGCCACAGTTCCTTCTCTGTTCATTAGACCAACCTCTTTTATGGGCAAACTACCAGCCAGGCTCATTCACTACTTTTATTGAACTACCAGGGTAGTGCCGTACTGTACCAGGCAGATTAACTGCTGTGATGTCATAAAAATGGGGGTGACTGTATTGATACCATGGATGATGACTCCATGTCTGTGCTGAGGAGGATGTTGTCCTATGTACTGTATCATACTGTAATCATGTGTTGAAATATACTCTATCATATGTGCGACTATTCTGAGATGAGACAATGTGTCAGACATTGTGCTGTATTGAAGGTATTCACCCCCTTGGCATTTTTCCTATTTTGTTGCCTTACAACCTGGAATAAAAATTGATTTTTGGGAGGTTTGTATAATTTGATTTACACAACATGCCTACCACTTTGAAGATGCAAAATATTTTTTCTGTGTGAAACAAACAAGAAATAAGACAAAAAAACTGAACTTGAGCGTGCAAGATGTTTAAATGTTTCCCCTTAAACCACTTCTGTTGCTTTAGCAGTATGCTTAGGGTCATTGTCCTGCTGGAAGGTGAACCTCCGTCCCAGTCTCAAATCTCTGGAAGACTAAAACAGGTTTCCCTCAAGAATTTGACCCAGCCACGACCCATCTTCAATGCTCTTACTGAGGGAAGGAGGTTGTTGGCCAAGATCTCGCGATACATGGCCCCATCCATCCTCCCCTCAATACGGTGCAGTCGTCCTGTCCCCTTTGCAGAAAAGCATCCCCAAAGAATGATGTTTCCACCTCCATGCTTCACGGTTGGGATGGTGTTCTTGGGGTTGTACTCATCCTTCTTCCTCCAAACACGGCGAGTGGAGTTTAGACCAAAAAGCTATATTTTTGTCTCATCAGACCACATGACCTTCTCCCATTCCTCCTCTGGATCATCCAGATGGTCATTGGCAAACTTCAGACGGGCCTGGACATGCGCTGGCTTGAGCAGGGGGACCTTGCATGCGCTGCAGGATTTTAATTAAATTTTTAATCCATGACGGCGTAGTGTGTTACTAATGGTTTTCTTTGAGACTGTGGTCCCAGCTCTTTTCAGGTCATTGACCAGGTCCTGCCGTGTAGTTCTGGGCTGATCCCTCACCTTCCTCATGATCATTGATGCCCCACGAGGTGCAATCTTGCATGAAGCCCCAGACCGAGGGTGATTGACCGTCATCTTGAACTTCTTCCATTTTCTAATAATTGCGCCAACAGTTGTTGCCTTCTCACCAAGCTGCTTGCCTATTGTCCTGTAGCCCATCCCAGCCTTGTGCAGGTCTACTATTTTATCCCTGATGTCCTTACACAGCTCTCTGGTCTTGGCCATTGAGGAGAGGTTGGAGTCTGTTTGATTGAGTGTGTGGACAGGTGTCTTTTTTATACAGGTAACATGTTCAAACAGGTGCAGTTAATACAGGTAATGAGTGGAGAACAGGAGGGCTTCTTAAAGAAAAACTAACAGGTCTGTGAGAGCCGGAATTCTTACTGGTTGGTAGGTGATCAAATACTTATGTCATGCAATAAAATGCAAATTAATTACTTAAAAATCATACAATGTGATTTTCTGGATTTTTGTTTTAGATTCCGTCTCTCACAGTTGAAGTGTACCTATGATAAAATGTATAGACCTCTACATGCTTTGTAAGTAGGAAAACTTGCAAAATCGGCAGTGTATCAAATACTTGTTCTCCCCACTGTATATATATGAGACCCATCATGTAAACCACATTTTCACTGAATGCACCGCTTCATTTTGCTCCATGATTTATGTTGTCCTACTCCTATGGGTTTGGCTGGACAGCCCTGAGAGGGACACAAGCTGCACTACACAAAGTGTGTGTGTGGCAGCCATAGCTCATCCGTTCTGGATCCCTGAGGAGCTGAATCAACATGTCTTTGGTTTTGCCTCAACATGCTTCAGCCCTGAGGAGGGAGGACACTGGACAGTAGAAGGTAGGCTCCATAGGTGTGACTGGAGGGCAGAACAGGGGAGACTGGACGGTCACTAACATAGTAGGCATAAAAAGACTCCTGAGTGGAGTCCCCACATCCGTTCTTCAGGGCAAACGGAAGTTAGGTTGAAAAATACTGTATCCCTGAAAACCCGAAACATCCGCATTCTACCGACCCTACGGAGAGTGTCCAACCACAGACTGCATGGACTTCTCCTATGGTTGAGCTGGGGCTGTGCACGTCAGTTTTATACACTTTTGGTCAATCCGGTATTATCTCTAGATCCCCCTCTACCACTCTGACTTGCCTTCATCAGGCAGCAGTAAGCCTCCAGGGATAAAGCAATAGAATGGAGCCTCTGACTATATTGATCCACATTAGACTCCTAAAGCCTTTATGGTTACAAGCTGCTCAATGGAAATGGTCAACGAGGAGGATATTTTAGCCATATGTTATTCAACATGATTTATAAATCATTATAAATATAGTTGACATAATCCAATTACACAGCTGTGTTAGTGCTTAGTATTTACTCATATCTGAGTTTGAATCATAGTGCACTCATAGCAAAACTCTCATTATGTAGTTTAGGGTTCTAGGTTTCCACCAATTTATTCTCGATGAATTGGTGATGTTTGTAGTGGTATATAATGATGGTGATATTTCATATATAGCTGTATAATATCTCTGTTTCCTGCCAGAGAGCCCCACATGGACCTTTGGCCACTGTTGTGTTAGATTGGCACACTGTTGACTTATCCACAGGTTAAGTTGGGAGTCAAAGCATTACTCAGATGTCACATTTACTGTGACGATGAAGATCTCTCCCTCAGTGCATATTAATGCAGCCTTTTCAACATGCATCGCCCTCTTCTGAGGACAGGCCTAACTCTGGGTGGCAGCTCCCCTCTTGACTTACTGCACAAGCTCATTACTGTAGTAAGTGGCTGCAGTGTGTACTCTGCTCACTATAAACTGCTGGAGTAGTTAGGTGGGGTGCATTGGCTTTGTGTGAAAGCGGGCTGGAGAGGGTGGGGGACAGAGTGGCAGGGGGGGAGGAGGGTCGGACTCTCAAAGGTGGGGAGGCAAGAAACAGTTGATTTGATTTTTAGGTCAGTGGAAACTAGTTAGTTACAGCTCTGTAGTCTCCCGCTCCATCTTGTCTTGTAATAGGATACTGAGTGGCTGATTTTTAATGTTTTACTGTGTCATTACTCAGCCAGGTACAAAGAGCAGAGCAATGCAGTTTCCAGTGGTCTCAGCATGAGAGCAGAAGCTATGGCAGTTCTCTCCTGCTTAGCCAGAGATTCTCCTCTAAACTGCTGAGGAGATTCCATTTTATTTGTCACATGCGCTGAATACAACAGGTGTAGACCTTATCGTGAAATGCTCACTTACAAGCCCTTAACCAACAATGTAGTTCAAGAAATGTAGTTTAAAAAATATTTACTAAATAAACTAAAGTATAAAATATAAAGCAACA
Organism: Coregonus lavaretus; assembly: GCF_964263955.1. NCBI lineage: Eukaryota > Metazoa > Chordata > Actinopteri > Salmoniformes > Salmonidae > Coregonus > Coregonus lavaretus. Next base: position 18,504,725 of record NC_139990.1, read on the forward strand.
CAATAAAATAACAATAACGAGGCTATATACAGGGGGTACCGGGACAGAGTCAATGTGCGGGGGTACAGGTAGTCAAGGTAATTGGTACATGTAGGTTAGGGTAAAGTGACTATGCATAGATAATAAACAGCGAGTAGCAGCAGTGTAAAAACAAAGGGCGGGGGGGGGGGGGGGGGTTGTCAATGTAAATAGTCCGGGTGGCCATTTGATTAATTGTTCAGCAGTTTTATAGCTTGGGGTAGAAGCTGTTAAGGAGCCTTTTGGACCTAGACTTGGCGCTCCGGTAATGCTTGCCGTGCGGTAGCAGAGAGAACAGTCTGACTTGGGTGACTGGAGTCTTGCTGCTTTCAGCACTCATATATTTGTCTGTAGTGTGTTTAGTGTGTTTATGTATTCATATGTTTGGCGGGAGATTCGTCTCGTTGGTGGTTTCTTCTCTCTGCTCCCTCCTCACTGCATTCTTCCCACATTTTGTTTTGTTTGGCTTCAGACTGCCAAAGGAAACATTGGAAGCTTCCCCAGATAGATGTCATGCAGCTGGAGTCTAAACTGTGTGAATACCTCGCCTCACCCTCTCTCCCTCGCTCACAATAAACAGGCACCCTGTGCTTTGTCCCTGTGGGTCAGCTAAACGCATGAGGCCACGAGTTTGGTTAGCCACACATTCTGTCCCTCACATGGCATTAGAGAGTTACTGTTGTCTTGACGGCCTGAAACATATAAAGATGATTCACAATATCATGTGGTTTCATAAAGCACTTTGACAGATGTTCATTATGACCCAACAGTGGGATTAATATTTAAAATAGAATAATTGTCAGAAATCTGATTCAGTCAAAACTAATGCCTCTTTGATCTCCTCTCTGCACAATGGCAGTATTTTAATGGCACTTCTAGCTGCTAAGTTTCCACTAGGCCTCACAGCAGGAGACTGTAGTGTTTGGTACACCCAGGGAAGGGAGCCAAAGCCCGGGCTGAAAGGCTGGCCCTGCCCCCTGGCCCTGGATCAAATAACCGTCGCAAAGGAAGCACTAAAAACCACAACCTGTGGCAGTCTAAAGAGGATAGAACTAATTAAATTGTGGTCTGTCGCGGGTAGAATTTCAACCTTTACCGTCGCTAATGACAGAGCCGGGTCTGGAAACTGATCTTAATGTTTCACTTATTCTAGTATATGTAGCTCATGTCAGATTCATATACTGTACACACAGAGAAAAAAGCCTTGCTTAAATCCTATTACATTGGTAATTTTCAGCAGATTTACACTATAGCCATTTAGGCCCATAGATGTCCATCTAGGCCTACAGTATACTGTGTGACTGAGGACAGAGTATGATATTTAGTAATGGTTCAGTTGGTAATCATAGAAGTTCAACCCAAACCAACTCTGCCATGTAATGTAAACTGAATCTGGAAGTCACCTAAAGAGAGGGTTACCATAGTGACCAGAAGTGTTCTTTTATACACCATGCCATTGGAGGGGTCTAGCCACTCCGTTACTATAGCAACTGCTGGAGTCTGGGCAGACTGGAGCGTCTGTCTGTCTGTTTTCAGACTCGACACTCCAGTGTCTGAACATAGTGGAGAGCAGAAGTTAGACTGTAAAGTAGCTCTGCACAGAATGTACTGAGTGGTGGTTGTAGGTAACAGGCTGAGAGGCATGACTTACTGTGGTGTGAAATGTGTGGCAATTTACACGCTTGTGCTCCTTCAAGTATTTCACAACTAAGGCATTGCCTGACAACTAGCTGTATGAGACCTATTCCCTTTAATAGCACACGATTGTATTTTGAATGAAACCATAAAACCATTACCTGGTACTGTAAATGAGAGTTCCACTGAAATCAACTGTTGCATTATTACTCCTATCAGTCATTGTTGACACATTTACTTGACTATCTGAATGGAGAGCGAGTGGAGAGGCAGCCATTTAGTTTCCTCTGAGTGTTGAATGGTCTTACTGGCTTAGTGCTCAGACATAGTGGAGTGGAACCGTTAGACTCTCCTCCTTCAAGGTTGGCTGAGTACCTTTATCACTGGACAATCTGCCAGACCCACTGACTGAGGCAGCAGCCATGGTTTGGTGTGGGGCTTTGTGTGACTGTGACTTGGCCTGACAGGACAGGACAGGAGGTGTGTGACTGGCTCTCCTGTTTACTGTGACATTGGCAGAGGATCCTGTAAGTGGTGACACCGTAGTAGCTAGGTGTCTCTGTGTCCCTGTGGATACCAGGTTTGTCTGTGTGCCCAAGACAAAGTTAATTTATTTCACCTCCTGCAGGATCCCTTTGAGCTCAATTACTAACTAGAGGGAGAGGAGAGTGAATGAGAAGGGGATAGAGGTATAAATCAACCCTGCTGCTCCGCTCTCTCTACTCTCTCTAGTCTGCTGGGGAACCTTCCTTCCTTCCCTCCCGTCTGTATCTGATCTAATCGTTTCTCATACATCATCATAATATTCTGCGCACGGCCCCACAGTAACACAGTACGCTGCTTCCCAGTAACACCTCCCCATCTTACCGCTGCAGCTCCTTCCCTGGGCCTCTCCTCCACTCCCCAGGCTGCAGCATGGTTCTTTGTGAGGAAACGGGTCGAGCTATGAGGTGAAAATCACTTCTTAATTGCCTGTTTTCTGCAGCTCTGTGCCAAAGAGGGGCTTTAGTGTTGTGAGCCCCAAACCACCTGAGCAGCTCTGCTAAACAGCTGTCTTTGTGTCTGGGAGCAGGCTGGCCTACTGTAATCTACAGTCAAATGGCCATGCACTCTGAATGGCCACTTTCATCATGATTTTACATTTACTTTACATTTTAGTCATTTAGCAGACGCTCTTATCCAGAGCGATTTACAGTTAGTGAGTGCATACATTTTTTTATATTTTTTTTTATACTGGAATCGAACCCACAACCCTGGCATTGCAAATGCCATGCTCTACCAACTGAGCTACATCCCTGCCGGCCATTCCCTCCCCTACCCTGGACGACACTGGGCCAATTGTGCGCCGCCCCATGGGTCTCCCGGTCGCGGCCGGCTACGACAGAGCCTGGATTCGAACCAGGATCTCTAGTGGCACAGCTAGCACTGCGATGCAGTGCCTTAGACCACTGCGCCACTCAGGAGGACATTTTCTCTGCAATGGTTTGTGTTACAAGTGTAAAAAGCATATCAAACATCCTTCATCCCAATAACATTTCTACAGTGTGTGATAATTGCCAGAACAAACTTTTTCGGTCTTTTTTATATTAGTCTCTCTGTTGGCTATTAGATTTAAAGGTTGTGGTATAGGACATGCATCCAACTCGGTGTTGACTTGTTCTATGTCAGTGAGAGTTTGTGAGCCCAGAGCAGTAGCATGGTGTAGAGCCAGACTGGGGCCCCTCTGTGGTCAGCTTCCTGTCAACTGTCTGTGTTCTGCTGCGGTCTCCTCCATTACCAGCAGAGTAACGGCTAATCTTATCTCCCTGACAGTTAGCATTACACTCAGCCATCTCTTTTGAGCTTCCCTCTACCAGGCCACTCATTGTTTCCGCAGAAGAGCGCTTTAGTGACAGTTGAAGTTTCTACCTCCCAGTCAAACTGGCCTGTAAAGTCCAGGCCAGCTAATCGCTAGCCGCTTGTATCTGTCATCCACAGTGTGTTCTGTCGGTGACACTGGGCCTGATGCAGGAGAGCAGAGCTCACAGCTTCATTAAACCACATGTAATCCTCCACTTAATTTCTGTTGGCCCTGATAGCTGACCTGATAGTTGTTTTCCTCAAGCTAACAGTTAGAGCAGTGTAGTGCGACTGCAACCTAACGTAATCATTTAGTCTCCCAGCATCTGGCAGGTGACTTTGCTCTCTGAAATCCATCCACCGCTAGTTTTATGGGGCATGAGTCTATTGAAGCCACGGCTGCTGCTGGCTGTCTGTCTGGCTTTTTTCTCCTGTTGTAAATAACTTCTCTCTCTATCAAAGAAATAGAGTCCATTGTTATGGGTCATTTTCAGGCCTACTTTGTTTGAACGTCGAAGGAGAATAGCTTGTGAATGAAATGAATATGGTTGAAATATGATGGTCATACGGCTGGACTATATTGAGTAACCGTAGTGCTGAGGAAAAACAAATAATATTTTCTGCTGCTATTGTTTTGGTTCCTGGAACATGGCTGGTAGGTCGGTTAGGGGTTAAGCACAGTGTTTGTATGCTGTGAACCCTCTGACCCTGATTGGACGTTTACAGATGGGACAAAGCAGCTTAGCGTCTCAACTCAGTCAGCTCTCTACTGGCCGTGCTGGGGCCCGGCCTCCTCACACTTTCATCAACACAGCTCCCCAACCGCCATGATGGAGCAGTGATAGTGCATGATGGGAGCTGCAGAGTGCTGAATACTCCTATGTCAAGTCATGTGGTCCTCTGTAGCTTAATTGGTAGAGCATGGCGCTAGTGGGTTCGATCCCCGGGACCACCCATATGTAAAAATGTATGTCTGCTCAATGGCATATTATATTATATGTTTTGGTGTAACAGAGTAACCCTCCTGATACCCCCCCCCCCCCCCCCCCCCTCCGCTCTTCCTCCCATGAGCCTAGTTTTTTCCACTACTAATTGACTGTGGGAACATGGCTCTGGGAGCACGGTGCTGCAAGGCTCCCTCTGGCTGTCAATCGCTCTGCTTGGTTGTGAGCGACAGCTACAGAGCTGTGCCCTGTTCTGTCTGTCCTCAAACCACAGTACTGTGAAACTGCCAGCATGCTCAGTCTGCTGCTGCATGCATGGGCCAACCACCTACCTCCCGCCCCCTGTCTTCCTCACTCCAGAGAAACTCATGATGCCTTTGACTTGTTGTTTCTCTGGTCGTGTCTACACTTGACACTTACATGTGACTCCTGCTATCAGAATAAGAAGATCGCATTGAAAGACGGGTCTAGATGCACAAAAGTCGCTTTGTGGTCTGATTGTGTTCAGATCTGGCTGACCACATCAGGTGGTCAGGGATACATTGTGTGCGAATTTCTCGCAATCAGGCTACCAAAAGTGCATACAGTGGGCAACATCATCAGCACATTCCTAGCGCGTGCGGAACGTGTTTGCAGGCCTCATAAATGCTAGCCAGCTAGCTAATATTTAGGAAAAAACATGTTTCGTTTGGCTAGAGATATACTAACCCGTTTGCAATCCCTTTAGCGTTGCTTGCTACAGAGGTTAGCTACTGCCATCAGTTGTTGTGTTATTATAATTTTGCCTATTCCACCGTTTGTAGAATGCGTACTGGCATTTGAATATAGTATGGGAAAAGGGATGTAGGTGTAGACTCATGACCCATTCAGAATTCCATGATTAGAACTCTATGATCAGAATACTAAAGCTGCATGAACTGTCAAGTCTAGACCCAGCCTCTGTGTTTTGGGGATCCCATCAGGTTTAGTAGAACCACTACGATGTATCTGTCTGTGTAAATGTGTCTGTGCACAGCCGCCTCCTCAGCAATGAGATTTAGGCTACACTAAATCTCAGCTGTGTTGACTATTTATTCAAAATTCTCTTCAGTCCATGCCACTGAAACAGATATTTGAGTTTGACTATACTCAGTTCTGATGTATTGGAGCTGGTTACTTGCCTTTTATTCATTTATAAAGGCCTAAATATTAATATTATAAACATCTAAAGGTATACAGTAGCGCTTCATGCTAGTTTAGTTTAATGTTCTCCCTCCTCACCAGAGAAAAACTAGTCTCTAAACCATACTGTTTTATTTCACAGTCCTGTGAAATGACTTCATGGAAAAGCTGAAGCCACGATTGTCTGACTCTGCAGTGTGCATATTCTCTCCCTAAATGAGGGCATTGATGTATGAAGAACCTGTCAGAGGAATTGATACCAAAAGCAGCCTTCTCCTCCTCAAACACACGGCTGTTCCCAGGGAGCCTACAGATTGACAGCCAAATTTAGATGATCACCTTATATCAGTCAGTAGGACATCTTGGCGTCTAAACCTCTACCTCTCTCAGCTTCAGCTTGGTGTTCAGGGCCAAGCATTATTTTGTTTATTTTTTCTGTCTCACAAAGGATTTGATGAATAGCTTTAATACAATGTTTCCTTTTGCTCTCTGAGAAAAAATAACTCCAATACTTTAAATTGATTGTGCAGCTCTACTACTGCCTTTCTTTTTCCTACTCAACTTTTCCTCTGTGGTTTCTTGTTCTCTCTCTCTCGCTCTCGCTCTCTCTGACTGACAGTCTGTGTGCGTGTTTTTCATTGCTAGTCTTCTCCATCCATGCTGCCATTGTCCATTCTGAAAGAGACACTGTGACAATGCCACATGCCCCCCTTTGTGTGTGAACCTTTTCCTTCTGTCCCACTAACCTGATGTCTGCAGGTGTTTGTGTTAAACGGTGTGGTCAGCCATGCGTAATGTAGCCCAACTGTATGGTAATATGAGACCAGTGATTTGTACAGCAGTGATTCTACTCTGAGCAACAACATGGATCTGGAAAGCACCTGGACCTTTATTCTCTTCACTCATCATTCAGCTTCTCTTCAATGGCTGATTGACAGCTGGCCATATTTAATTGTTGTATATTTTTTATGACAAACAATGGAGAAAGGTGTTAAATGTGCAATGTTAAAGGTCTTAGGTGCTGTGACTTAATGTAGCTAATGTATTTACAAAGGAGGATGGGACTGAAGCGGATTGCCAAGCCCAGTATCAATGTATTGTCTACATCTAACTGGCTTTTATTCTTCAAGGCTGTTTGGACAAAGGCAGTGGTGTCTGAATAGGGATGTGTGAGATATGCACAGCTGTGCTCTGCTGAAAATAACATTTCCTCTATAAAGCCACTACAGACAGAGGAAAGAATGTTGGAATTAGAAACGGATGATTTTCTAAGGACAGGTACACAAGGCAAGCGTCCTCGTAAGAACACACACCCACACTACCATTTTTTTGTGAAATTATAATTCATTCAGAAAATCGTATTTAATTGTATCTTATCTGTACTTCTACTACAAAATAAATCAATAGTAATTCAACTGCCCATTCACAGTAGAGGAAGGCTGTCAATCAGAGCCAGTTTCTCCATCTCCTCAGAAAAGAGCCACTGCTCGTCACTCCTCACGCCGTTCTCCTCTCTTGCTGCATGATTCTGTCCAGGGTCTGTCTGTCTGTCACTCTGCAAAAGAGAAGCATATTCCTCACCTCCCTGTTCAAGTCGACCAGACTGTTTTGCTCCTGCTCAGACAGGTGCTAGTGCGAGGACCATGGCCATGTGTCTGAGCTGGTACGTTCTGCTCGCACTCCCAAAGACGCGGGCTGTCCGCCTCCACCTGTGCCATCCATGGTACAGCCTGGACAAATCGCTGGATATAGTAACGCACGTGCGAACACACACACGCAGGCAGGCTGCTGTTAACACCTCCCTGTGCTGAAGGGAAGGGCCTCTCTTTCTTTGTTGCTGCTCTGCTCCCCTTGCTGGAGGAACGAGGGAGTACAACGAGGGGAGGGAGGGAGAGCAATAATGACACAGACCCCCCCCCCCCCCCCCGCCACCCATCTCTTCACCAGATGAAACAGGACTTCACCTGGTCTTATGTGGAACTGTGTACCTGAGCAGTCATAGAGGAACCGACCATCCACCTCTTTTACTCCCAGTTACCTTCCTGTAGTGATGATTGAAAAGTAGGTCAGATCAGAGGCCTCGTCCAACCCTGCTGCGTCAAGCAGACCTGCATAGAGCAATATGCCTCTGCTGTCTCAGCCTCTCTACTCTGTGTTTCTGTTCAGTGTTTCCTTCCGCCAGCAACCAGCTTGACTTCACACTGCTTCTGAGCCTTTAGGCAAGAGGCCCAGGAGGCATGTGTGTGGTGTGTGTGACCGCTGAGCCCCTGTGCTTGGAGGGGTCTGTTCAGTGTCGTGCTGCAAGCATGAGACAGACTGACAAGCGATAGGGTTGAGGGGGAAATGGAGAGCGGTGGGGGAGAATGATGACGGCTTCTCCACAGACAGACCGGCAAAACTGGACAGGAAAAGGGTTATGTATGAAGAGAGGGTGAGAGCGACAGAGCTGGAGGGAGCGAGATCGAGTACAGTTGGTCTGCTGAGGAGAGAGCGGAAGCGAAGAGGGGGTGAGGGAGAGACCAGCATGCTGCTGCTGTTGTTAGGGGACGGGGGGAGACTGGGCGGAGCCACCCACATGCCTTGGCCAATCCCTGCCAAGCTGCCTGCTTACTCTGCTGTGCAATTGGCTGATGTCTCCGTGACAGAACAAAGTACTTTTGATCGGTGAGCAGCGGTGTAACCTGACTCTGGGTATTGAGGGGCTCTGGGGGGGATGTCTCTCTCCCCTGGGTATTGTTATGTGTTTTAAATGGCTAATAAGTGCTGAAACGAGAGCTCAAGATGGCACTGCCATGGCCCTACTGGTCTCAGGGTGCTCGTACCATCCAGCCCGGAGTTGTTGCTGACTCCAATGTTAAGCATCCTGAACACAAAGCTGAGATCAATGCTGCCAACTACAATCAGAATGAACGATATCAATAACATATTGATTTAAGACCACAGCCGTTACAGAGGTTCCCCCCTTTCTGTGTAATGTTGGATCAAGATTATTCGAAGCATCTATCGTCTTTATCGAATCACAGATGGATGTTGTTTTAAGTCTACAAGTGGCCAACACTCCTGTCTTTTTAACGCTGTCATTTACATTTTACATTTTAGTCATTTAGCAGACGCTCTTATCCAGAGCGACTTACAGGAGCAATTAGGGTTAAGTGCCTTGCTTAAGGGCACATCGACATATTTTTCACCTAGTCGGCTCGGGGATTAGAACCAGCGACCTTTTGGTTACTGGCACTACGCTCTTAACCACTAAGCTACCTGCCGCCCAGTCATGCATGGCAACGTGAGGTAGTCAACTCAGGAAGCATGGAGCCGGTCTCAGTACCCTGTGCGTGTGTTTCTACCACACCAGGCTCAGAAATAATCTAGCCTGTCAGTAAGGGCTCTCTCTTCCTGCTCCTCCCCTCTTTCTCTCTCACTGGAGCGTTGCACAGACCCTGGTCACTAAGCCATCCCTCCGGTTTCTGCTTTTCTTTTCTCATCCTTTCGTCATTCAGACCTCATCACATTTAACAGCATTCACAGACTGACACACACAAACACGCACACGCATGCAAAGATAATTGGCAGAAATTCCCCTGTATTTGATATACAAGCTGTGATTGGCAGCCAGGCCTAAAACCAGAGAACAGTTTGACTACTTGTTTTCTTCTCTTCAGATGACTGGCACAACAATCACCCCCCCCCCCCCACACACACACAAGTGAAAGTCTATGACACACTGTAGCCTCCTGTAAGTGGGTGACCGACCAACCAACCAACCCTAGTCTGTTAGTGGAACCTGGAGAATTCACCTAAGGCTTGGTTGAGAAACTTCCCATCAGTCCTGGCCTGAAGAAAGGGAGGGTTTAATTATTTCTGCCTATGGGATAGCTAGATGGCAGTGTTGCAGGGAGATGTACTGTTTTTCCCATGGCTACCAGACAGTATCCTTCTGGCTGCTCTTCCTGTTCAGATGGTTACATCACTACCGTGGCATTGTGGGTCATGGGCCAGTGTCCATTTAGAAATCTGCTACCTGATAAGTGTATCAACACTGCCATCTGACAGGAAGACTGGTGTCAGAGAGGTTTCGCTATGAGAGAACCACCAAGAAAAGATTGTCATAATTTCAGAAGTTCCAATGAAGGGGAAATGGAAAGCGTACATCACTGATTTGCAGGAAATGCGGTCCTCTGTAGCTCAATTGGTAGAGCATGGCGCTTGTAATGCCAGGGTAGTGGGTTCGATCCCCGGGACCACCCATACGTAAAAATGTATGCGCACATGACTGTAAGTCGCTTTGGATAAAAGCGTCTGCTAAATGGCTTATTATTATTATTATTATTATTATTATTATTATTATTATTATTATTATTATTATTATAAATGGTCTGGTCTCATTAGCTCTTCATCTTTGACCCAAGATGATGCCACAGTTTCCCTCTGCTAGCCTGGTCTGTTGTTGGCCATTTAAAAACTGAGCGAACAGACCATATTGTGAGTCTATAGCAAAGCATTACATCATGTGGATGTAGATCCCAGGAAGCAAACTCCTCTGTGTGTGGGAGCTGGGGGAAGTGTTGGTATGGAAACAGTTTTCTGTGCTCCATGGTTGTTCCATAGCCTTAGCTTTCTTCTATGAGGGGAAACTAAGGAAGATGGGGGAGGAGTTTCATACCATATCATGGAAGTCTTTATTCATAACATAATTGAAGTTAACTACGATGTGGCATGATAAGGCGGTACAGTTACACGTATTAAGTTGGAGATGAGATGAGAGGGTGTGAACCTGAGGAAAAACAACGGAATCACATTGGGTAGCACAACGGGAACATCCTCTGATGTCAAAGGTGTTCCCACAGAACTGCCTACTCCAATACATTATCTACCTAGTGTTCCAAAGTAGCTTTATAGAAAAGGAAGTTCTAGAGGACAGGGAATAACTGTGTGCAAAATAACAAGAAAATAGAAATGCCATTTTATGGTGTGTGGTTTAACATGGCAATTGAGGATACATAGTTGGTTAGTTTGGTTCAAATTAAAATCCCACCACTGGCTTGGCTGGACTTGACTGGCTATAGAGGAGGGTATGAGGAACCAGAGGAAAAAGACTCACACGTTTTCAACTGAGCAGGTGAACAAGAGACTAGTGGTGCACTGACATGTCACACTTTGACTGGCAATGTCCTCTGGCACCGACAGTAGTGAGAGAAGGTGGGAGGAAGATGGGGAGAGATATCAATGGTTGCTCTCTGAATAACAGATGTTTGGGCCAGCTACTTCTGTACTATCTGGTTTCCGCTGGGTGTAGACAGTGGTAGTTAACCTGCCTCCAGTGTCCTACCCCAACCCAGCCCCTGGCTGTTGTGGGAGCCACTCCAGAGTCCAAGACGACACCCAGTCAAGCCCTATACACACAGGTAGCTGGGCTCGGACTTGCCTGTCTGTGGGTCTGTCTACTGGGAACAGTGGGGTTAGAGGCCTGGTGGCTCCCTAGTGTTCCCATGCCCTCCCTGTCACAGCACAGCTCTCATCTTAACTGGGAGAACCCTCTAAGCATTCATGCAGAGGCCCCTGTGTGACTGTGAATACGGGCCTGTGTGTGAGGAAGTGACGGTGCAAGGGTGTGCGTGAGACTGTGTGTATAATTGGGTCTCCCTGGGTCTATCTGAGACTGATGTCTCCTCTCATGGTTTCTCTTTTGGCTGATGCCTTGTCTGCCTCTGATAGCTCAATTCAAGTCATGCCCTCGCTTTCTTGAGCTCTCCCTCATTCCTCCCCACTCCTGTCATACAAACAGAGCATCTGGCCCAGATAATTAGTGGAATGTGAATGCAGACTGAGGTAGCTCAGATCAGCTGGAGGTATGTACAGTCTGCACACAGGCAGACATGGCTCTAGTGTTGTCTGCCCTAGGTCAATGCTAAATGTAACTAACTATATTGATTATTCTACTCTAGACCGATACCGTGATTGAATGAGTTGGATATTTTATTGTTCAAGTAAAAGTTACAGTGGCCTGACTAGAACAGAACAGGATAAATGTGTCACGGATCACAATTCATGACCTGAACCTGTCCCTCCTGCCTGTAGGAGATAAAACTCAACCACTTCCATGGTGTTTTAGTTCCTAGACTGGCAGTCCAGTAAACATCTCCTATGGCAGCCTGATGCCCCCCCCCTCTCTGAGCCCACTGGCACCCAGCCAGCCTGAACAGCCAGGCGGAAGTGAAGACTGATTTAAAAAAGGAAGAAGATATTGGGGGGTAGGAGGGATGGAGGAAGGAGTTTCCTGATAAGGAAGTTTACAATTAGGAGCCATCCGGGTGAGGCGAGGACCTCCGCTCCAGTTTTAGTTTTTATGGCGCTGTCAAAATGGACTTTTAATTCTCTGCAGCCTCCTCTGCTCCTGCGTGCTGGAATCAAGCTTATTTTTCGCTGTCTCGCAAACTTCTTTCCCATCCAGCAGCAATGTGTTCATGAGAACCTTCTCTGTCCGTAGAATAATGATGAAGACATGAAAGAATGATTCAGGATGGCTGAGTCACAGTAGTTTCCTCAGAGCGTACTTCCCTGCATCACATCCAATCATTATGTGGGTTTTAACCTGAGTGGGTTGTTAGGAAGATGACATCAATATCTGAAGTGGTTTTTACTCATCTCAGTGTATCGCCTACCAGAAGCTCCTTGCTTTGTTGCCGAATGTTTCTGAGATCCTCCTCGGTCATGAGACTGAGCTGAAGGAAACTAGTGTTGTCACCAAAGGGAAACTCTTTCTCAGTCATTCCTCTCGCTGTCGGTGCCTTGTGGTGATGTCAGAAGCTGTGAAATGTTCAGCTCAAATCAAATGTATTTGTCACATGCGCCGAATACAACAGTTGTAGACTTTACCGTGAAATGCTTACTTACTAGCCCTTTCCCAACAATGCAGAGTTAAAGTAATACATAAATAAATTACAATATTCTATTTATGAAATAGTAACACAATAAAATAATGAGGCTGTATACACGGAGTACCAGTACCAAGGCAATGTGCAGCGGTACGAAGTAGTTGAGGTAGAGCAAGATCTTCGGAGATAAACGAGTTTGTTTCTCCACTTCAGTCTGTAGTGTTTCAGCGATCGGTTATTTGACCCGGTGGGCATTAGGACTGGTTTTGTGGTGTGGTTGTTTCTCCATGTGTCCTTGGTTTCAGGTTGGCCTGCCTCCATGTCCCTGGGGGATACCGCCCCCTGGCTAACAACATTACTCTAAGCAGAGATGACTTGTCAAGGAGGGGAGGGAGGGGAGACCCAGTTATTAACCATCAGACAAATTACCTCCAGTGGTTTCTGGAGCGGGGAGGCATCCAGTCACCCAAGCATCTAGACCCTAACGATGGGACCTGGGTGGGCTGTTGTGGGGTGAGCAGCAGGGTGGCCATCAGGGGCTTCAGAATGGTACGAAAGAGGAACTTTATCAGACAGTGGTCAGGCTGAGTAATCTGACACAAAGCATTGGCAAGGCTTGAATGGTCTGTGTGTCAGTGTTGCTTTAACTCAGTCACATGATGCACCTAACTGACTAAACCTCCGGTGGTTTGTTCCCCCACCACCATATTAAACAGGCTGTACTGAGTCATATGGTTGCTGGGTATGGGAATGGTTTTGTATTATTATGGCACAGAGGGGCTCCTCCTTTAGTCTGTCAGACAAGGTCACTGTAGACCTATAAACACCCATACAGACTGTATAAATGGGCTGTTTAATATACATGTTATTTGTCTGAATGTCACAACACTGCAGTAGTAGTGGGTTCTCCTGACTCGTCTGGTATGGCTCACCCCACCATGGTCTCTCTCAGGGCTGCCTCTCTCTGTAGCCCAGCCTTTGATCTGTCCTCTTTCTCAGGCAGCACCAGGCTGATGATTAGATGAAGGGTCATGGAGTTTGGCCCAGGAAGGGGTGGTCTGCTGCACTGGGGGCTTAGCTGTTTACTTGTTCTAATAGAACTGAACTGTTTCAGCAGCAGACAGAAATATGTCACATACAAAAGAGATGAACAGGGTCTGCTGCAGCACAAGCCTGTGATTGAGTGACAAATAAGTAAAAAATGCACAGACAGAATGTTGGGTATTCAATATAAACTTCCAAAGTATAGCAAAGCATGGCTGGTGGTTCAGAGTCCTGCTTTTAAATTGGACGCTCAAAGACGCAGTGGAATGTAGTTTACGCCAGTGTGGAAGTACTAATGCACTTATATGGATTTATGACTGACCTAAGAGTAGAGAGCTGCTAGGACAGATTATTCAAATACTATTTGTTAACCCTGGAATGTTCATATTGATGTTTGTTACATTCCTGCATCACGTTGTATAGATTTTTACTGGAGGGCCAAATTGCAACTGAAAATGTGCCCTTGTGCCAAGTGTTATGTTGGAAGCACTTAACACAATCAAATCTGCAACAGCACTCGTAAACAGTGTTCATGAAGGCTCCTCTATTTGGTATTACTGTAGCTGCAGGAAGTCTAGTCTATACTCTGGGCTAGGGGATATTCTTACTTTTCTGTGTGGGTTGAAAAGGTTCCTAAGGGCACAGCCTCGTCCAAACTCCTCTACTCTCTCTTTCTCTCACACTGTGTTAACATCCATTTTGTGCCTGCCTGGTAAGGTTTGTAGAATATGGACCTTTGACATGTCCTACTTCTTCAGCGCCTCCAGCCTCCCACCCACTCTGCTGCTCTCCACCCACAGCTCTGGGTTTCTGTGTTGTGGTCAGGTCAGGTGAGCGTGCACTGCTACTGCAGCTGAACTGGGTGCCATGCACCGAGAGCGGAGCTGCTTCTAATGCAGTATTCTCCACTGGGCTGTACTCTATTTCTTGTGTGTTTTTGTTCTACTTAAAGTTCTACTGATATCGATTACTGCATTATTGGGAAAGAGCAAGCAAGAAAGACATTTCACTGTACTTGTGCACGTGACAATGATACTTAACTGAAACTCTGCAGCGAGCACTCTTTACTTTTTTTCAGGACCTCAGATGTGAAGCGATTCACAGTCATACATGCCCAGGACTTGACATTAACTTTTTTAGCCACCTAGGACAGATTTTCTTTACTTGTCCGAAAGCTGAAGTCACTTGTCCCGCCCCCAGAAAGGTCTGTAACGCCAAAAGGGTTACTGAAAATGAGTGAAGTACATAGAAGGGATCTGAAAGAATTTTCTGTGCTTGCCCATAGACAATGTCATCGCCCACTAACAGCCATCCCCAAAAAAGTAAACAAAAAAACACTGCTACGCATTTGGCTCGCATGCTACAGGAGGGACGAGAGGAATCATGACATTGACAAAATATACTTTGTGGATGCAAATCTTTTCGAATAGCCTATTCCACTCTGGTGGAGCTGTGGCACAGAAGAGAGGGCTAGGCTACTACACATTTGGCTATCTGTGTGTGCTGAAGCATGCAGATGGAGTGAGTGATGCAGTCAACGAGCCTCTCTGGCTGTGCGTCTTGTGATGGGTTGTATATCATCATGGGCTGCAGAGCAACTCTGCTGTCCTCAGAACTGGATAATTATAAACTGATTTGCATTTTTGCCTCATCCTCTCTTATTAGTCCTAGGCTACTACTGTGCCTTTTGAAAGTATTCATACCCCTTGACTTATTCCACATTTTGTTGTTACAGCCGGAATTTAAAGTGGATTAAATTGATATTTTCTCACCAATCTACACACACTACCCCATAATGACACATTTTAGCAAATTGATTGAAAATTAAATACAATAAATAATTTACATAAGTATTCACACCTTTGGCAGCTACTACAGCCGTAAGTCTTTCTGGGTAAGTCTCTAAGTGCTTTGCACACCTGGATTGTGCAATATTTTTTTAATCCTGAAAAACTCCCCAGTCTTTAACGATTACAAGCAAATTCTTGAAAATATGGAGCGTGGTAATGTGTTTTATTGGATTTGCCCCAAACATAACACTTTGTATTCAGGACAAAAAGTTAATTGCTTTGCCACATTTTTTGCAGTATTACTTTAGTGCCTTGTTGCAAACAGGATGCATGTTTTGGAATATTTTTTTATTCTGTACAGGTGTCCTTTTCACTTTGTCAATTAGGTTAGTATTGTGGAGTAACTTCAATATTGTTGATCCGTCCTCAGTTTTCTCCTTTCACAGCCATTAAACTTTAACTGTTTTAACTCAGCAACTGAGTTAGGAAGGACACCTGTATCTTTGTAGTGACTGGGTGTATTGATGCACATTTACATTTACGTCATTTAGCAGACGCTCTTATCCAGAGCGACTTACAAATTGGTGCATTCACCTTATAGCCAGTGGGATAACCACTTTACAATATGGTGTTTTTTTTAATTTAGTTTAATTTTTATTTGTTTTGGGGGGTGGGGTAAGGGGGGGTAGAAGGATTACTTTATCCTATCCCAGGTATTCCTTAAAGAGGTGGGGTTTCAAATGTCTCCGGAAGGTGGTGAGTGACTCCGCTGTCCTAGCGTCGTGAGGGAGCTTGTTCCACCATTGGGGTGCCAGAGCAGCGAACAGTTTTGACTGGGCTGAGCGGGAACTGTGCTTCCGCAGAGGTAGGGGGGCCAGCAGGCCAGATGTGGATGAACGCAATGCCCTCGTTTGGGTGTAGGGACTGATCAGAGCCTGAAGGTACGGAGGTGCCGTTCCCCTTACAGCTCCGTAGGCAAGCACCATGGTCTTGTAGCAGATGCGAGCTTCAACTGGAAGCCAGTGGAGTGTGCGGAGGAGCGGGGTGACGTGAGAGAACTTGGGAAGGTTGAACACCAGACGGGCTGCGGCATTCTGGATGAGTTGTAGGGGTTTAATGGCACAGGCAGGGAGCCCAGCCAACAGCGAGTTGCAGTAATCCAGACGGGAGATGACAAGTGCCTGGATTAGGACCTGTGCCACTTCCTGTGTAAGGCAGGGTCGTACTCTCCGAATGTTGTAGAGCATGAACCTACAGGATCGGGTCACCGCCTTGATGTTAGCGGAGAACGACAGGGTGTTGTCCAGGGGCACGCCAAGGCTCTTCGCACTCTGGGAGGAGGACACAACGGAGTTGTCAACCGTGATGGCGAGATCATGGAACGGGCAGTCCTTCCCCGGGAGGAAGAGCAGCTCCGTTTTGCCGAGGTTCAGCTTGAGGTGGTGATCCGTCATCCACACTGATATGTCTGCCAGACATGCAGAGATGCGATTCACCACCTGGTTATCAGAAGGGGGAAAGGAGAAGATTAGTTGTGTGTCGTCTGCGTAGCAATGATATGAGAGGCCATGTGAGGATATGACAGAGCCAAGTGACTTGGTGTATAGCGAGAATAGGAGAGGGCCTAGAACTGAGCCCTGGGGGCACCAGTGGTGAGAGCACGTGGTGCGGAGACAGATTCTCGCCACGCCACTTGGTAGGAGCGACCGGTCAGGTAGGACGCAATCCAAGAGTGAGCTGCGCCGGAGATGCCCAACTCGGAGAGGGTGGAGAGGAGGATCTGATGGTTCACAGTATCAAAGGCAGCAGACAGGTCTAGAAGGACAAGAGCAGAGGAGAGAAACACCATCCAAAGTGTAATATAATAACTTCACCATGCTCAATGGGATATTCAATGTCATTTTATTTTTACCCATCTACCAATAGGTGCCCTTCTTTGCGAGGCATTGGAACACCTCCCTGGTCTTTGTGGTTGAAACTGGTGTTTGAAATTCACTGCTTGACTGAGGGACCTTACAGATAATTGTATGTGTGAGGTACTGATATGAGGTAGTCATAAAAAAATAACTTTATATACTATTGCACACAGAGTGAATCCATGCAACTTATTATGTGACTTGTTAAACACATTTTTATTCCTGAACTTATTTAGGCTTGCCATAACAAACGGGTCAAATGCTTATTGACTGAAGACATTTAAGCTTTTAATTATTTATTAATTTGTAAAAATAAACATAATTCAACTTTGATGTGTGTGTAGGCCACTGACATTTTTTTCTCTCTCCATTTCATCCATTTTAAATTCAGGCTGTAACACAACAAAATGTGGAAAAAGTCAAGGCGTGTGAATACTTTGAAGGCACTGTATATGCATTGTAGGTAGGTTGCACATTGCTAGAATAATATGGAAATAGTCCTAGGCCAACTATATGTATCATTTTATTTCAAAAGCTTTCCTCAGCTGTAGCCTAAGTTAGTTTTTTATTTTCTCATTAGATTTCTCCATCTTGGTGTTGTTTGCTCAATTTCACTTGTTGTGGCCTAAAATATTTGTAATTCTAAATAAATCTGTGAATGAGAATGGCATGGACTCCGACTTTCATACTGATTCCCATTTAAAAGCTGCAACTATTGGACAAACACTTTATTAGAATAGTTTGGAGAATACTAACTTTAATTTGTCTTAATGCTTTTATGATATTTCAGTTAGTAGGATTTGGCTTTTTGTCATTTGCTTCGCAATGGCAAGGATGGATTTTTTTCTTTCTGCCTCGCATGCATGCATGCATGCATGCATAAATCATTTGTCTTATGCTCTGTAAGGTTTGTTCCAATTTCTCATTCGATTTTTATATTTTGCTATTGTTTCTTCTCTGTCTCATTATTACCTTAGGCCTCCCATGTTTTTGGGGTTATTCAAAAACAACAACTTTCTGAGATGGCCTAGAACTCCACTAGATTCATTCATTGTTTGATCATGAAATAGCGCGGCAGGAGAAATCTAGCATGCGTTACACTAAGTGGCTTAATAGGCCAAGTCATATTTATACCAAATGGAGTGAAAATTGAACATTTTGAGTGTCCGCTATAAAAATTGACTTTGGCTATTGGCCCAGATCATCCGACATTCGAGAGAGAGAGAAAACAAACATTATCTAACCGGATATTTTGCGCCGCTTTGGTGAGACTAGCTCACATTGTTCTCTTGCTTTGTGTAAATATAACATTTATTGAAATAGGCTATAGGAGTATAGGCAATTTACTCCATGTCAACCATGCACTGCCCTCCTGTGCGCTGCCTGATCCAATTCTGATCAGAGTAATTGTTTGATGTTGGGATTTTGTTGTCCATTCGAACAACTGAAATCTATATTCTAGTTGTCCGACTATTCTTTTTTTTTTTTTCTTTTTAACTTGCCATTGAAAAGTGGACAAGCCTTGATGTTGAGCCCTGCATGCCTCTCTCTGTCTCTCTCAGCCAGCCAGCCAGCATGGAGGCCTTCTGCCTTTTAGTTCAGCACTAAGAGAACTGGTTAAAGCTACAGTATGGAGCCTCAGACCAAGTCAAGCGTGCTCTTAGGTCTCTGCGCTCAGTGCATAAGAGGTTAACTAGCAGATGCTGCTGTGGTTTTAGCTGGATGTGGATGTGTGTTCGCTCCACTGGCTGCCCCCACTAGACCTTCCAGGCTAAACCTGTCATCATTAATATAACAGTGGAGCAATGATGGGGTAGTGGAGGGTTAGGGGGAATTAGGGTCTTATCATACTTGACCATGATCTTTGATGTCCCAGTTACTGACTGCCTCAGCTGCTGCTCTAAAGTGGCCTTGCTTCCTGTCCAAATTCTAGCTTTTCTCACAGAAATGTGTTTGTAGGCTTGTATATATCTGTCTCGTTCTGTGTATTTGAGTAGGAGGTGAGGGACAGTCAGACAAGATCTCACAGTTCTCGATATACACATTTGCGTTGGCTGCACATCAAGATCGTCTCTCTCTCCGCTCGCCCTTTCCGTTCGCTCAGTCTGTTCATCTTCGAGTCTACTGCCTGAGTCCAATGCACTCCAGCACAGAGCGCCAGCCAGCCCAGTAGGACTGCCAGTCAGTCAGAATGTAACAGCACTCCCCCCTTAAGTTTCCCTCCCTCTTCTCTCCATCTCTCTCTGTAATTGTAAAGTATTAGACGAGGAAGTAGCAGAAAGACTAGAGTCTTTAATTAGAGGCTTGTTGACCATACCGTGACTCTACATTTAAAAACCTATCTTGTCTGGTAGGATGTTTAGCACAGTGGATGGTGGGATTGTGTTTTTCTGAGAGGCTGGTGACTCATCAGTGCTGTCTGTTGGGGTGTGATGTCTGTCTGATGGCAGGCTGCCTCAGCAGACAGACAGACACAGACACCATCTATTTTATTTCTATCCTGCCCATGACAAAAAGGATGTGATGTTAGTAGAATCTCATATAAATATTTAACCCCTCCCCCTCATGCCAAATGGCTGTTAGCAGTTTCAGTTGCCGTGGGGATAGGCCTAACGTTTGTTTAGCCAAACATCTGTTTCTTTAGTTCTGCCAAAATGTGAGTTCCTGCATGCATGTCCTTCTGACACACTGCCTTCCTTCCTAAGTGGCTGCCTCTCAGCCAGGTCTGTGGGTCTGTATGCAGCAGCCAGGGCTTTATTGGGTGTTTTCCCTGGGCTCACGGACTGCTGTGTGGATTAATCAATAACACATTATATAACATTTTCCATCTAGATAGAACTGCCAAAGGGGGCGGAATTGCAATCTACTGTAGAGAGCCTGCAGAGCTCTATCATACTATCCAGGTCTGTGCCCAAACAGTTTGAGCTTCTACTTCTAAAAATCCACCTTTCCAGAAATGTCTCTCACTGTTGCTGCATGCTACATACCCCCCTCAGCCCCCAGCTGTGCCCTGAACACCATATGTGAATTGATTGCCCCCCATCTATCCTCAGAGTTCGTATTGCTTGGTGACGTAAACTGGGATATGCTTAACACCCCGGTCGTCCTACAATCTAAACTAGATGCCCTCAATCTCACACAAATTATCAAGGAACCTACCAGGTACAACCCTAAATCCGTTAACATGGGCACCCTCATAGATATCATCCTGACTAATTTACCCTCTAAAAACACCTCCGCTGTCTTCAACCAGGATCTCAGCGATCACTGCCTCATTGCCTGTGTCCGTAATGGGTCCGCGGTCAAACGACCACCCCTCATCACTGTCAAACGCTCCCTAAAACACTTCAGCGAGCATGCCTTTCTAATCGACCTGGCCCGGGTATCCTGGATGGATATTGACCTCATTCCATCAGTAGAGGATGCCTGGGTGTTCTTTAAAAGTGCTTTCTTCTCCATCTTAAATTAGCATGCCCCATTCAAAAGAACAGATATAGCCCCTGGTTCACCCCAGACTTGACTGCCCTTGACCAGCACAAAAACATCCTGTGGCGTACTGCATTAGCATCGAACAGCCCCCGCGATATGCAACTTTTCAGGGAAGTCAGGAACCAATATACACAGTCAGTTAGGAAAGCAAAGGCTAACTTTTTCAAACAGAAATTTGCATCCTATAGCACTATCTCCAAAAAGTTTTGGGACACTGTAAAGTCCATGGAGAATAAGAGCACCTCCTCCCAGCTGCCCACTGCATTGAGGCTAGGAAACACTGTCATTACCGATAAATCTACGATAATCGAAAATGTCAACAAGCATTTTGCTACGGCTGGCTATGCTTTCCACCTGGCTACCCCTACCCCGGCCACCAGCTCTGCACCCCCCGCTGCAACTTGGCCATGCCCCCCCCGCTTCTCCTTCACCCAAATTCAGATAGCTGATGGTCTGAAAGAGCTGTAAAATCTGGACCCCTACAAATCAGCTGGGCTAGACAATCTGGACCCTTTCTTTCTAGAATTTGCTGCCGAAATTGTCGCAACCCCTATTATCAGCCTGTTCAACCTCTCTTTCGTATTGTCTGAAATCCCCAGAGATTGAAAAGCTGCCGCGGTCATCCCCCTCTTCAAAGGGGGTGACACTCTAGATCCAAACTGTTACAGACCTATATCCATCCTGCCCTGCCTTTAGAAAGTATTTGACAGCCAAGTTAACAAACAGATCACCGACCATTTCGAATCCCACCGTACCTTCTCCGCTATGCAATCTGGTTTCCGAGCTGGTCATGGGTGTACCTCAGCCACGCTCAAGTTCCTAAACGATATAATAACCGCAATCAATAAAATACAGTACTGTGCAGCCGTCTTCATCGACCTGGCCAAGGCTTTTGACTCTGTCAATCACCGCATTCTTATTGGCAGACTAAATAGCCTTGGTTTCTCAAATGACTGCCTCGCCTGGTTAACCAACTACTTCTCAGAGTTCAATGTGTCAAATCGGAGGGCCTGTTGTCTGGACCTCTGGCAGTCTCTATGGGGGTGCCACAGGGTTCAATTCTCGGGCCGACTCTATTCTCTGTGTATATCAATGATGTCGCTCTTGCTGCTGGTGACTCTCAGATCCACCTCTATGCAGACAACACCATTTTGTATACATCTGGCCCTTCATTGGACACTGTGTTAACAAACACTCCTTCCGTGGCCTCCATTTGCTCTTAAACGCTAGTGAAACTAAATGCATGATCTTCAATCGAACGCTGCTTGCACCCTCCTGCCCGACTAGAATCACTACTCTCAGCAGGTCTGACTTAGAATATGTGGACAACTACAAATACCTAGGTGTCTGGTTAGACTGTAAACTCTCCTTCCAGACTCACATTAAGCATCTCCAATACAAAGTTAAATATAGAATCGGCTTCCTATTTCGCAACAAAGCCTCCTTCACTCATGATGCTAAACATGCCCTCGTAAAACTGACTATACTTGACTTAGGCGATGTCATTTACAAAATAGCTTCCAACACTCTACTCAGCAAGTTGGATGTAGTCTATCACAGTGCCATCCGTTTTGTCACCAAAGCCCCATATACTACCCACCATTGTGACCTGTACGCTCTCGTTGGCTGGCCCTCACTACATATTCGTCACCAAACCCACTGGCTCCAGGTCATCTATAAATCACATCTAGGCAAATCCCCGCTTTATCTTAGCTCATTGGTCACCATAGCAACACCCACCCATAGTATGCGTTCCAGCAGGTGTATCTCACTGGTCATCCCCAAAGCCAACACCTCCTTTGGCCGCCATTCCTTCCAGTTCTCTGCTGCAAATGACTGGAACGTACTGCAAAAATCTCTGAAGCTGGAGACTCTTATCTCCCTCACTATCTTTAAGCATCAGTTGTCAGAGCAGCTTACCGATCACTGCACCTGTACACAGCCCATCTGTAATTAGCCCACCCAACTACCTCATCCCCATATTGTTATTTACATTATTTGTTTTGCTCATTTGCACCCCAGTATCTCTATTTGCACATCATCTTCTGCACATATATCACTCCAGTGTTAATACTAATTGTAATTGTAATTATTTTGCACTATGGCCTATTTATTGCCTTACCTCCATAACTTACTACATTTGCACACACTGTTTATAGATTTTCTATTGTGTTATTGACTGTACGTTTTGTTTATTCCATATGTAACTTTGTGTTGTTGATTTTACCGCACTGCTTTGCTTTATCTTGGCCAGGTCACAGTTGTAAATGAGAAATTGTTCTCAACTGGCTTACCTGGTTAAATAAAGGTGAAATAAAATAAATAAATAAAAACGTCACCCCCTAGGCTTTAGGGGAACCTGCAGATCTGATCCTGTCCCCTTTCTAATGCCATTGATTTGACTCAGGATTGCGAATGGAATGGTGTCCTATCTTTTCCTAGCCTGGAATCCATACTGAATGTACTTATTGTTTCATGATATTCCAGGCCTTGTTTTGGGATTTCAGACTAATCTTTTCCTATGTTATATTGCCATCCCGGTCTGTCCTGTGTGTTGATACTATATAGCCCTTCCTCTTGAGGTTTCGGAGACATGATTACAGACAGAAGAGGCTGTTAGCCTGGCCTGCTCCTCTCCTCCTGCTGTTGCTATTTTAAGCCCCTTTTGATTAGTGCAGAGGCCGTTGCACACGCTACAGAGACCGCCTGGCTGACTTCAGCCCTGTATGTCTCCTTGCTCTCGCTTGCGCGCGCGCTCTCTCTCTCTCTCTCTCTCTCTCTCTCTCTCTCTCGCACTCTCTCTCGCTCTCTTTAATGCACTATCGACCTCCTCCTGCTCTCCTGTGGCCTTGTCCTGTTAAGTCAACTCAAACTACCCTGCTCCACCTTGTCCCTCCATCTCCCTGCTGAACAAGTTGACCTTTATCCTCTCAGAAGCAGACTTGATTTCCAATATGGCCATGTCGAACAGTAACCCTCTCCCTTCCTCCTCCTCCTCCCCCCAGTAGTAATGTAATTAGACTGTGTCCTGTCTTCCCGTCCTTGCGGTGCATGGTAATTCAGTTTGCGCTGCTTGAGGCTTTCTGATGGCCATCACCAGTCTCACTCTCTGGCAGCATCCGCCTCTTCTCCTTCCTCCTCCCCTCCCTCTATCCTCAGCTCGTTGACATCCTGTCATTTCCTGCCTAAATTGGGTAAATCTGCTCCGGCTCAGAGAATCACCACAGACTTAATGAAGCGGAACGCCCACTTTACCTGCCGGTTAACGCTCAGCCTAGTTGAGGCTCTGCCTGAAGGATGCCTGGGTAAAGCTGTACCTGTCGATTTGCTTGTTTATCACTCTGCCTGGTCTCTACCTGCTGAACATGCTGCTTGGATAAACCTTTACCTGCCGGTTAATGGTCTGCCTGGCAGTGGTGTAAAGTACTTAAGTAAAAATAATTTAAAGTACTACTTAAGTAGTTTTGGGGGTATCTGTACTTTACTATTTATATTTTTTACTAGTTTTACTTTTACTTCACTACATTCCTAAAGAAAATGTACTTTTTACTCCATACATTTTCCCTGACACCCAAAAGTACTTGTTACATTTTGAATGCTTAGCAGGACAGGAATATTGTCAAATTCACAAACTTATCCCTGGTCATCCTGACTGCCTCTGATCTGGCGGACTCACTAAACAAACATTCTTCATTTATAATTGATGTCTGAGTGTTGGCGTGTGCCCCTGGCTATCTGTAAATGTAAGAAAACAACAAAATGGTGTCGTCTGGTTTGCTTAATATAAGGAATTAGAAATTATTCATATTTTTACTTTTGATACTTAAGTATATTTAACATCATTTACTTTTAGACTTTTACTCAAGTAGTATTTTACTGAGTGACTTTTACTTGAGTCATTTTCTATGAGGTATCTTTACTTTTACTAAAGTATTACAATTGGGTACTTTTTCCACCACTGCTGCCTGGTTAAGGCTCTCTGGGTCTGCCTGGCATTAACTGCCTGGTTAACATGTTGCCTGGTTCATGCTTCCTAAGATTTTAAATTTTTAGTAATTTAGCAGACGCTCTTATCCAGAGCGACTTACAGTTAGTGAGTGCATACATTTTCATACTGGCCCCCCGTGGGAAACGAACCCACAACCCTGGCGTTGCAAGCGCCATGCTCTACCAACTGAGCTATAGGGGACTAGTAGGTTAAGATGGCTCCTTAACCTGCCCTAACTCATTTATCTACAGACTTGAATGTCATGTGTAAAGATAGCTCTGAGTATTTTCAGATTTTAAGGGGATAAGTGTTTTATTTCAGGAAGATCCCTCTCACCCAGACTGGGTATATTTAGACAGTATTATCTAGATGTGCAGTTGGCTCAGGAGATAAAATGGCATTAAAGGCAGCATAATTGCCTGCGATATGGCTCGAATGACACCCATAGGAAAAAGATGACCTCACCCAGTGAAATGCACTCGCTGCACTCTCCCTCTCCTCCAGGGGCTGACTGGCCATCTGGCATTTTGGGCAAATGCAAGATGGGCTGGTACATTTTTAGCCCAGTGGGCCTGTCTAACTTGGGTTTTTAGCGCAGAATTATCATTATTTGGCTAATAGTGGGGGCCTCGGAACAAAATGGGCCGGTGTCGGTGCCTCAAGGAAAAAATGGACTGGTGTGTTATAAATGCCAGGGCTGATTTCTGGTCCCAGTCCGCCCCTGCTCTCCTCTCTCATCTCCCTGAACTGAGTCTGAAAACCCTCTCATATGGCGCCTGTCTTCCTCTTCTCTCTCTCTCTCACGCTCGCTCTCTCTTTCTCTGTCCATTTTCCATGTGTTGATTCTTCGTGTGTGTGGGGGGGGTGTAGTGAAGTGATTTTATATGAAAAGTCTCTCTGCCTAAATGAGCTGAAACAGAGATCAGAGCACTGCCCTCCATGAGTCACTTTGTCATTAAAGAAACCAGTTCATTGTGCCAACGATCTGGGAACAACAAGACAGTCCTCCCCCACTGTACCCAACCTGGTCCGTTGTCTAAGCATTTGATGCTTTAGTTGTGTGGTGTTCTTGCTCTCAGTAAAGTCACTCGAGCACGTCTCCTTCAGACACTCAGTGGATGGCTGTTATTCTACCCTCCCTCCTCTCTGCTCCCCACTCTGCTCCCTCTCCACGCTCTGCTCCTCGAAGCATCAGCAGAAACCCTCCCTCCCTAAACCGGGCCGGGGAAGCCTTCTGTCATTGCACTGCCCGCCAGGCGCCAGCCACATTATTGGCCCGCTTAATTGTGGACAGGAAATCTGGAAGTCAAGCGTGCCCCAGGGGTGCTACAGGGGGGGACGTGAGGGGGGCGGTGTCGGGAGGGAAGGAGGCCAGAACCCTTTCTGGCTGTGCTCAGTCCTCTGTGTAAGGCAGGCAGCATGGAGAAATATGGCTGCTCTCTGGCAGCTAGATTTAATGGTTTTAGGTGTGGCTGGGAGAGTAATTGAACAAGCATTTGTTAGTTAAAATGAGTCTGTCTCAGGTCTGAACTAGCCAGCATCAGCAAGTGTCATTACAATGCAAATTAGGCTGCGATCAGACACGGCTTTACTTTGCTAAATGTTTGGACCATAATCATGGGTTTTCTACACCTACATTTTAACAGTAGCTGCTGCTCCTTTGAGATCACTTTTGTCATTATATTTGTGTTAAGTCTGAGTATTTTAATGCCCTGGCACTGTTACTGTCATTAGACATTCTCACACCTTATAGTCCTGTACTGTTTTGGATGTGATGGAAGAGGCTTTTTTCAGATAATTTTTTCTCTCCAGTAAACAAGGGTTCTTTCTTTTCCAGCAGGAGCCTTCAGCTTAAAACCTCCCACTAATGGAAGATGACAATATACCAGCGCAAAACCACACTGCCATTCACTAGGAAATTGAACACAGCTCTTGATTCGATTCCACATTTTGACTTCTTTAGAGCATTTATTGTTTGTGTATTTTGAAGCTGGGGTGGAGCTGCATTCAGGCTGATTGCAAGTGGCGTGCAATTATGTCCTGTATTTCTTCGGGTTTTTTTCTGCTCCCTCTTTTTCCGAGGCACAGTAAAACTGAGATTAAACCTTAAAGTCCCTCAGTGAGCTAATACAGGGGAGTTATTGTGAGGTTCGTTAACAGAAAAATAGGTTAAATTAAACGACACATTTTATGATGCCCTATAAGTCACGAACGTACATTAAAACGCCAGGACTGGTTTAAATGCCTAGTAGGGTTTAATATAACAACCCAGTCCTCTGGTCTCTCTCCTCTATGGATCTCTGTAGACAGACAGGAAAAGACTAATGTCCTGAGCCAATACTCTCCTTATTAGCGTCTTTAGAGAAGACAAATCGGCGCTGTCTGACTTTGCAGTTAGTTAAATGTAGATCGTCTCCTACTGGGGTCTGTCTGATTCTTCTCTGTCTGGCCTGTGCTGTGTTTTATTCACTGCCCTATTAATTGTGATTCCTGGTGACGGTGCAATGGATTCCTACAAGTTAGTTATTTTTTTAATGAAGTTATTATGACTCCTTCAGGGTCGGTGAGAGGCCGTGCTGCTCCTCTCCTTTGAACGGCATAGCTATCAATCTCCTTCAGCTCGGGGAATGAACACGATAGGAATGTAGCCGGTTGGGATGAGGTTATATCTACGCAGGACCAGGCTAGGCAGTGCTGAGTCAGACATGTCATGACGTGCACAGTGAGGTGTTGGGTACCTAGCCGGTAACGCCACCGGTGTAGCCGGTAAGGTTCCCAGTAGGTCTACGTCACTACAGATGTTTATCAGGATCACCAGGTAATGATGTGACCTTGTTTGACATCTGACTGTGAAATGACCAAACTGGTGTTTGCTCACAATATCCAGTGTCATTAGTTTCTTGGTAGCAGGGCTGTGATAACGTTACGTAAAAACATTATGTCCCAGTGACTAGTGCCACACACACCATTGCCATTAAACAGAGCTGGAAGGGACAGACTGTCTCGGCCACTAAACCAGCCTCTTCGTTCCAGGTCCTTTGTAAATCATATTCCAAGCCAGGGTGCTCCATTGACTTCCTTGAGCTACATTCTCTCTTTAAAATGTATAATAGGCACACGTCGCATGCACACAACCCGGCAGCGATTTGAAACTGTCTGACTGTCTTTTTAAATAGACAGTGATTGATGGAAGGTATGATTTTGTTTATTTAGCTGCTGTCAGTGATTGATGGAGAGACTGACGTGTGTGAAGGCGTCCACATGCTTCCCAGACTAAACAGTTCAGAAGAGTTTGCATATATTATGATATTTTTGTTTGTTTTGGACTTGTTTTTGGCTGTTCGGGCACACACTTTTTTTCACGAGGCCAGCAGAAGTCTACGCCCCTTCGTCCGTGATTGGTCAGCTGTATGGATTCTTCAATAAAGTCTTTGTTGTCATTCAACGAGAGACGACTTGTTTTCATGCACATTTTTTCATTGAGAAATCCTCCTCGGCAAAAAAACATAACTCAAGAAATATGTCATAAATTTTTTTATCTTAGATTAATTCTGACTATTTTGAGGAAGTGTATACTGGCTACGGCGTCTCACTGGCCAAACAGTACTATTGCTGCTTTTTTCTCATTTTTCTAGCGAAAATCTTTTAAGGGAGTATGCGAGCACACTCGTTCGGTTCACCTAGTCGACTTCTGCTAGCCGCCAGCCGAACTGAAGCATGTTGATGCCTTTAGGAGGTGGGATTGTTTACAACGTCTCCCTGAAAAGGCCTCCGATTAGGGCCGTTGGGAAGATCTGTGATAATGGACCTATGGGAAGGCCTGTCAGAATGGCAGTTCTTTCAGGAAATAAATATAGTTCATGTTTTCTGTTTCAGAGGGGCTATCTTTCTTTCCTGCAGAGGAAAACATCAATGTCATATGTTTGGATATTTGGCCCAAAAAATATCATGAAATGACAGGTTTAATTCCTCCTATCCTAGACCTAGCTTATATTTATTGACTGGCTCCTCTCGTCTTCTAGTTGACCAGTTTGGATTAATTTAATTCATTTTGAGCCCTGAACAGGAAGTGCCTATTGACAGGGCTAAAGTAATACGCAACACACCGTCCTCTGTCTGCTGATATCCAGGTCAGACGCTGGCAGGGCAGGGGAACATTTTCAACACCTACTCTAGTTTCACCCTGGAGGGAAAGACAACCAAGGATAAAAAGAAAGACACGGAAGACGAGACACAATACATACCTGTCCCCCTCCCCCTCTCCTTTCCTCTTTCTTTGTCTGGACAGATTCAGCTTGTTGTGTGATGTTTCACCTGACATATGGTTTGATGAGGGAGTTCCCTCTCTGGGAATCTAAACCAACGGAATCTTTACTAGCACAGATTGACGTTGTAGAATATGTCATGACCCTTCCTGTCCCTCTGATTCTTCGGTTTAAAAGCAGGATACTGACGATGGACCTGGTGCGTGGGCGTTTCATCCATCCTGCTATTGCAGTTATTTTCTTTCCCTGCCCTCTGCCTTTCTCTCGTACCACTTTGTCATGTAAAGGGGCTTTATCTAACAGAGACCCTGGGGCTATGAGGGTTAGGGTGAGCGAGACCCAGGATGGTAAATCATCAATATTGATTGACGGG
This sequence comes from Coregonus lavaretus, assembly GCF_964263955.1. Lineage (NCBI taxonomy): Eukaryota > Metazoa > Chordata > Actinopteri > Salmoniformes > Salmonidae > Coregonus > Coregonus lavaretus. Next base: position 18,534,059 of record NC_139990.1, read on the forward strand.
CTCTTTGAGCAGAGCAACTTAGAGGTGTCTGCTGGGAGTCCCCTTTAACCCCAGAGGCCGCCTGCCTGACCCCTGACCTCTAACCCCTTACTCCTCTGGTGCAGGTCCCTGGACATGAGATCCTGTATCTCTGTTCTGTTATCCCTCCCTCCTGCCTGCTCCCACAGACCTGGTCTGTCTCTTCTGCTCCCACATATCCGCCAGTCAATATCAACATTAGGAAGTGTTTTTAGAGCTTCTGAATTGCTGTAGACATTTTAAAGTGTCCCTCTCTGTCCAGATCGTTCCTCTTCCAGGTTCCAGTGTGTTCTGACCTCTGTAAACTCCAGAAGGCCAGCCAACTCCGCTTTTGTTGTTAAGCCAGGCTGGCTGCTGATAAGTGTGTGATTTTATGTTATTAAACATTTCACTGAATCATTTATTTTGTTTTGTCACTTTTGCAGCGCGGTGCAATTTCTGTCTGCCTGCCTGCGCTAGACGTTAGTTTAATATTGTCTTGCAAACAGCCACTAACAATGACAAACTAATGGATGCTGGTGAACAGGGAAGTGCAGATTTAATTTCCCTTTCTGTCTAAATTGGGTCAGACTGAATAAACAGAAGACAGTGGACCGCAATGATAATAAAACGTCCATAGTGTGTGTGTGTGTGTGTGTGTGTGTGTGTGCGAGCGCGCCTGTGTGCCCCACACTTGCGTTTGTATACGGTGCGTGTAGACTTCTCTCTCCCATCCGTGTGAAAAAAGCAATGTGTGAGGTCCTAGTGGTTGCTGCCAGATGGTTGTAACAGTTCTGTTTCTGTTGACTTCTCTGTAAAGCTGAGAGGAAGGAAGAAGGTCATGTTAGTTATTCTAATTGTATAGGCATGCTTTTGATAAGCTACTGGCTACAACCATTCCGCTGCTAACCTTGTGATAAACTGAGATGGTCATCGCTCTACTGTGAATCTGCTTTTGACAGACTGGTGCTGGCTTACTGCTGGATATCTCAGCTGAACTGTATTGGTTTTTCCTTCTTACCTGAAATACCATGATGTATTGACACTATTTTAGTTATGCTGTTGGTCTAAATACTCTGTTCTGAAGCCTCAAAATGAAATAAAAAGCTCACCCTGTGTTAGAGGGGAAAGATCAGCCATTTGGTTGGTCAGTCCCCCAGCAGTCAGTCTCCATGGCCAACATGATCTTAGTTCTGCAGCAGAATCCCTCTAGGAAGTGAAGTTTGTCAGGGTCGACATATGTTCAAGCTGACCCGTCGCTCACAATTAATGCAAGCCCATATGGAGCTAGAGGAGAATGGAGGACTTTGCTGTTGTGTGTGTGTGTGAGAAAGGCGGATGCAGCACACATCTGGGGGGGGGGGGCAGCAGCAGCCTGAATAAACCAAAGACACCAGGCCCCTGTGCTGTGAAACACTGTGGATGGCAGCCTGAATGTGTTGCTCTGATGGATATGATAAAAATAGAGCTGAGCGGTGCTTGTTGGTAGTGCTAGAGGGAGACAGGCTTGACATCATACACACATTACAACATGCTCTGCTCTTCTTTTGATAGGGCAGCGTTTTTATCCAATAACAAATTCACTCATTTGATTTCCTGATGTCTGACTCAACCTGATCCTCACCACTTTGACTCTGATCCGTCTACTAAAACCGTAAAGTCATCTGAAAACAGCTGTTCATCCTGCTTCAGTACGCACATGTGCGCATGCTCGATTAGAGCCAAAAGCTCAGGCCCAGTAATGTGCTACAGGGCCAGTGAGTGCCAGATTTGAGGAGGGCATCCCAGAACACTGTGCATTGTTTACCGCGTGCTACTCTGTGCCATCCTGCCCGGTGTCCTGGCACCCCCAGTGCTCTGCTCTGTGCCACTCGCTGCAACACATCCAGGCTCCAGCCCTACCGCTGCTGCTGCCAACAGTTTGGAAAGTATTTCCACCAGCTGTGAGAAGAGGTGCTAAAGCTCCCAGGGCTGACACACAGGAGCTGCCTTGTTGTTCTCCCCTCCTGCTATTCCTCTCACCCGTCTCTCTCTACTCCGTTTCTCTTCTGTTCTTACCGTGCTCCTTACCACCTCAGTAGTCATACACTACCACTGAACTAAGTCTACATCTACTCAACATCATGTGGGGCAGTGCAGTTAGTGGGTCACATGGTGTAAACAACATGGTGGTGGAGTGTCACATGGTGTAAACAAGGTAGGACAGTGTAGAGCTAGGAGCTGTCCCAAGGGACAGGGCTGAATAATAAGCCCAGGACAGGCATGGGAGGGATCACAGCGTTCAGGGCACATTAATTTCTATAAGAGAACAGGAAGATTGATTCACCCCAGGAGACAGAAAAAGAGAGGGAGAGGGGTAATTAGAGGAAGGGGGCTAGGGAGTGGGTGGTGGCGTCACATGCTTCGGCATCATTGTCTGTCTCTCCCAGGTTGAGCCAGGCTGGCAATGTTAGAGTGGAGCAGTGACTGTTCTCTCTCTCGCTCATTCCATTCCTGGCATTCCATTCCTCTGTGTGTGAACCCACAGTGGTCTGCTTTTGTTTTGTAATAAAGTAATCTCCTAAGTTGGAGGTTGTGAGAGGAATCACATGCTGTGGTGGTCCCCCCCCCCCACACACACACACCTAGCTCCTGACCTAGCTACAGCTGGCAGAGTGTAGCAGTGAGGTAACAAGTTACACTAACCTTGGTCCATTACACTAGAGACGGGGGGGGGCGTACACACAACAGGTCAGGGACAGAAATACATGTGTAACTGACCAGTCGGGTTAGATTGGGTGGATAAAAGTAGTGATGTTGCTGGATTTACATGTTTACCTTGAAATGGTGTTGCCTGCTTTGCAAACGATCAAACACAGGTGTGGGGACTGGTTGGTTGGCTGGCTGGCTTGCTGGGCAACTTTCACTGTGCATCGCTGGATTCCAGCTCGAGCACAATACTGGTGTGTGTGTGGTGAGTTTGTTTGTGTGTGTGGTGCGTTTGTGTGGAGAAAAGCTCAGTCTATGATGCTGATTCACACGCAATTTCAAACTCTGGCCTCATAAGACCTTCTATGAATACCATACGAGCTGAGTGCAGGGGCGCCAGAGGCACAAGCACAATGAGTATCCTGCCTGTGTGTGTTGGAGTCGACTCCTCCTTCAGATTGTAAGGGTTGTGGTGAACTCCCTGTAATTGCTGCAAAAGGTGGCTCTACAAAAGTATTGACTTTGGGGGGGTGAATAGTTATGCACGCTCAAGTTTTCTGTTTTTTTTGTCTTGTTTGTTTCACAATAAAAAATATTTTGCATCTTCAAAGTGGTAGGCATGTTATGTAAATCAAATGATACAAACCCCCCAAAAATCCATTTAAATTTCAGGTTGTAAGGCAACAAAATAGGAAAAATGCCAAGGGGGGTGAATACTTTCGCAAGCCACTGTAGGTAGGGATACAGTGACTCGGCAACAGGATAGATAATAAACAGTAACAGCAGCATATGTGATGAGTCAAAATAGTTGGTGCAAAAAGGGTCAATGCAATAGTTTAAACTTGTAATAGTCCGGGTAGCTATTGGTTAACTAACTATTAAGCAGTCTGATAGCTTGGGGGTAGAAGCTGTTCAGGATCCTGATTGGACGTTTTGATTCACTATGTTCTCCACTGAGAGGAATGGCGGGAGGGGGGAGAGGTATAGCGTGAGGGGATCATCCTGTGGAAAAAGTAGTGGGAGTAATGGGAAGAGAAAGATTTGAGTAGTATTGACACATGAAGGCAGAGAGATATGGAGGGATGAGAGCAGAGGGAGGACTGTACCATCTGTTACTCTTCATCTAGTTTTATGTTTTGCCTGTGTAAACAGAGCTGCATGGTGGGCTCTGGGCTGGATCTCACTGAGGAGACTGCTGATCCACTATCAAGGCTGAAGAAGGGAACATTGACACACTAAACCCTGCCCCACACCAACCTCACTCTCTCTGTCCACTCTAAACCCCGTCCCACACCCACCCCACTCTCCCTGGCCACACTAAACCCTGAAAAGTTGGGAAGTGGGACCAGGTCTGTCTGTCTGTGGGCTGTATTAGCGTGTTAGCCTGTCTGTGGCTAGCTGGGCTGTATTAGCGTGTTAGCCTATCTGTGGCTAGCTGGGCTGTATTAGTGTTAGCCTGTCTGTGGCTAGCTGGGCTGTATTGGCGTGTTAGCCTGTCTGTGGCTAGCTGGGCTGTATTGGCATGTTAGCCTGTCTGTGGCTAGCTGGGCTGTATTAGTGTTAGCCTGTCTGTGGCTAGCTGTGCTGTGCTGTATTAGCGTGTTAGCCTGTCTGTGCCTGGGCTGTATGAACGTGTTCATGCTATCTCCGCCTGTGGGATCCAGACCCTTTCCCCTCAATCAGAATCAGAGCCCAGCGGAGTAATGAGACTTTGGACTTCCTGTCCATCCCCCCTTCCACCGGATAATTTCCTGAATCTGTCTGCATCCACTGAGGGGCCCAGTATACATGCGTTCATGCGGAAGCGCACACACACACACGTGCTGTTATTATGACCAGGTGGACTCTGTTTATCATTGGGTTTTTTCTTCAGTCTTGTGACTGGTCAGGGGCAGTCAGCCTAGTTTATAAAGCCTCTTTATTGGTCCAACTTGGGCCCTGGAACCTCCCTCTAGTTCCTATGACCTGGAATCCACCCCCCCCCCCCCCCCCTTTAAAACATTACATTATCCTGCTCCTTTGAAAAATGACATTTATACTGCTCCTTTAAATCGTTACATTATCCTAGGTCTGAGCGATATGGCCTAAAACCCATATCACCATTTTTTTCGAACTTATATGCGATTCACGATATATCTAGATTTTTTTTACAAAATAATTATCTAAAAAAATAAGCGCTGTTGCACAATTAAAGGTCAATACACTGCATTTCAAACAGTCAGGAATAATCTCATGAATTCAGGGCTAGTAAAGTTATACCTAAACTAAATATAAGCCTTCAACCATAAGACCCACTAATAATAAAAAAAAATCATCAAAATAGTTTAACTGGCTTTTTTGCAATAATCACTGATCTGGCTTTCAAGTCTATGAAAATGCCCTTTTTTGTTGCAATGTAACCAGAACCATGCACATCCACTAATAATGACGAACTTCTGGTAGCAGGCATTGTAGAAAATTAACGTGGCATAAAAAAAAATCACCCACTGCTAGTGAGTAGCCAGCTAATCTTTAATATTTTAAGTCTAGCCAACTTTGGATCTATTTGCTTGCTAACAAGGTAGAACAGTTTAACTGTTATGAATACACCCTCCTGTCCTTCTCCCAACTGTTTGAACAACATAGCCTCTTCTCTTTTGTTTATGTTGAAATCAAGTGGCCTACCTGGGGAAGAAGATGCTTATTTCTCAGACTGAGAAAGAGTTGCCAATTCCTTATACAAATCCATATTTGTATGCACATTTATAAAACAGAGTAGACAGCTAGCACATAAGTCTGTGGCTAAAATGCTGCTAGCGGTACATGGTACCACAATGCCACGCGCGACAAACTGAGCATACATTTTCCACAATAATGTTCATTGATACTCCCGTCTTAGTAGGATCTGCGCTTAAAAAATTGGGGAATTGAGATGTAAAAAGGGTATCGTTACAAAGGATAAGTTCTCCTCTAGTACAGTAAAATAATATCTCAATGTGTTTCGGTGTCCATATGACCGGTTCTGATAAACCAAACCACAAATGCAAATGGTGAGCTGAAACCGCTTGTCAGAGAGGAAGAAGTGATCTTTCATCTCTTTTGTTGTTGTGAGTGGCAGGGGGAGGGCTTGGTGTCTGTGTGTGAGTGGGAAGGTGCACACAACACCGAGGGAGTGAAAGAGACGAGACCAAAAAGACACACGCTCATTCAACTTGATTCTAGTGATGCAGGCATTTGGAACATCGTGCTAAAACATACATTCAAATGAATTGGATATATTACCCTGCACCATCCTGCTTCTTTCTGCTCCAGTTTATGAGTCTGATAGCATTTTGTGCTTGACAGGGCTGAATGACAGTGGCAGTCTGTCACTTAGACACGCTCAGCTGGCTTTAGCTCTGGCGTGTGTGTGTCCAAGGGAAAGGGAGGGAGAGTGAAGAGGAAGAGAAACCACAGGATGATAAAGCGCTTTACATCCCTCCTTCAGTTAAATGCATTCTGTGGAGCCTGGCAGTGCGTCTCTGTGTGTCTCAGATCAACTGAGTGTTTTCTCTCAGGGTGTTTATGGTGGGCCCCTGGGTACTGGAGATGAGGAGGGCAGGATACACACACAGTGATGCAGCGAGGCAAAGCTCCCCTCTCCCCTTCTGGGTCGGCAGCCCCTAACATTTCAAAAGTTACCAAAATTGGATAATGTTTAGCATTGCTTCTGGTGCAGGTGGAAGTGCTCTGGGTCTGAGACTGGGAACAGGAATGTGGTCGATCCCAGCATGAGGGTGTTCACTGGTAGACTCTATGGATACAGCCCGGGCATTCCGATGCGCTGAGGTAGAGGTGTAATGAGGGGATGCCATTAAGTTCCTCACGCACCCGTTAACCCTCCGTGAGCTCGGCACTTCTCCTATTAGGAGCAGACTGAGTGACTGACTCAGCCCTGCACTCTGGAATGGACTTCTGCTGGTGACTTGGTGAAATCCTGTCGGCTTTGCAACCCCTCCAAATCATTCGCAGCTTGTCACTTGTATCTGCAAGCTAAGTAATGGTTTGGGAGAAAAGCTGTGAAAAATAGTTATTGTGCTGGGTAAATCTCAGTGTGTGAAAACCCCTCCTGTTACAGATACACCAGCACTGGGACACGTGGAGCCTAGAGAGCGGGGGAGACCCTCAGGAGAGAGGAAGAGCAAGGGCGACCCTTCCTAGCTACACAAACACTAAGCCCCCCTCCCCCCTCACCACTCCTCTCTGTTCAGGAGAATGTGTGTTATACAGTACTAAAACACATTTCAGCCTGATCTCAGTTGGCTCCTGGCCCACATTCTCTGGTTGATGAGATCCAGACTATCAGGGCTGTTATTATTAGTCTGCTATGTGAACCAACGCAAGCATGTTCCTTTTTGTTTTGAAATTGGGACAACCTCTCTCCAGTGTGGTGTGGTGTGAGGGTTTTTTCTGTTTTGTGAAATTAATCTATGGTGGTTATGACAAAATCATCTGCAGATGGGCGTGTGAACTTCCTGCTTGGTTAGATGGACTTCCTCTTTCTCTCGGCACCAAATCTTTCAGCCAGTCCTCTTACAGTACACAGTAGGTTAAAGAACAAGTGATATTTTATTTCTCATTGCAGTTTCCATTGTTGTTCACCTCACAACAATTGTTATTTTGTCACGCGTCTCACATCAGTGCTACAGACCTCAAGAGCTTGGCAATTAATGAATGGATGAATTACATTTATTTTCGTGTCAAATTGCCAGTTGGCAACCCATCCCTTATGGGATTAATTGATTTATAAAAAAACATTACAATAATTCACTGCGATAATTCTTCCGGTGTTTTGTGCACTGCATAAAGAATGAAAAATAAATCAAGACATAGTAAATAAGGTTATCCAAGCCATAATTATATCCCTAGAGCAGTAAAAAGAATACAATAATAACACACAAAAAAAGAATGTGTGTGTGTGTGTGTGTGTGTGTGTGTGTGTATATATATATGTATGTATATATATATATATATATTACACACAGACAGATAAATAAACACTAAGGTTCTATCTGCATTTTTGTCAAAATTGAGTTATAGTACTCTAAATACCTCCATTCATGTCAAGTTCAAAAGAATACATTGCTGACACCATTCAAACCAATGAGGGTTCGGAACCTTACAGCCAATTATCTCAATCATATTTTTGCAGATAGAACCTTATAGTCCCAAGCTCTCGATCTCTATTTCTACAACTACATTCAAGCTTTATTCCATCCATCATGCAATGTTAGAGTTGACAGATGAAACTGAGTTGTTGTCTCTGTCCTGGTTATTATATTAGTCCTGGTCTTAATGGATCAGGTGGCTTTGGATGGGAAGGGTTAGAGGTTTACAACCCAGTGATGTGATAACATGGGACATCTCACCACTTCATCTCACCAGCTGCTCAATAAGATCCACCAGAACCGCCACCCTCTCCCACGACTACTGATGTTGCTGTTAATAGGACATGTCAAACATTTTCATCTTTATATTCATCTCCAGCACCACCCCAACATCATGTGTGGAAATGGCGCGTTTCTATGTTTTGTAGTAAAAAAATATGAGAGATCAGCGTTTCCAATGACATCATCAACCAATTAGTAGGCAATGTCTACTCACAATTGGTCAAAATCACACGATGCACACCGACGTCGTTGGAAACAGTTATCTTCCTCTATCTTTTTTTACTACAAAACATAGAAACACACAATTTTCACGTGTTGGAGTGGTGCTGGAGATGATGAAGTTGAAACATTTAGAAGTTTCCCTTTTAAGACTTAGCTGGAAATGTCCCTGCTTTAGACCCTGGTACCAACACTGTATAAAGAACCATACCACAGGGCTTCTGTGTAAACGGCAGCCTCAGAACAATCAGGTGTAGACTACTTATCTTCCTGAAGCCTATTGGGGATGTTCCAGACCGTAAAGGGTTTACAAGTCGATATGGAGTTTCTTTCTGGCGTCTATTAAGTCTCTACTGGCGTGTGATGACGGATCCAGCATGTCGTCTGATGTAGAGAGTCTCCGTCTGCTGTGACAGACGTCTGTCTGTGACTACCCACCTTTAGTCTCTGTCTGGGGATATCCACCTTTCCCATCCTGGCTCGTCTCAGTGGGAATGTTAAAGGAGTAGAAGCTCTTGATGTCGTTTTAGAGGAGCCTCTGTGTGTCTTTCTGTTCGCTGTGTTTGCCAAGGTGGAGCGCTGTGGTATGAAAGGCAGTGGGTTCTGAGTCCCTTTGGGGCCCCTAAAATGTGTGTGCGTGCTGTGTGCCAGTCGGCCCGCAACAGTAGACACACAAAGGCCCCAGCGCTCATTAGCAGGCTGTGGGTTCCCAGTGTGAGCGGAGGGGGGGCGGGTGTCAGCGGGCGGGGGTTGTCAGCTCAGTGCTGCGTGTTGTCTCTGTGGGGGTGCCAGCTCCTCAGCTCTCATCTGTGCCCCGGCCCTACTCTGCTCTGCCAGCAGCCCGACTCTCCCTCTCTGGCCTGGCTTTACTCCGTCCGTCAGTCAGTCAGCCCGCTCAATGGCCTGCTAGCTGCCTAACTACCCACTCCTGCCTCTCTGCTTGTCTCTCTGCCTACCCACGTCAGTCTGTCTGTCGGTCGTGCCATTTGGTAGAAAACCGCATTTACTTACAGCAAAGGCACGATAGCAATTTTGGGATGGCAATGTTGGATTTTTAGATCGTTTTTAGTCTGTTTTCTGAAAGCATTGGGATGAACATGTTGTGATGAGAGGAGCTGAGATCTAGTTATGAGTCTAAGGAGTTTAGCCCTTACTAAGCAGATGGGCAGGGCTGCCTGTCTGTTAAGACAAGCGATCCGCAGAATAAAGTATTTTTTTTACAAGATGTTGTAAGTGTCGTGTTGTTTCCATTGAGGGTTGGGAATGCCTTTTGACTCCTTTCAGTTATTCAGTTACTGTTAGAGCTGCCCCGGTCAACTGTACGTGCTATCATTGTGAAGTGGAAACCTCTAGGAGCAACAATGGCTCAGGTGTGAAGTGGTAGCCCACACAAGCTCACAGAACGGGACCGCGGAGTGCTGAAGTGCGGTTGCAACACTCACTACCAAGTTCCAAACTGCCTCTGGACAACAGCACAAGAACTGTTCGTCGGGGGGGGACCAACTCCATATTAATGCCCATGATTTTGGAATGAGATGTTTGACGAGCAGGTGTCCACATACTTCTGGTCTATTTCAGTAGAGATCCAGCTTGTTGTTTGGTCATCTTGTTCTAATCTAATTTCCTATGCTCATTAGTGTTACACATCAAACAGTAGCCTAGTACAGCTGCACTGTGTGTAGGAAGTAGCGCTGTACTGTGAGGGGAAGCAGGGTTATAACAGTGTTATACAGTAAATCTGCTCTGTGTAGGAAGCAGGTTATTTCTGTACTCAGACACTGGAGACCTTAATAATGAAGCATGTTGGAAAGTTAGTGTACTGTAACGGAAGTCCATGTCACCATACTATTCTTCGGTCTTTCCTGGTGGTGTACTGCTGTGAGTATCTGTGCTACATTGACCTCATGGACTGTCCATCCATTGTTTAAAATAACAAATAGTACGGAGATAGAAAGAGGGTTGTTGTCGAATATGAAAAGTGATTCAGGAAAAGGAAGCAGTGTGATTTAAAAGATGTCTGTCACCCTTGTTACAATAACATCCTACGTCTGTCTTTCTGTCAGCCAAGGGAATCGATTGGAAACTGTCATACTAGACATCCATATTCTCCCAATTTAATTCATTATTAGGCTTCATTGGTTCTGGGGGATTCCTCATGAATATATATATATATCAAATATATGTAAAATGCTTCCTCCAAAGGACACTTCTATGGATTACATTTTGTGAAAATCCCCCAAACCACGAGTTTGTTCTAGTTTCGTGTGGAATCACTCTTTTGTCTTTTGTGGGTCATGGTTATGTTGTGAGAAACGCTACTTGTAATGCTTTGCTATGTTATGCTAATGTAACATGTTATGCTTAAGCTAACATGTAGTCATCTACTATGCTGTGTTATGGTAAGATGCTATGTTATGCTAATGATAATCAGTAGTCCTCTGTCCTGTGTTTTTTAGGATGACATAGATGGGATCCCCTGGTCAGAGGAGAGGGATGTGAGGAAGGTGCTCTATCTCTCCCTGAAAGAGTTCAAGACTGCTCAGAAAAGGCAGGTCGGAGACTGCATCGGAGATGGAACCAAATACACTAATGGTGAGTTTCCCCTGGGACCCATTTCTCTGCAACACTGACCCAGTCAGCTTTTTGTCTGGAAGCTCACAGACCTGTGATAGGCTACTCTGTGTTTAGTTGTTTACAGTGGACCAGCTAATAATGATCTGGTAGGCGTGATGGAATAGTGACACATTAATATGGAGTTATTTCAGAGTGAAGGTGCTTTGGTAGACACGATGAAACAGAGCTGATGCTGCAGGGTTTTTTCTAAGCAGGTGCCAGGGAGCTCAGTCTGTGCCTGTTTGTGTCCATCTGTGGTATAAACTCAGGATAAAGGCTGGTTTGAATTATCTGATGCTGCTTTGTTTGACTCCTTCGCTGTGCTTCGATACACTCTGCTCAGTCTCCTCTCTGCTTCAAACCCCAACCAACTAGGAGATGAAACTTCACACGGGCCTCTGAACCTATTATCAGCTGTCACCGACACAAACCAGCGACTGAGAGGGAGATAAAGGCCTTTGGAAGTTTACACCATGCCAAGCAGGCAAGGGGAAGCCTCAGTTCAGTTCTAGGTTACAGGCTCAGTCGCACAGACTGCATTGTACCGGCTGAAACTGTCCTCCATTTTGGAGAATCAGTCAAACGTGTTCTCATCCCTTTTCACCCCCTCTTTTAGAGGGGTGTGTCTGGCTGGCTGGCTGGAGCCAGCTGCCTGCAGACACCCATGGATCCAAAAGCAGAGTGAAGGGACCAACCCTGCAAGGCCCTAAGCATGTCAGCCCCCCTCATCCCCCCCACCCGGCCCCCCGTCTACCTCCCATCCCATAACTGGCAATCATGCCATCTCCCTGACCACTACCTCTCACTGTTGGCAGGCGTCCATCTCTCCATCTCTTTTCCTCTTTCCCTCGCTCCCTCTCTGCATTATTGAACTAATTACATGATGCCCTTCTGCATCCCTTTCCCCTCTCTCTCTTCCTGTTATCCCTCCTTAGATGGAAGGAATCATTACATCAATAGGCCTCTGGTTACTGCCGCTCAGGAAGCTTTCTTCCGGCTCCCCTGCCCTGCCCTCCTCTCCATCCCCCCCTCTATTGATGGAACTACTGGCTGCATTCCAAACCATCGGTGATGGTGGATGGTAGTGACTGTCTGCCCCGTAGCACCACCGTCGTTGTCCTGTCTGTCCCTTAGCACTGACCCTGTCCTGTCTCATGGAGACCTCAGGGGATGACACTGTGGAAGTTTTGGCCAGAACATAGTGGCAGAGGGCACTGAGCCTTGGTGATAGGGCTGGCTTCCTTTCGGATAGGGAGTCTGTTTCACTCTCCCTATCTGCATCATGTCATTCTCACATACCTCATCTACTCTAATTGTTATATTTTATTTAAAAATATGTTTAAGGTATTTTCTGAGGATGACTGGGGAAATATAGAGGTGGTCCCACATGAAAAACACATTGTTTATTTTTATACACACTACGGTCCCAATCATACTGTGTCATGAAAAGCTTTGAGAGAAAAACATATATAGTTACTAGCCACGGCCACAGTGGACCAGTGAGAGAGTGTTACTGCTACAGGCTGCTGATGGACCCTAAGTTTGCTCCATAAGAAACATGTATTATTCAGTCGTAATCACTCTGTGTTTGTGAAGGTGATTAAGCTGAAGTAATGCCACTCTCCTGGCTGTTAATATTTTCTGTCTGCATCTGGGCTTCCTGTCTGCATTACTCCACCTCCCACTAATGGGCTACACTCTGTGGCTCGCTAAGGTACGCATCCCCAACCTCTCTCCCCTCCCTATCTCCTTCATTCTCTAGCTCTCTCTCTCTCTCTCTCTCTGGAGAGCAGGAGGAACATAGCAAGGCGATGGGCTTAGTTAAACACGCATAAATCTGATTAGAGGTCCTTACGGCTCAGCCGACATCCTCATTCCCAGCTAGGCCTCACTGGGACCAGGAAAATAGTTTAGGTCTTCCCCCAGCTAGACTTCACTGGGACCAGGGGAAAGAGTTTAGGTCTTCCCCCAGCTAGACTTCACTGGGACCAGGGGAAAGAGTTTAGGTCTTCCCCCAGCTAGACTTCACTGGGACCAGGGGAAAGAGTTTAGGTCTTCCCCCAGCTAGACTTCACTGGGACCAGGGGAAAGAGTTTAGGTCTTCCCCCAGCTAGACTTCACTGGGACCAGGGGAAAGAGTTTAGGTCCTCCACCAGCCAGTCTGACTCCCTTTCGTGACTGCCAGTTTGCATCCCTGTCTCTTTCCCTCCCTGCCCGGCCCCTCACAAAGGCACTGATGTGACACCAACATATGTAAAACAACTCAGAGGAGAGGGGAGGAGGGAGTAGAGAAGAGACAAGATGGCCCCTCGCCAGGCTGTTTATGTACAGTATGAATGTTATTACAGTCACCTACTACTACGGATTAGTTAGACGAAGATTAGTATAGCTGAATCAGGAGAATGCTTTCTTTGAGTTCTTGGTGTTATAAGCTTCATTTAAGCTACACCTTACTAACCCTGAGCACAGAACACACACACACACACACACACACACACACACACACACACACACACACACACACACACACCAAACCTAACCCAGTCAGTTCCCTGAGCATCGCTATAGTGTGACTCATACTGCCAGAGCATGTTAAGAGGTCTACAGCCATGATAGGCTCTATGACTGGTCTCCTGCTGTCAGGTAGTGACCTGCACTCGGTACACAGACTTCAGCTGCCTGGGCTTGTTCTGGGTTCTTTTCAAACAAGTTTTCAGAGGAAGCTGCCGCTCAACACCATTAGCTACTATGTCATTATTACCATTCTAATATATGTTCCTTTGACACCTGCAGTTAGGGGTGTGGTTTGGGGTTGGCACATGATTTAAGGCATCGGTCCTAATCAATGTGATTGGAAATTCCAGTACCAGGTAGTAGAGACTTTTACTACCTACAAAGATTTAGTGGATCATAATTAATCTGTTTGTTTTCTTAACCATCATGAATACTTCCACATTGTTTGTGTATTTGCAGTAAATGCTGTTTCGTTTGATCAAGAGGGTTTCACTTCATTTTTCTGTCTTGGTTACTCATCAATGCTGTCTTCATTCATTTGACTGGAATGTCTTTTTGAACTCTGCTCCTTTCTCCTGAGTCCTGACTTCAGCTGATGGGGCTCCAAATACAAATCAGCCCTCTTACTTTGGTCACCGTGTTTCTCTCTAGTCAACATGACCTAGCAGTACACGGCACGGTTTCAAACCCCTGTCCTCTTGTCTCTGTAGGTTCCCATGCCCGCGGCCAGCTTAATGGCTCAGGGCAGAAGGGCCACAAGGCTGACGGGTCGCGGTTCCAGAGCACCGATGGTAGCAGCGAGTACTCTGAGGATGGCCCTGCCAAGAAGAGGTGAGTGTGTTAACCTATACTCTGGAGAGATGGCTCTCTCTGATCTCTCGCTCTGATCAGCAGCAGCTTTGACCCAGACAAAGTGCTGGAGTAAAGGTAGTGATAGTCAGGGGGAGCTCTACAGTACCTGTTGAGTTTATTTTCATGTTCTACAGTACAGCTGAGGTACGGTATCATAGAGAGGTGTTTTGATCGAGGGGATGTCAGCATGTTAATTCAGTGTGTGTGTGTGTGGGAGAGAGAACGAGATAATTATCAAAGCAAAAATAAACAATTGTGGTACTAAATGTATAAAAGCCTCTGCTGTCTTTTATTAATTCACTTCATTCCTGCTGTATTCTCTTCTCCGGTAATGTGTTTGGTAAGTCAGGGAATTACAGTAATGGGACATGACAGCATCAACAGCGAAGGGTAAAGAGGAGTTTGATTCAGAAGAATGGGAGCACTTTAACCAGCGTTCATTCTTAAAAGGCGGAAAGTTGTTTCAGTCGTTTTTAATTAGGGATTAAGAGATGTGTTGAGCATTTCCAGTTCATAATTTAGGAAAAAGTTAATGCATTAAACTACAACAATTACCTTGTTTCCATGTCATTTCTAGTAGTGATTTGTAATCTGTAAAGGCTTTGGGAAACCGCTTCACAGGAGCTTCTCTCACTCAGTTTCTCCCATCTGGTTCATTCTCATGGAAAATAGAATAAGACTATTATTTGGGAAGTATGCAGGGCAGTATTCTATTTTGAAATTGGAAATTGAAGATTGGTACATGTGCTTCTTATACCATTATTTTCCCTTTTGAGATTCACGTGGTTGATCTCTAATGGGTTATTTTCTTCAGATCTAGTATAAAAAGAAAGACAGCTGTCTGTGTGGAGATTGGGTGAAGTTAGGATGAAGACTGTCTATATAGTATTTGAGTGAAATATTGTGCACAGGTTGAACATGGGGCATTATGTTGTCCTGGTTGTTCCCTGTAGGGTTCCCCTCTGACGTGGTGTTCTGTACCTCTTGGCTGGCTGTCACCTGGGGAATGTTTGTTCAGTTAATAAGATACAGATACAGGAGCCTGGTCCTCAGTGGTCCTCAGGAAGAGCAGAAGTAGACTGGGCTGGGGGGTATGAGGAGACTGGGCTGGGGGGTATGAGGGACTGAATGAGACTGGGCTGGGGGGTATGAGGGACTGAATGAGACTGGGCTGGGGGGTATGAGGGACTGAATGAGACTGGGCTGGGGGGTATGAGGAGACTGAATGAGACTGGGCTGGGGGGTATGAGGAGACTGGGCTGGGGGGTATGAGGGACTGAATGAGACTGGGCTGGGGGGTGTGAGGGAGGGGGCTGGGCTGAGGGGTATTAGGGACGGCGGGTGCTGGGCCGGGGGGTATGAGGAGACTGGGCTGGGGGGTATGAGAGGTTGGAAGAGACTGGGCAGCAGGAGTTGTGTGAGCAAACTGGTGGGTTCAGACTGGGAGCGATTCCCTCTCAACTAGCAGGTCCTGGGTCTATAACAGACCAGCCACTGTGGATTAAATACACTGCTTGACACACACACTCACAGCTACATTAAATCATATATATTCATATACACATGCTGTACTGCAGCAGCCATAGTACAGAGATCTGCTCTGTAATCTCACTCACCATGAGACCCTTCTCTGTGTAGCCAGCCATCGCATGTTTCCTCTGCTCCCTGTCTCCACCTCTCCTCTTTTCACCCTCCTCTCCTCTCTCTCTCTCTGTGTGTGTGTGTGTGGTAGTGTGCAGTACCTGGCCTTGCTGTACCTGTTCTTTAATAGTCCAGCAGAGCTGGTCATTAAGAAGCCTGGCAAACCTGAAAAGGAGAGCAAGAGAACAAGATGGACAGATGGAAGGGAGAGAAGCAGACAGACGTTGTGTCAACAACATGCCTGTGCTCACTAGAGTGGTTTGGTGGTTTTCATTAGTTCTCATGCTGGAATAAAAGCAGGCTCTCTCCCTCTCTTAATGAGCAGCCGGCTCACCGAGTGCTTGGCAATAGCTCAGGCCTTTTGGTGTGGGGAGTGTGTGTGTGTGGAGGATGACTTCTTGGCCCTGGCATCTGCAGCCCATGCCGCTTTATAACAGGGTGGCTGATTGAGGAGGTGCCAGGACCTTTCACACCTGGCAACGCAAGAACAAGAGAGGAAAGGGGGAGGAGAGTGGAGGCGCAGGTGCATGGTTTTGGATGGGCGGTCCCAGGGAGGCGTTTGGGTCCTTAGGCATGCGTCTTCCCAGGACACAGAGATTGGAGATCAGGCACCAGGACCCTAGAACCCTGCCAAGTACTGGAGATGTTCTGCCCCTCCCCTTCCCAGCACCACCACCGAGGCTGGAGTAGGTAACACAAGGTTCAGCCATGGTGACCATAGTTGGAAAGCTCCACTTCTTAGGGGGATTTTATTGAGGCCAGTTCTCCTCAGTAGCAGGAGCCAAGTAGAGCTCATTGAGCTGCTTGTTGTTTGTGTTTTAATGAATGCCAAGTTAGTAACGCACTGCCTTTGTCTGCCGTTCTGTTGGCCCCCCCAATTTTTCTGAGCAAAAGTGGAGATGAAAGACTGTAAAAACACCAGCAAATCAACTCCACATGATTTTAATTGTGGGTATCTGTTCCAAAGTATTCCCATGCGTAATAGAGATGTGATTGAATACAAATGTAAGCATGGTTTGAAATGATTATGTTTTAGTCAAATGATTATATCTGCTTGGGCTTCTTGCGGTCAATTTGCAGTCTACAAATGATTTGTAATTATGTTCCGGCCCCCTGACCATCCGCTCAAGAAAAAAGCGGCCCGCGGCTCAATCTAGTTGATGATCCCTGCATTACATACTGTCACACAGCATTCTGAATAAACTCTATCACAATACTGTCTGCTGAGCAGAGGAGTGTGTATTATCACACATTGTGATATTGTATACCCTGCTACCAAGCAGTAAGGACAGTAGGTGGGACCAGAGCGGGAGCAAGGCATTGTCATAAACAGTATTTGTTCCAGTTTCTCTATTCTCTGCAGGCTGCTTGTATTCACTGAAAACAATAGGCGTATCAAAGGAATAAAACTGCACCATCACAACAAACTATTCAGCAGTTTGTTCTATCATAATCAGATTTGGACTGGGTGGCATCGCCCATGTTCCACGGCCGTGGCCAGAACCAATCAGAGAGCCTGTGATGTCATGGATAATGTCATAGGTGTCCTCTGACCTGGTCCTCATTTTTAAAGTGATGTCAGTGATAACACAGCTTTTCTCTGAGCCTGCTGGTTATTGACCTGGCTTAGCGTGATTTAAGATGGCCGCCAAGATCGGGTTAGAGGTCAGAGGCCAGGGTCAGTCCAGTAATCTCCCTGTACTATACTATTTATATTTTTGACAATTTTTACTCCCATACATTTTCCCTGACACCCAAAGGTACTCGTTACATTTTGAATGCTCAGGCAGGACAGCAATATGGTCCAATTCACACACCTATTAATTTAATGCGTTGTCACCCCTACTGCCTCTGATCTGGCGGACTCACTAAACACAAATAGTGCGTTTGTAAACGATGTCTGAGTGTTGGAGTGTGCCCCTGTCTGTCCGTCTGGTTTATAGCATTTATTGTTACTTTTTACTTTTACTCAAGTATGACAATTGAGTACTTTTTCCACATAAGTACATTTAAATCCAGATACTTTTAGACTTTTACTCAAGTTGTATTTTACTGGGTGACTAACTTTTACTTGAGTCATTTTCTATTAAGGTGTCTATACTTTTTACTGAAGTATGACATTTAAGTACTTTTCCCACCCCTGGTTCTCTAATAATGATCAATAGTGGACACAGTATCATGGTAGTACTATACTAAAGAGAAATAGTCATCCCAGTATAATGCTACTATACTAAAGCGCAATAGTGGACACAGAACAGGTTTGAACCTCCCCTCTTCCCACAATTAATGCATTATGCAACACGTAGGCTTAGGTTGCTTTAATGAAATGATGTGCAAAGTGGATTATGTGTGAAAGTCATTGTGTAGGAGTCATTTTAAGCCTTGTGTACACATCACACACCAACACTGCGCCAATATATTTGTTAGTCTGTGGTAACTCACATTGGCATACTCGCCAACACTCCCTGTTTTACATCATTAAAAGAGAAATGGCTTTTATGGTGCATTCACGACAACTGAGAACTCGGAAAAATACGAGGTAAAATCATGACGTCAGCAATCTTCAGGTTGGAAAGTCGAAGCTCTAGCAAGAGTGGCGAGTTGGAATTCCGAGTTGGATGACCGTTCAAAACTATTTATCCCAGTTGGAACTTTTTCTCAGAGTTCCCAGTTGCCTTGAATGCACTGATGTCGGAAGTCAGATTTCAGAGTTCCCAGTTGTTTTGAACGTGGCAGAAGTCTTGGTTAGTCTTGGTTGTGAATAGACTAGAAAACATTGCCAGCCAGCATGGATCTGCATCAAGCAGTACTATCAAGGTTATTCTGCATTAGCAGATTCCACACAATGGTAAAGTTAGAATGTTTCAAGGTGCAATAGATGTAATGGACTCTTAGATGAAATTCAAGTGATCCAGACTTCAAGAGTCTTTGTATGTTTGTTTGTCTATCACCCTAGTAGTCTTGTCTTTGTGCTTCTCTGACCGATGACCTGTTATTGCATGGGGAAGGGGAGCGTTGAGCCCTGGGGGGGGTCTCAGGGTCACCAGGTCACACAGTCAGCTCAATGCAATGCTATCTCTTCTCCAAGAGCTCAACACTCAAGACAGAAAAGCAAAAAACACATTAGCCAGAGTGGCTCTCTCCCTGAGCGCTGTTTACACTAACCCTGACCCTAACCCCCTGCCTAAGTATCCTAGTCATTTGATTCCTCCAGAGTCATAATGTTTGTATTGACAGCCATGGTGTTGATGTTCAAGGAGAATGGTGCTGCTGTGAGGAGAAATGTTGGACACAAAGCTTGTGGCTTTAGTTTTACCTGGATACTAAGCTCATGAGTTTATCAGCTACATACTCCTCTCGTGGCTGTGTTCATGTGATGTCGATCAATACTTTTAAACAAGGACGCAATAACCATTACTGCTGCTTAACTGTAGTCCCCTGTAGCTTAGTTGGTAGAGCATGGCGCTTGCAACGCCAGGGTTGTGGGTTCGTTTCCCACGGGGGGCCAGTATGAAAATGTATGCACTCACTAACTGTAAGTCGCTCTGGATAAGAGCATCTGCTAAATGACTAAAATGTAAAATGTTAACTTAATATTGCTAGTATATTGCTAGCCTACCTTGGCATTACTCTCCCGGTCTCTCTCTTGCTCGGTCTCTTCTCCTGCATGTGCGTCTGACGGTAAAGTCTTGTCTCCTCTCCAGCTGCTGAGCGCTGCTGTGTCTGCTGGTAGAGTTTATTAGGACCATGTGTTCCATCTGGAGTGGTTTAGAACCTCATTCCTCCCTTCATTTAGCCAGGGGAATCCAGGCAGTGTTTCTGTTACGGCGCTGGGTAACCCTCTCTGTCTGAGTGCTAATCAATGATACAGAGTGGAAGCACATGTAACATCAGAGGAACGGCAGCTTTGAAGAGCGGGGAGGGGGAGGAGGAAGATTAGCTTGGGATAAAGGGGACATCCTGCAGTAATCCCCCATCCCCTGTATGCCTGTGCCTCTACTGCAGGTGCTCTGCTCTGCTCTCCCTCCCTCTCGCTCCCTATCTCTCTATTAGGCGTGTGTAGAGCAGTGCCTAGGCAGCTAGTCAATGTCTGGGTTAGGTGGTGCATGGTGGTAATAAACGCCAGACATAGCATGTCTTTAAACCCTATAGAAGGACAGCGCCTCAACAAGCAGCTCCAGTTTTACCCCACTTCTGACAGAGGGCTGGTGTTAAGAAAATATCCATATCATCACAAATTGTCCCTCTGCTCATTTTTGAAAGATAATGGACGTGACAGTGTTGAGAAGTTTGTGCGTCAGCGAGACCTTTCTGCAGAGAGGCTCTGAGTTGGAGAGGCTTGGTGTCTGTTGGTGCGTCTCCGTCTGGTCCCAATAAGGAGCTGGGTTCATGTTGACTTATCACTGATGTAGGGAGATTTGCATTTTAAACAAAATTATTAGTTTGAGTCCTGCCAGGCATTGTGGGTACATGGTGCTATGACCTTTGGGGTACTTGGTGCCATGACACTCCTGACTGTAGATGGTCCATACGCCGTCCTCCTGGGGAAAGGGTCCAGATTAGTAATGTTGTTCAGTTCACTGTTGAATGTCTTAATAGGCAACATATAGGAAGAGCCCCTCCAATAAAAGCAACAGTGCTCATTGGGGCTCAGGTCTGTCTAGAGCCATGACACTTCTAATAGTTTACTGGTATATTTTATGTCTCTGACTGATCCTACCTTTAACAACCCTGTCCAGTTAAATGGCTCATATTTATCTCTGGCTCTATTCCCATGAAAGGAGGAAGATCATATTTCTGAAGGGGTTTATTGAAAGCCATGTTTTTCTCCTGTTACTGTCTGGGAGGCAGTCATTAAATACCCTCGTCCACGTTCAAGGAGTTGTAGGGTTGGTTCTCCCCTAAGTAAGCTGTAGTGTTAGTTTTGCTCTCTGGGAGTTGTAGTGTTGTAGTCATGAAAGACATGTTCAGGTGTTTGAACCATGTGACCTGCAGCAGCCATTGGTCCTTCCAGGGGGAACAGAAACAGAACCTTTTGTTTTTCTCTTCACTGGCTGATCTAAAGCATGAGAACAGATTGGTTATCATACTGATGCACCTGCTCATCAAATACAGAATCCTTCTTGAAAAATGGCTTCTCTCAGGAACCAAACAGATTGTTCCGTCATTGAACCCAGTGTGTGTGTATCGATGCAATCTCTTCACAGCTTCTTGTTCAAGGTATTTGGTCAGGGTTGGGGATATATAGGCTGTGTATTGCTTTGTGATTGAAGTGAAATTGGAGAGCTGTAGGTTCTGGGGGCTTGATGGAAACTAAATACATTGTGGGTGTTTCAGGGCATAATTTGCCAAATTTCATGTTTTTTGTTTTTTTTTGGGGGGGGGGGGATCACTGCAGGATATCTTGAAGCATTCCCCTCCCTACATGTAGCACAATGAGACAATCAGCCGAGTAGTCACAATCTGTCTGGAGCAAGTGCCTGTGGTCTCAATTGATTAGTGATGCTGTCTGTGTCTTTCAACCTGCCTGGAAGGCCTGAACATTCTCCTCTAACAAGCATCAGATTGAATGGGAGATTATTTCAAACAGGGTGGTGGTATACAAGGAGGCAGTATGAGCATGGCGTTGTCTTTTTCTGTTTACCATGAGAAAGGCGTGTATCTGGCATCAAATGTCTCTGAAACAAGGAGATGGTGAAATTATGAAATGATGGTGAAATGAAATGGCACTCTTCTCTTAAAAGCAGGGTGCTGTGTGTGTGCGTCCGTGTGTGTGTGTGATAAAAGATGAAGAGGTGTGACTAGGTCCATCTCCAGACAAGCTGCTCTTAGTATTCCATCCTGTCAGCCTGCTCCCTCCGTGGAATCAGAAGAAAGACAGAGAGAGCCGAAACGGAGAAAGAGATAAATGAAAAGCAAAGAAAGCCCTGTGCATCTGAGATGGAGAGACAGAGAAAAAAGATCTGGCTTTGAAAGTCTGTCGGCAATTTGACGCCTCCTTTGTACTTGCTATCAGTTGTCAGCTGCTGCAGAGGTCTTGGCTTTAATGGAGAACTTAATTACAATTCAGAGTCAACATAAATCAGAAGTCTTATTATGAGGTGGACGGCTGCTGGCAGGTGCTGCTGGGGGTTATTCTGAAGGAGTATTCTCATTGTTTTAGCCTCCCTGGACACTGCAGTCAATGGCCACTGCAGTGTTATTAAAGAGAGTGAAATCATGTCCAATGCCCAGACTGACTAAATTAGTCACACTAACAACTGAGACCAGAGTTGAGTTAAACCGCTTAACAGAGGGGTATACCACAAAGCAGGATTAATGAGTTAGCCAGCTAACTTTGGTAAACAACCAGAAAGAATTTGATTTTCTGGTTCATTAAGAAATCTTAAGATACAGTATGTGTTTTTGGTTGTTGAGTCCATTAGAACGTGCCCATTTCAGGCTTATCCCCTCCTTCAAAAAGGTATTTCAGAATATTCAGGCAAGTTAGCTGGCTAACTCCTACATCCTACTTTGTATTATACCTCTCAATTCGGATCCATCCAGGGCAACTCGTAATCTGGGGCCCATGATCTTATTGAGCTAAGCCTGGGCTTCCAAACTATACTGAATAAAAATATAAACGCAATATGCAACAATTTCAAAGATTTTACTGAGTTACAGTTCATATAAGGTAATCAGTCAATTGAAATAAATTCATTAGGCCCTAATCTATGGATTTCACAAGACTGGGCAGGTGTGCAGCCATGGGTGGGCCTTGGAGGGCATAGGCCTACCCACTTGGCAGCCAGGCCCAGCCAATCAGAATGAGTTGTATTCCCCACAAAATGGCTTCCCCACCCCGGCGGACCCGCAGGTGAAGAAGCCAGATGTGGAGGTCCTGGGCTGGCGTGGTTACACGTGGTCTGCGGTTTTGAGGCCGGATGGACGTACTGCCAAACTCTCTAAAATTAAGTTGGAGGCAGTTTATGGTAGAGAAATGAATATTAAATTATCTGGCAACAGCTCTGGTGGACATTCCTGTAGTCAGCATGCCAATGGCACGCTCCCTCAAAACTTGACATCTGTGGCATTGTTGTGTGATAAAACTGCACATTTTAAAGTGGCCTATTTATTGTCCCTAGCACAAGGTGCACTTGTGTAATGATCATGCTTTTTAATCATCTTCTTGATATGCCACACCTGTCAGGTGGATGGATCATCTTGGCAAAGGATATATGTTCACTAATAGGGATGTAAACACATTTGTGGGGAAAAAATGAGAGAAATAAGCTTTTTGTGCATATGGAAAATGTCAGGGATTTTTTTATTTCAGCTCATGAAACATGGGACCAACAATTTACATGTAGCGTTTAATATTTTTTGTTCAGTGGAGATGAAATACATACACAAAACAGGGTGAACTGTAAGGATGTATGGGAATAATCCTGTTTTCTCCTGTCTCTTCCCAGGCCCAGACTGCAAGCACAGAGGAAGTTTGCCCAGTCTCAGCCCAACTCTCCCAGCACCACCCCGGTCAAGGTGTCTGATACCGCCCTGCCCGCCCCCTCCGCTCACATCAGAGACATCTCCAGACGGAAACCCAAGACTGAAGACTTCCTCACCTTCCTCTGCCTGAGAGGTACAGTAACCCTGGAGCCCTTGTGGTCCACACCTCACATATCACCCTTTCATCCACACACCCCTTCATCCACCCCCACACCCCTTCATCCTCCCACCGCACTAATTTACTCTTTCAGTCGGCCATTCGGCCACTCACTTGCCCAGTCACCCTAGCACCATGCATCTCGTCACCAGGCTAATGCCAGGGCCCAATGTCAGGGCTCTGTTTCTCTAACCTCAGTCAGGACTAAGGCTTCAGTTGAGCAGCCAGTCAGGGCTTCAGTTCAGCAACTACACATCTCAGGAGAGGTCCAGGCCTCTCTCCCGGCCTACCTTTGACCTAGATCCAGGCCTAGCTGTGCAGCAGGAATAATTCAGTCAGAGGTCCAGGTTCATTGACCCTGACAAGGCAAACACCAAACCCATTCTGTCCTCACAGGTTACACATTGGCCATGTCTACAGGTAATGTTTCAACAAGGAATATTGTTATCTACGCACAGTCTCCGCTTTGAGCACCCCCCTGCACACACACCCACACCCACACAGACATCCTGGTGGAGCCAGATAACCCTGCTCCTACACCTCAGTACCTCAGCACAAAGAGGCCTGGTTTGCTCACTGCCGCCCACCAACACAAACACGGCCCTGCTAGGGAAAACAGGGCACCATTTCAGCTACAGGGTTCAGCGGAAATCCCACATCACCTCATTTCTGTAGTGGTGTAACAGGTTTCTACAGTGCTATACAGGACTCAAGAAGTTCACTATCATGGACATTTTTCCCTTTACTCTTTACCTCCATGATGAATTGAAACACAAAAAAATTAATTGAGAAACGAGTGGAGTATAGCCTCACCTCAGGAACAAAGAGGTTTTTTGGAGTTTTTTTTATGAACAACCTTGGCCTTGGCTTTTACTGCGGTCTTCAATCCCAGAGAGTGTTTAACTCTGAACAGTGTCCCCCCCCCCCCGACACATCACAAACAGAAATAGCCCTTTAGGAAGACTAATGCCTCGATTAGATTAATTTGGTATTGCCATTAACCTCGGCTGGCTACATGAAGTAGGTTAAAAAGAACTGGAATCAGCTGGGAGCTGAGAGGCCCAGAGGAGAAGAAGAGATGAAGAAGACTCGTGTTTAAAAGCCAATGTCACTTCAATGTAACGTAATTAGAGATCAGTCAAACTGACAAGGTTGGCAGCCTTATTCTCAGTGGAACATATCTGTTCTCAAAATGTTCCAGTAAATGTCTTCTGTTGTTCAGATTTTTGGACAACTCCTGGATGCTATGCTAACTCCTGACCAGTTTCCTAGTGTTTTTTCCCCCCACTGTGCCGCACCTGGTTGACCGCTGCACCCCCTGTCTCTGTTGCAGCCTTATTTATAGCCCTGTTACCCGGCCGAGAGGCGGACTGGTTCCTCTGCAGAGCTCATGCTGCCTTAATGGCATTTTCATACACAGGGTTGTGCTCTCTCTTCCTTCTCTTTAATGGCCTGTGTGGAAGAGACCAATACATCGAGGAGACGTGCAAGAATGTCAGGGCAGCGCAGGGGTGTGTATATGTGTGAGTGTGCATGTACGTGCACGGTCGGTGTCCTGTGGACAGATGGATATAAACCATAAGGAAGCAGCGTTTTAACATTTTATCTTTCAAAGGTCAATTTTGGCCTTTGATTTCATTCAAAGGGCTTTGTACGTCTGAATCCACTTTGGTGGCTCACGCTAGCTAGGTGTGTTACACTGATTCCACTGTGGTGTCCCAAGAACAGGCAGCTATGTTTGAGTCCAACACGTACACTGTATTGTATCAATTTATTTGTATTTTCCCCAGAGCCGACAGGGAGGGGTTAGGGAGGCAAGCAGTTGGCACACGGTCTATTCTTCTAGCTCTGGAACAGATCAATGGCGTTCCTGGTAGACATTAGAGGTCAAACGGTCATTCTGTTCAAACGACTCCGCTCCTCTCAAATGTTTATCTTATCTGACAAACATGCCACATTTACCCAGCAAGCCCCCTGTCTGACCGCTTTAGAAAAGCTTCTGATGATAAAACGCTGGTTATGAAAGCAGGCCATTTCCACCATGATTTCATGGGGAGAAGTTTTCCTCTTTTGTTCTCTACAGCACCAGGAGCTTGTAATCTCCACTGCTTATTCATCTGGGACTTGGCATCATAATTAGCTGTTTCTTTCTCCTGGTTTTTAAACAGGAACGATATATTTTTAATCCCTCTTGGGAAACGGCTGGCTGTTCTGATGCAATGTGGAGTAACGTGCGACGGACACAAAACGGAGCGAATCCCAGTCGTGTTTATGTGCTACATGCCTTCTCAAATCCCTTTTATTACGGCAGTTTTATATCCGTGGCAGAATCCATTTGGAGGCTGGCCAGCCTGTCTCTAAGGCTGTGGTAGTAGGCCTGTCAGCTTGTGTAGGCTGTAACTCTGAGTCTGTAGCCTTGGATATAGGCAGCACAGAGCCTAGGCTGTAGCCTGTAGTCTTGGGTAGAGAGGGTCATTGTTGGTAGTGGCTGTGACAATATCCCTGATTCCTCCTTATCGCAGCTGAGCCTACCTCTGTGTATATACACACACACACACACACGTGGCTGAGATAATGCCAGATATAGTAGATGAGTAACACCAACTAATATGCTCGTCCAATGTTACATAACAGGTACTTCTTAATGTGTGTGTGTGCGCCATGGCTGGCTGAGCATTGAATGTGTCTGGGTCTTGGTCTTGGTCTGAGGCTGCTGCTGCGGGGGGAAGGTTGATTAAATTTAGCCAGCGACTCCTAGAGTTGACTGGAGCTGAGGGCAGCGTGGGTTAATGGATTTGCAGACATTCAGGAATGTAAATTAGAGGAGATGTAATCCCCAATCCTCTCAGATTCACTCCGTTGCATCGGCCTGTAAAACAATGTTATTGAAAAAGCCACAGTCCGCTGTCTTCCATTCCCTCCCCTCCTCTCCACCCATCTTCTTCCTGACGAGGCACGTGGTGAAGTATGAGGGGGCAGAGAGCGTCTGACATGGTCTCTCCACACACTGTCTCTGTCTATGACGGGGGATTCAGCCAGGGATTGGCCCTCTACTTCCATCGAAGAGAAGCGGGAGCTCATACACTTGACTCTTAGGGGTCTGCTGTTTTTATACACAACTTGGAACTGCTTTTCCCACCGGCTCTAGAGATTCCTGAGGGTCTGTAGCCTATACCCGAGGACCAGTAGAAGTGCTAATTTTTGCTAACATGGATGTTAGTCAGATTATACATTTGTGTAATTTTTTTCTCAGTTAAAGCTCTTGATTGGCTGTTTGGACAACGTTTTTTTTAAGTCAACCATTTTGGTTGTAATTACGCCTATCTAGTTCAAAATGACAATCATAATGGACACTTTCAGCCTTAATTATGATTTGACTGTGGTTCTGAGGCACATGAAAAGGCCCATAATTGAGGATTGGGAGGAGGGAGGGGAACAGGCCTGGAGCAGGGAGGGTTATATTTATCTGTGTCTGGGAGCTGACAGATGGAGTCTCAGCACCACCCTGCTCCCCTCTGTCTGAGAACCACCCGCTGAAGACATAGCCTAGCCATAGACCAGACACCAGTGACCAGAGACTCTCTGACTCTCTGGGGGCTACTGTAAATATATGGGAGTAACAGGCTTATTTTGGGCCCCTGGAAAATATTACAGGATAACATTGTCAAGTCTCATCCTCCCCTCTTTCTCTCTCACTTCCCCACAAAGAGATCCCTCACCCATCGGACGAGAGACCTCACCCCCATGCACCACTCCACCCGCCAACCTCCCGTCCCCCTTCAACTCCCTGTACCCCCTGGGCCTGCTAGCCATTGGTCCTGTGACCCCAGAGAACACAGAAATTGCAGCCATGTTGTTAATGAAGTAGGTCACTTGGAGCTGATTGGGAGTGTGTTGACTCTAAGTCCCCCTGGCCTCTGTCACCAGGAGAAAGGACTAGTTTAAAGAGCTGGCGAGCTGGCACAGATGTGCTACATTTCACACTCCCCTACAGTCAGTCAGTCAATCACATTTATTTATAAAGCCTTTTTACATCAGCAGATGTCACAAAGTGCTTATACAGAACCCAGCTAATCCAGTTCTCTACAGCCTGGTCTTAGCCAGACTGGAGCCCAGACTGAAACCAGCACCTCAAACCTAGTCCAGACGTGGCTTCTTCTCACGTTACACATTATACTCTTCTCCTAAACCTTACACAATGACCCCTAATAACAATGGACTGGCATCTCTGCTCTCTCTACATGCAGGGCTAGTCAAAGTATCATTACAGTATCGAGTTTAGCCACGCTGGCGTTTAGTCCTGTCGTGACGAAGCGGTGTTGTATTGTGGGTACTGACTGCATTGTGGCGTTTTGTGTAGGCCACCTAACTGTATTATGATGTGCGTGTGAGTCAAGGCTCCATATATCACTGTAGTTCATTACTGTATTCAAAGTAACCCAAACCCAATTTGCTCCCCTATTGGAACGATAACAATGAGTCGCTGATTAATGATGCTTAGCTTAAAGCGCACTTTTCTGCAATAGACTGCAACCAGTTCCCATCATGCTATTGATTGTATAGATTTGCATCCATTTTAATTTGATTATGAATTTTGGTTTGATGTCTGACTAATTGTAGCTTCACAACATCTAATTTCAGGTTACTCCTCGTGGCCAAATGAAGGTTAGTTAAATTTATACATTTTTTAAAAGTACTTATTATCTAGTAAATGTTAATAATACACAATCATATATTTCCCACTGTCATTAGGAATGAGCATTTATATATTATAATATACTTTAACATAAACGTATGATACATGAAATGTAATGTAATGATTGACAACAAACTTTAATTCAAACATCTTAACTTAGGCCTAATCAAAGCTCATTGGAGACCATTACAATGCTTTAAACCGATAAACCACAACTTCATTACACTTGTCATGATAACAATAGAGACTGAGGTGATGCATACAAACCATCCTTCTTTTCCCTCTGGTGTCTCTAATGGCCACAAGAGGCCAGACCGTAGTCCTACAGCGGTTCCTAATCCTACAATGGACTGTGACCTCCACCAGCTGACCATGGAACAGCTTTCTCTATGTGCTCTAGGGCAGGGTTCTGCAACAAGTTTTTTGTGCAAATATTTTGTTGGACATAAAACACTGTAAAACACCTCAATATTAGGAAGGTGTTCCTAATGTTTGGTATACTCAGTGTATGAGAATGTATACAAATACACTACATGACCAAAAGTATGTGGACACCTGCTCATCGAACATCTCATTCCAAAATCATGGGCATTAATATGGAGATGGTCCCCCCTTTGCTGCAATAACAGCTTCCACTCTTCTGGGAAGGCTTTCTACTAGATGTTGGAACATTGCTGTGGGGACTTGCTTCCATTCAGCCACTAGCATTAGTGAGGTCGGGCACTGATGTTGGGCAATTAGGCCTGGCTCGCAGTCGGCGTTCCAATTCATCCCAAAGGTGTTCGATGGGGTTGAGGTCAGGGCTCTGTGCAGGCCAGTCAAGTTCTTCCACACCGAACTCGACAAACCATTTCTGTATGGACCTCGCTTTGTGCATGGGGGCATTATCATGCTGAAACAGGAAAGGGCCTTCCCCAAACTCTTGCCACAAAGTTAGAAGCCAAACTTTACAGTTAGCACTGCATTCAGGTAGGTAGCGTTCTCCTGGCATCTGCCAAACCCAAATTCGTCCGTCGGACTGCCAGATGGTGAAGTGTGATTCATCACTCCAGAGAACGCGTTTCCACTGCTCCAGAGATCAATGGCGGCGAGCTTTACACCACTCCAGCCGATGCTTGGCACCACTCCAGCCGATGCTTGGCATTGCGCATGGAGATCTTAGGCTTGTGTGCAGCTGCTCGGCCATGGAAACCCATTTCATGAAGCTCCAAACGAACAATTATTGTGCTGATGTTGCTTCCAGAGGCAGTTTGGAACTCGATAGTGGGTGTTGCAACCGAGGACAGATGATTTTTACGCGCTTCAGCACTTGCCGGTCCCGTTCTGTGAGCTTGTGTGGCCTACCACTTCGCGGCTGAGCCGTTGTTGCTCCTAGATGTTTCCAATTCACAATAACAACACTTACAGTTGACCGGGGCAGCTCTAGCAGGGAAGAAATTTGACGAACTGACTTGTTAGAAAGGTAGCATCCTATGACGGTGCCACGTTGAAAGGCACCGAGCTCTTCAGTTAATACATTCTACTGCCAATGTTTTTTTATGTAGATTGCATGGCTGTGTGCTCGTTTTTGTTTTATATATATATACACCTGTCAGCAATGCGTGTGGCTGAAATAGCCGATTCCACTAATTTGAAGGGGTGTCCACATACTTATGTATATATAGTGTATAAGCAAGGTTTGAAATGATGTTTTAGTCAAATATTATATCTGTTGCAGTCAATTTGCAGTCTCACATTATTTGTAATTATGTTTCGGCCCCCTGACCATCCCCTCAAGAAAAAAACTGCCCGCGGCTCAATCTAGTTGGTGATCGCTGCTCTAGGGTGAACTGTGGGTGTGGGACCACATAAGGACATATACACTGTCAATACTATTAGTATTCCACACCCTATGGACATTCTATTCCAGTGTAAATCATTCATATCAACATACCTGCACTTATGACTCACCTGTATTTATACAATTATCTAGTGTGTGTTCCCAGTGCCCCAGCCCTCGGCCATGTTGTGTTATGTAACGTGGTGTAGCTACAGCTTGCTGGATACATTTGAGTGTATTCCAGTGTAGGTTCAGGGACAGGCAGGCAGGCAGGCAGGCAGACACAGACAGACAGGCAAATAGATGCAGATGTATAGCTGGCTAATGAGAGGACAGTTATTCTGGTCTGTCCATAATGCACCGGTCGCACTCATGTATAATTTATGAGAGAGACTGGAACATGCTGCAGACAATGGGAATTGTTACGCATGTTATAACACAGGGAGAGGAGGAGAGGAGTTAGTTTTAGAAACCATGAGATTTAATATCACCAGTTTTTCTTTTATGATATTTTCTGGGATGCTGTGATTTTACAGTACTGATGTTTGCCAGCACATTACACTCTGTCAGATGGCTGCAGTAGTTCTCTCTCTCTCCTCATAACTGCTTGGGAGGTTCTCACTGGTTTTAACACTGTCACACTCTCTGTTCTCTCTCTCGTTCTTCCCCCTCTCTTCTCCCCCAGGTTCGTCAGCGTTGCCCATTAACATGGCGTACTTTGGGAGCTCTCAGGATGAAGATGAGCTGGATGATGATGAAGAGGAGTACGAGGACGTGAAGCCAGACGCCAGCGTGGCGTCTACTTCCAGTCAGTCCACGCCCAGGAAGGGCAAACCCCCAGGGAAACACGCCGTCAACGGCCACGGTACAACAATGTCCTCTTACCTACCCTCAACGCTAACCTTAACCCTAACCCCAACAGTACGAAACTATCCTCTCTCTCTCCTTTTCACCCACCCAACCCCAAACCGCCCGGGAAACACGCTGTCAACGGCCACAGTGCAACCCTTCAGCCCGGTTCAGTCATACTGCCAGCTCCCTTAGTCTCTATAGAGCTCTGTACATACACTACAGTACCACACCACACTCTGACCAATCACGACAGACATTTAACACTGACCAATCACGATTGAGGGCCGAAGGGGAACGGGTGGAATGGTTCCAATGGACCTAATGTGCACAAGATACCCACACGGTTAGAGCTGTCTGCAGCCGAGCATGGCTAAGTTAGGGATGGAGAGAGGGAGGGGGGAAAGAAAGTAAAAGAGAGAGCGTGGAGACTGAGGAACTCACATGGGAGTGTGGTGGGGAGCATTCCATCTTTCCACTCCAATTAACACTAGGAGGGAACAGCGGTAACAAGGTGTTTATGCATTCAGCTCACAGCTGGCCAGGGAGGAGGGGAACAGGGATGGAAAACAAGGAGAACACAGCCCCACCGCTCACACACACACACACACACACACACACACACACACACACACACACACACACACAGTGTGTGGTTCTGAGGGGAGCTTGTCTTAATGAAACACGTCATGTTAAAACAGAATAATGTGTCAGTGGTGATAAAAGCTACAAGCAGGCAAAGCCACGCAATAAATAGCTACATGTTATCAGTGGCATATGCTTGGTGTTTCTCAGCAACTTTCAGTGGTTATCATAGAAACACACAAACACACACACTTGTAAGTACAGTGTTGTATCCCAGACTCTGTAGTCCTCCTCCCTGTGACACCAGATCCACCAGGCCAGGCAATCCCCATGGAAACCAGGCCAGTGTTTTTAGTTCCAGGTACCTTAAATGCCTGTCTGCCATTATAGTGTTAGGCCTAGACCGTAAGTACCTGAGAAGCCGTTCTTCCAGTCAGTGGCGATTTTAGCATGTAAATCTTGGTGGGGCAAAAAAAAAAAAAAAAAATGTAGATGCATGCCAGCAAAGCCACAACACAACACTAAACAATACCTGAATTGCACTATAACGATGACAAACGTTGCCCACAAACTGTTAGACCTATATAAAGCTGTCCCAACAGCAGTCCCAACACCTTACCACTGCTACACCTGGCTATCAGCGGAGCCTTGTCTGGCAGCGAAACAGTTCATTCAGCCTCATTTACTGCCTTTAAAAAAAACATAGCTGATATGGCTGACTTTTTTAAACATTTGGTTTCTACTGACAATTGAGTTGTGGAAACTATGGCATAAGGGGACAACGAGCAGATAAGAGGCAATCTGTAATTTCGATTAAGACATTAATGAGCGAGCTAGGACGGACGTAGTCAATATAACTATTTCTTCAGCACTTTTGAAATGTACAGTGACAGAATTCCGAACATGGGCCATTCTTACAGTGTTCTCCCTGTAGACCAAGTCAGAACCATAGGATAAATAAAGTGGGCATATAAGTAGACAATGAAAGCTCTTACAATATTCGATGATGACATTTCTCTAACACAGGCTATAGGCTACATGTGCACCACCAAGTCAAAACAGTAGGCTAAATTATGAGTGGGAAAGGGACCAAATTATTAGGGTGAGGCACATGGGCTACTAACAGCTAACTACACAACATACACTTATTATTCAAATCAAAGCAAATGTGTATTTGTCACATGCGCCTTACCGTGAAATGCTTACTTACAAGCCCTTAACCAACAATGCAGTTCAAGAAATAGAGGTAAGAAAATATTTACTAAATAAACTAAAGCATAAAATAAAAAGTAGCACAATAAAATAACAATAACGAGGCTATATACAGGGGGTACCGGTACCGAGTCAATATGCGGGGGTACAGGTAGTCAAGGTAATTGGTACATGTAGGTTAGGGTAAAGTGACTATGTATAGATAATAAACAGCGAGTAGCAGCAGTGTAAAAACAAAGGTTGGGGGGGGGGGTGTCAAATGTAAATAGTCCGGGTGGCCATTTGATTAATTGTTCAGCAGACTTATGGCTTGGGGGTAGAAGCTGTTAAGGAGCCTTTTGGACCTAGACTTGGCGCTCCGGTACCGCTTGCCATGCGGTAGCAGAGAGAACAGTCTGACTTGGGTGACTGGAGTCTTTGACAATTTGTTGGGCTTTCCTCTGACACAGCCTAGTATATACGTCCTGGATGACAGGAAGCTTGGCCCCAGTGATGTACTGGGCTGTACGCACTACCCTCTGTAGCGCCTTACGATCGGATGCCGAGCAGTTGCCATACCAGGCGGTGATGCAACCGGTCAGGATGCTCTCGATGGTGCAGCTGTATAACTTTTTGAGGATCTGTGGACCTATGCCAAATCTTTTCAGTCTCCTGAGGGGGAAAAGGTGTTGTCGTGCCCTCGTCAAGACTTTCTTGGTGTGTTTGGACCATGATAGTTTGTTGATTTGAACTTGAAACTCTCTACCCGCTCCACTACAGCCCTGTCAATGTGAATGGGGGTATACATATCTCCCTGGCATATTACATAATTTATGCAGCAGCATACAATACATTTTTGTACTCTCCTTGTTGTGCTGTGCTCATTTGAACAGGAAGGTGGTGCGGCGCTCCTTTGTGGGCAAATTTTGTCATCAAACTTTATCAAAGTCTGGCATTCTCTGGATTTATGGTGCTTTCAAGACAACTGGGAACTTGGAAAAAATCAATGTCGAATCATGATGACGTCAGTGATTTTCAGGTCGGCGCTCTAGAAAGAGGCCCGAGTTCCCGACTTCAATTCCGAGTTGGATGACTGTTCAAAATGTATTTTCCTGGTCGGAGCTCGTTTTTTTCAGAGTTCCCAGTTGTCTTGAACTCACTGAAGTCAGATTTCCCAGTTCAGAGTTTCCAGTTGTTTTGAGCATGGCCAATGTTGAATGTTTATCCTTTTAAGCTTGGAAAAGAGGCCCTTAAACCCAGACTTGGACCACACACCCACTCCACTGAATAGCAATCTAGTGATTGCTTTGCAATGCTTGCAGTTAGCCACTGATTCCTTCCAAACCACTCATTGTTGAATTTGTTATTTCCAACTTGTTGTGTAATGTTTGTGTCCAATAGCCGATGAGCACCTATATATTTTATCTAGAATTTCTCTTCATTATTTCTCTTCATATGACAGGGATTGAAAAGGATTTGCCAGTAGATTGTCGATTTGATTCATGATGAATACTAGCTTGCCAGCTAAGATTTTGAAAGTATGATGTTGACATGATCAGTCCAATCAAAGCTACTGTAGATCTAATGTGATTTGATGTCATTTTATCTGTGGCCAATGACCTTGAGCCTTCTTGGATGGTCACTTCTAATGTAACTCTATGGCAGCACCCAAGGGGATTGAATTTTCGAGCTCTACACGTAGTGTCCCTATGAATGACAGAACACTGAGCCAATAACAGAGCAACTAGAGAACATTACCAACCCCAACGCTCCGTATTTTCTGCTGGCTGCCCTACCACCACAGAAAGCACTGAGCTAGGCTGAAACACCTGCATTTTGGAGCTGCCTTTCTCAAGAAAGCAAAAAATAGTTGTATTTGGCTTTATTAACTCAATGTTTTTTTGTTTAGTTTTTTCATTGTTTGCAAACTGATATGTGACACGTATTAATGCCAAAATAAGATGCAAAACAGGCACACAGAAAGATGGGTCGCCACTGCTCCCAGTACAGTGTAAGGCCTGGACCGTAAGTACATTAGAACCCTAACACTGTACTGGGAGATAGGCCTGGTCTGTAGGTACCGTAGAAGCCTGTCTCCCAGTACAGTATTAGACCTGGCCAGTACAGTACACTATAAGGCCGTGTGTCAGATGTGACACTTTAAAATGCAGCGTGGGCAGGACTCCAGTAGTTTTTTTGAGCTGCTGTGCACAGAGAGAGAGAGAAACCATAGAGCTCTTCTTTCATTACCCTGCACCTCGCTAACCCCAACCATGTTTACATTTCTAAATTAAACACCTTTTATTGAGTTCAGTTTCCCGGTAGCTTTTCAAAACGCTGAAGGAACTTAGACAGACGGAGGGGGAGAACCATGTTATTTTATAAACGCCAGCGCCTGTTGATATTAAAACACTGTAAAAATAAAGTGAACCTCATTAAATATAAAGGGAGAGCTATTGAATATGTGTTAATTGGAATGGTTCAGATGGTTAATATCAGTGCTTCTGCTCTAGTCTGAGGTTAGCGGGGCTGTAGTCTGGTGCTTGATCAAGATAATGTTCCCCACAAGTCACTGTACAAGCCTGGAGAAAATATTTCATTGACATTTATAAATTCTTGTTAAAGTATTAATATACAGTGCCTTCAGAAAGTATTCAAACCCCTTGACCTTTTCCACATTTTGTTGTTACAGCCTGAATTTAAAATTGATTACATTTAGATTGTTTTGGTCACTGGCCTACACACAATACACCATAATGTCAAAGTGGAATTGTGTTTTTTATTTTTTACAAATGAATTACAAAAGAAAAGCTGAAATGTCTTGCGTCAATAAGTATTCAGCCCCTTTGTTATGGCAAGCCTAAATACGTTCAGGAGTAAGACTTTGCTTAACAAGTCACATACGTTGCACGGACTGTGTGCAATAATAGTGTTTAACATGATTTTTGAATGACTTCCTCATCTCTGTAACCCAACACATATAATTATTTGTAAGGTCCCTCAGTCGAGCAGTGAATTTCAAACACAGATTCTACCACAAAGACCAGGGAGGTTTTCCAATGCCTCGCAAAGAAGGGCACCTATTGGTAGGGTAAAAATAAAGAAAGCAGACCTTGAATATACCTTTGAGCATGGTGAAGTTATTAATTACACTTTGAATGATGTATCAACACACCCAGTCACTACAAAGATACAAGAGTCCTTCCTAACTCGGTTGCCGGAGAGGAAGGAAACCGCTCCGGTATTTCACCATGAGGCCAATGATAACTTCTAAAACAGTTAAGAGTTTAATGGCTGTGATGGGAGAAAACTGAGGATGGATCAACAACATGAGAGTGAAAAGAAAGAAGCCTGTACAGAATAAAAAATATTCCAAAACATGCATCCTGTTTGCAACAAGGCACTAAAATAAAACTATAAACAAATGTGTCAAAGCAATTAACGTTTTGTCCTGAATACAAAGTGTTATGTTTGGGGCAAATCCAATACAGCACATTACTGAGATACCACTCTCCATATTTTCAAGCGTAGTGGTGTCTGCATCATGTCATGGGTATGCTTGTAATCGTTAAGGACTGGGGAGTTTTTCAGGATAAAAAATAAACAGAATAGAGCTAAGCACAGGCAAAATCCTAGAGGAAAACCAGGTTCAGACTGCTTTCCACCAGACACTGGGAGATGAATTCCCCTTTCAGCAGGACAATAACCTAAAACACAAGGCCAAATCTACACTGGAGTTACTTACCAAGAAGACAGTAAATGTTCCTTAGTGGCCGAGTTACAGTTTTGACTTAAATCTGCTTGAAAATCTATGGCAAGATCTGAAAATTGTTGTCAAGCAATGATCAACAACCAATTTGACAGAACTGAAAGAATAATGGTTAAATGTTACACAATCCAGGTGTGGAAAGCTCTTAGAGAAAGCCCAGAAAGACTCACAGCTGTAATTGCTGCCAAAGGTGTTTCTATTTACTTATGTAAATTCCATTTCTGTATTTCATTTTCAATACATTTTGCAAAAATTTTGAAAAACATGTTTTCACTTTGTCATTATGGGGTATTGTGTGTAGATGGGTGAGACATTTTTATTGAATCATTTTGAATTCAGGCTGTGTAACAACAAAATGTGGAATAAGTCAAGGGGTATGAATACTTTCTGAAGGCACTGTAAGCCAACCGCATCCTTCTACACTGACCTGAGATCATATTTTCTCTGTTGGTCCAGTGTTCAACCTCCTAAGATAATCTTTTCTTTCCTGTTGGTACAGTGTTGAACGGTCACAGCAAGGCACCCCGAGACAGCCCCAAGCCCAGAGGGAAGGAGTGGGTGCAGGTGAGGGAGCGCAGTGAGAGGGCCGAGGCACGGAGGGAGCAGGCCCTTAGCCAGCTAGATGCTACAGCCAGGGGCCACACCTTACCCAGGAGCCACACTACCAACGGACTGCCCCACAGGAGGGCCGCAGAGGAGCTCTGCAAGCAGGTACTGTATCATACTTAATCTATACCTGAACGTTATGCTTGGTTGATTTGGCTAATATGTAACTCTCTATAATGGTCATAAAGATGGCTGACCAGCATGCCTCAGTAGCCACCAGGCGAGTTATTAAACGGTAGACATTATCGTCATTAGAAGAGCAGTAATGTGTTATGATAAAAAAAGATTACACATTAATAGAGTAACGTAATAGCACCATGCTCGGTGTTGTGTGAAATCCCTGAGCTCCTCTCCTCCCTTTGTCTCTGTGTAATGATTGTGTTTCAGTCTGCTACTATATTTAGTACTGAGGCTGGGTTGTGAAAGCTGCCTTCCTGTCCAAGACGTTCAGTTGGTTTAAAATAGCTCTGCTAAGGAGGAGAGGAGGGGAGGAGGAGGGAGAGTAACTTTGACTCGGCTCAAAAAGCACATTGTGCTTCTGACAATTGCATGAACTAATCAGAATGGAGCGCTGGGGGCTTTGCCTCTCGTCAGAGAGACTAGCATCAAGACTAGCAGCTCAGCTCTCCCAGACGGCCAGCAGACTGGGGCCGAGCCACGCTGTCTCATGTTGATGCCGGGCCTGTCGGTTTTAAGTGCCGCCAACTGACTAATTAAGGAACAATGAATCTCAATGAGCAGGGGAGAGCCAAGACAAACTATACTCAAGTTATTGGCCTTTGTTCTATCCCCCCTCCCTCTGCCCTCCTCTCTCTGCTTTCTCTCTCCCTCATGCGCTCTCCTTCTGATTCATTCTCTCCCTCTCTCTCTCCCCCGTTCTCTCTCTCTCTCTCCCTCTTTCTCACTCTTCACCTCTGTTGATGTGTTGTACTGGCAGATTTCCCATCCTTGGCAACAGAGGGATTAGCATTTTGTGTTTTCTGATATTAACTGTGAGAGTGCAGCAGCAGGCTGATGTCCAATCCCCTGGACGAAAGCAACGCGATCAGGATCCCTTATCTGTGGAAGGGAAGCAGCCATAGGTTAAATTATTGTTATCATACAAGAACCCAATGTCCCTGTTATACAGCATTTAGTTAGAGTAAACCAGAGTAATGATATTCTGTGAGATCCGAACTGAGGAATGTTAATTGCTCAGGAATATTGGGCTGCTGCTCCGGTCTCATGTTGACCTTTCTGTCTCAGTTTAAAAGTCAATATTCTGAAGGCTATTCATGAAGACCTCTAAGGCCACATCTTATCAGCTATCACATTGGTGTGTTTGTTTGTTTTTGTGTAGTTTTGTGTGCTACATTGTTTTGTGTGTTTTTTGGTGCATGGGTGTGTCTGTTTCTCTATGCACTGGAAGGGTTACCAGCTCCACTTCCTGATCCAGTCTTTTCCTATTGTTCTGCTAAGATGGATCCAGTCTCTTCCTATGGGCTGCTGAGCTAAAGTAGATCCAGTCTGTTCCTATAAGCAGCTGAGTTGCAGATGTTCTGTGTAAATCTTCTTGCCATCCTGCAGATGGGCTATAGCAACACATGATGTCATCCTGGCCCATCCCCCGCCACCCCCCTCTCTTCCCACTCACGTGTGACCAAAATCCACTTCAGAGGGTTGGCTGTGGTTCTGTTCTCTTTCTCTCTCTCCCCCTCTCCCTCTCTTACTGTCTGTTTCCTGTACTGATTTTTCTACTTCATTCTCACCAGTCTTGGTGCTTTCTACAGTAACATGGTAACATTGGCCCATTATTTTGCTCCACAGGGCTGGGATGTAGCCTGTCTTCTCTCTCCTCTTCTCTCCTCTCTGTCTCAGACCAAACTATTACAGTGCAAGGCCAGGGCTCACGTGCACACCAACCCTCGAGAGAGGCTTGTTCAGCAGAGCCAGGGAGCTCTCTAGTGGTGAAACTAAAGTAGACAACCACCACCCAGCCCACTGTGCCTTTGTCAGCATATCTGTTCAGTCACAGTTGGCTGACTGGCTTTCTGTTTCTATTATTTTGGTCCAAATGGATGAGTTTGACCCTAAAGGAAGGTGTTGTTTATATTCTGCAGACAGAAGTCTTGAGAATCTCATGTAGTCTTTGGTTATGACCCTAACCCTCTAGAGTTGAGAATCTGATGTATTCGTTGGTTCTTGGCATCTTGCTGCTTCGAGCCCCTGGCAGACGTCACGCTGCGTATAGCCACTCTGCCATCCATCACTCTGGCCTGCTGGGGCGACGCGGTTATCTCTCCCTCTCTCTCTCTCTCTCAACATTTCAAAGGGGCTTTATTGGCATGCGAAAAGTGTTTACATTGCCAAAGCAAGTGAAATAAATAAAAGTGAGAAGACCCAAAACAATATAAACCAAAAACGATTAGAAATTAACAGTAAACATTGCACTCACAAAGGTTTGAAAATGATGAAGACATTTAATGTGTTATATTATCAACTATGTACAGTGTTTTAGCAATGTGCAAATAGTTGTAGTGCAAATAGTAGGGGAAGATAAATATTGGTGGTATTTACAATGTTTGTGCTTCACTGGTTGCCCTTTTTTCTCATGGCAACAAGACACTAATCTTGCTGCTGTGATTGCACACTGTGGTATTTCGCCTAACAGATATGGGAGTTGATCAATGTTTGATTTTATAGATTTGTTTTTGTTGTGGGTCCGTATGATCTATGGGAAATATGTGTCTCTAAGGTGGTTATACATTTGGCAGGAGGTTAGGAAGTGCCGCTCAGTTTCCACCTCATTTTGTGGGCAGTGTGCACGAAGCCTGTCTTCTCTTGAGCCAGGTCTGCCGATGGCGGCCCCTCTCAATAGCAGTCTGTACATAGTCAAGGATTTTCTTAATTTTGGGTCAGTCACTGTGGTCAGGTATTCTGCCACTGTGTACTCTCTGTTTAAGGCCAGATAGCATTCCAATTTGCTCAATTTTTTGGTTCATTCTTTCCAGTGTGTCAATTAGTTATCTTTTTGCCTTCTCATAATTTGGTTGGGTCTAATTGTGTTGCTGTCCTGGGGCTCTGTGGGGTCTGTTTGTGTTTGTGAATAGAGCCCCAGAACCTGGGGCTGAGGCTGAGGGGCATCTTTTTTAAGTGGATCTCTCTGTAGGTGAGGGCTTTGTGATGGAATGTGTAGGCATTCCATCACTCTGTCTCTGTCGCTCTCTCGGTCTCTGTCTGTCTGTCTGTCTGTCTCTGTCTGTCTGTCTGTCTCGGTCTCTGTCTGTCTGTCTCGCGCTGTCTGTCTGTCTCGCGCTGTCTGTCTGTCTGTCTGTCTCGCGCTCTCTGTCTGTCTGTCTCGCGCTCTCTGTCTGTCTGTCTCGCGCTCTCTGTCTGTCTGTCTGTCTGTCTCGCGCTCTCTGTCTGTCTGTCTGTCTCGCGCTCTCTGTCTGTCTGTCTGTCTGTCTGTCTCGCGCTCTCTGTCTGTCTGTCTCGCGCTCTCTGTCTGTCTGTCTCGCGCTCTCTGTCTGTCTGTCTGTCTCGTGCTCTCTGTCTGTCTGTCTGTCTCGCGCTCTCTGTCTGTCTGTCTGTCTGTCTCGCGCTCTCTGTCTGTCTCGCGCTCTCTGTCTGTCTGTCTGTCTCGCGCTCTCTGTCTGTCTGTCTGTCTCGCGCTCTCTGTCTGTCTCGCGCTCTCTGTCTGTCTGTCTGTCTCGCGCTCTCTGTCTGTCTGTCTGTCTCGCGCTCTCTGTCTGTCTGTCTGTCTCGCGCTCTCTGTCTGTCTGTCTGTCTGTCTCGCGCTCTCTGTCTGTCTCGCGCTCTCTGTCTGTCTCGCGCTCTCTGTCTGTCTCGCGCTCTCTGTCTGTCTGTCTGTCTGGCGCTCTCTGTATGTCTGTCTGTCTGGCGCTCTCTGTATGTCTGTCTGTCTCGCGCTCTCTGTATGTCTGTCTGTCTCGCGCTCTCTGTATGTCTGTCTGTCTCGCGCTCTCTGTATGTCTGTCTGTCTCGCGCTCTCTGTCTGTCTGTCTCACGCTCTCTGTCTGTCTGTCTCACGCTCTCTGTCTGTCTCGCGCTCTCTGTCTGTCTCGCGCTCTCTGTCTGTCTCGCGCTCTCTGTCTGTCTCGCGCTCTCTGTCTGTCTCGCGCTCTCTGTCTGTCTCGCGCTCTCTCTCTGTCTCGCGCTCTCTGTCTGTCTGTCTCGCGCTCTCTGTCTGTCTCGCGCTCTCTGTCTGTCTCGCGCTCTCTCTCTGTCTGTCTGTCTCGCGCTCTCGCGCTGTCTGTCTGTCTCGCACTGTCTGTCTGTCTCGCACTGTCTGTCTGTCTCGCGCTCTGTCTGTCTGGCGCGCTCTGTCTGTCTGGCGCGCTCTGTCTGTCTGGCGCGCTCTGTCTGTCTCGCGCTCTCTGTCTGTCTCGCGCTCTCTGTCTGTCTCGCGCTCTCTGTCTGTCTCGCGCTCTCTGTCTGTCTCGCGCTCTCTGTCTGTCTCGCGCTCTCTGTCTGTCTCGCGCTCTCTGTCTGTCTCGCGCGCTCTGTCTGTGTCTGTCTCGCGCGCTCTGTCTGTGTCTGTCTCGCGCGCTCTGTCTGTGTCTGTCTCGCCCTCTCTGTCTGTGTCTGTCTCGCCCTCTCTGTCTGTGTCTGTCTCGCCCTCTCTGTCTGTGTCTGTCTCGCCCTCTCTGTCTGTGTCTGTCTCGCCCTCTCTGTCTGTGTCTGTCTCGCCCTCTCTGTCTGTGTCTGTCTCGCCCTCTCTGTCTGTGTCTGTCTCGCCCTCTCTGTCTGTGTCTGTCTCGCCCTCTCTGTCTGTGTCTGTCTCGCCCTCTCTGTCTGTGTCTGTCTCGCCCTCTCTGTCTGTGTCTGTCTCGCCCTCTCTGTCTGTCTCGCGCTCTGTCTGTCTGTCTGTCTGTCTGTCTCGCGCTCTCTGTCTGTCTCCTCCCCCTCTCGCTCCTCTCTCTCTTCTCCCCCTCTCGCTCCTCTCTCCTCCCCCTCTCATCCTCCTCTCTCACTCCTCCCCCTCTCTCTCCTCCCCCTCTCTCTCCTCTCTCTCTCTCTTGCTGTCAACTCCCCTCTCTCTCTCCTCCCCCCTCCTTCCTCCCCACCTCTCTCACTCGTCTTCCTTCCTTCTCTGTATTTTTCCACTGTTGGGGTTGGAGTGGAAGGGGGCAGGATTGATGAAGAGGGTCACATTTCACTCCCCTTATCTTTTAATAGCCTCTCTTTGTGTTGGCTGCACCTGATAGGAATACAATACAGCTGCGGCCCTGCTTCAAACGCAGCCGTCAAGCCTGCTGTCACCTCCCTCTGGTGCCTTGCTGATTTGATAACGCCATCCTCTCATCTCCTCTGCATAGTTCACTTACAGCAGGATGCTTCAGCAGGGTTACTAGGTTCACTTACAACAGGGTGCTACTCAAGCTGACAGGGATGCAGTGGGCAGAACAGAGAGAGCAACAGAGCAGAGCAGCCAGTGGAGTCTAAGCAGAAGGCTGGAGTCCAGCTGCCGGAAACCCCAATGTATCCCTCCCAGGGTCTCAGTCCAGACATTCCCTCTGTTTTGACTACACACACAACATTTAGATTTTACTACACACACAACTTTTACATTTTACTACTACACACATGTATATAAACATGTATAAAGTTTGTTCCTGTTCAGGTTGATCCTAGTCTGTATCATGTTCGGGGGGGGGGGGGCAGCACTAAAACTAGGGCAAGAAAACAAAGTGGAGAGAGGGAGTCGACTCTGCTTCTTCCGCTGGTGGGTCTGGATGGCTTTATTCCCCCAGCTGCCATTATTCCCCCAGCTGCCATTAGCCAGTGAGGTCCCCGATGTAACCCAAACTATCTACATTACAGAGCTCTCATGTTCAGCAGGGGTTCTCAGATCTGCAGGGGGAAAAAACGTATTTTAGGCATTAAAGGCGAATTAAAGAGCTTAAGGAAACCATACCAAATAAAACTGCCTTTATGTGCTGGGATGGGGTTTCAAGTAGTAACCCATTTTATGTAGTGTTTTGTACATACAGCAGTTGTCTCTGAAATGAAAACCTCACTCTCCATGTTAGGGCGTGGATGGCTTTTTCGTCTGTTGTTGAAGCTGACAATCTTTGTTTTTTTGCCCTGTGAGAAGAGTGTTTGTCTATAACTAGCTGATTTGAAAGTACAGCTACCCTGTATAGGCTTTAATGAATGGCAGCAATTTCCACATAGCATTTAGTCCTAACCCTAACTCTTTACTTTTATAGCTGTTTCAGCGTGTGAATGTTTGCTAGGAGTTTTTACTTCTTCAATGTGAAGGCGCAGCTCCAGAGAGAGTGTGTGTGTGTGTGTGTGTGTGTGTTAGAACACAGAATCACTGCACTTCAGTATGTGAATAAACAACTCCATGTTCCTGATCTCTCTCTCTCTCCCGCCTCCCACTCTCAGGTCTCTAAAGTGAACGGAGCCACACGGGCGTCCCAGGCAGGCGTGCACACG
The DNA here is from genome assembly GCF_964263955.1 of Coregonus lavaretus. Lineage (NCBI taxonomy): Eukaryota > Metazoa > Chordata > Actinopteri > Salmoniformes > Salmonidae > Coregonus > Coregonus lavaretus. The sequence goes on from NC_139990.1 coordinate 18,577,595, forward strand.
GCCGGTGCCAAAAAAACTAAAGACTTCAGACTGCCGTCTAAAACTGTGAATGGCCATGTCACATACACCAAAGGAAAACGAGAACTGGTCAAGAAAACCAAACTGAACCAGCGCAAACACAGCACTGCTGCTGCCCATAGAGCCCATAGCAACAATCACCACCACAACCACCTCCAGCGCCACCAGCAACTCCCCCTCTCCAACTCAGGAAAAGCCCAGAATAGCAAAGCAAAAACAAGCAAACAGGTGCTATTATCCAATGTGGTGCACAAGGTGGCCAAAGGCGGCGGAGTGCGCCTCAACGGCCGGCTCAACGGGCGCCTCTGTGCCAAGCAGGAGGTGGGCAGGCAGGGGCGTGAGGGGCTGAGGAACTCCAAGCGGAGGCTGGAGGTGGCGGTGGCGGCCATCGGGGCGGTGGCTGACTCCCAGGGTAAGCTGGTCATCCTGGAGATTAACCCCAACCCTAAGAAGACCAAACAAAACCAGAGCAGCCCTCTGGAGACACGCAGTAAGAAAGCCTGTCAGGACAAGGCCTCGGTCCCTAACGGACACATCATCATGGAAACCACCCCTCCCCCCTCCCTGCTAGCCCCACCCCCTCCCTCCACACCACTAGCCAATCCAGAGCCAGGGCGCCAGCGGCCCAAGCGGGCGTCAGCCGGCAAGCTGATGTTCATCAGACAAGCACAACAGCGGGCACAGACTGCCTCTAACCCTAACTACACCCACACCCTTAACCGCTCAACTACCTCAGAGTCCCCTGGCCACACCCCCGGGCATACCCCTCACAAACCAGCAGAGCCCCGGCCTGAGAGGGAGAGGGAGAAAGATAAAGAGAGGGCGGAGAGGAGCAGGGCGAGCTGGGCAGCGTTGGGTGAGGCGCCAGTGTTCTGTCCCACCCAGCGGGAGTTCCAGGACCCCCTGGTGTACCTGGACTCTGTGCGGGAGGGGGCGGAGCCCTGTGGACTGTGTCGTGTGGTTCCCCCGGCTGACTGGCGCCCAGAGTGCAAACTGAACGATGAGATGCGCTTTGTGACCCAGGTGCAGCGCATCCACAAGCTGGGTCGTCGCTGGGGCCCCAACGTACAGAGGCTAGCCTGCATCAAGAAGCACCTCAAATCTCAGGGCATCACCATGGAAGATCCCCCGCTCATCGGTGAGTCGAACTCATAGACTGTTCCTACTTTACCAGCAACACACACTCCTAACGCTGGTCATCAGTTAGTCTCAGACACTCACATAGGCTGGATGACTGTCACAAAACAAACCTCTTAAGCAAACATCACAAACATTGGGTCTCCAAGGTATTGACAATCCAATAAAATGTTTGTTGCATTCCACCAACCATATCTGGTATTTAAACTGTGACGTCAATATCAATGTTCAGATGTGGCCTGTATGTCTGTGAGACAATAAAACAGTATTCCCAGCAGCTTGTCTGTCACTTTAGATTTCGCACTCAGCAGCTTGATGTGTTTTAAACAGCCTCTCTCCTTAAGTCTCCCCTGGCGTCTTTCAGAGCCCAGTCAGTCTATATGGCTGAAATAAATATTTATTGAAACTGTTTGAGAATACGGCCGATGTAGTGCTATCATACTACTACACTGTTGGAGCTAGGAACACAAGCATTTCACTACACCTGTAGTAACATCTGCTAAATATGTGTATGTGACCAATACAATTTGATTTGATCATTACTGTATGAATGTTAAACTCATGGCCATTGACCCTAACCCATCTCTCTCTCCCCAGGCGGCTGTGGGGTTAGGGTTAAGGTTAGTGTTAACTCTGTATCTGACCCCATCTCTCTGTCTCTTCTCCCAGGTGGCTGCGAGGTGGACCTGGCTCGGTTCTTCCAGCTGATTAATGACATGGGCGGCATGCAGCAGGTTATGGACCTGAAGAAGTGGAGTAAACTGGCTGATCTGCTGCGGATCCCGAAGTCAGCCCAGGACCGACTGGCCAAGCTGCAGGAGTCCTACCTCCAGTACCTGCTGTCTTATGACTCTCTGACCCCCGAGGAGCACCGCCGCCTGGAGAGGGAGGTGCTGCAGGAGAAGGAGGGCCTGGAGCGCCGCAGGGGGCCCCTGGAGGGCCACACAGAGAGGAGCCTGGCCCTACCACGCTACGAGCCCAAGAACGGGCTGGCAGGCAGTCTGGTGCAGCACAGCAACGGTCAGCTGTGCAGCCGGCTGAAGGAGCTGGACAGTCAGCAGCTCAAGGTGGGACGCCGGAGGCTGTTTGCTCAGGAAAAGAAGAATGGGGAAATTGCACAGCAGGAGGAAGAGGAGGAGGAGAAGGGGGTTCTCAGTGACCAGCACAAGTGTATTTACAAGGTGAGGCCCAGGCAACAACTTTGCACATCCTTTTTAAATCAGTGTTTTTGTTCATTCCGCTCATGCACTGCTCATGCTACAAGGGGAAGGGAAATATGGTAGTCTAGCTCCAGTCTTCCTGCCTGCCTGCTCTGTTCTGTTGTTCTAGCTGATGGAATGTAGGTCAGTGCTGAGCTGGGTGAAATGGACACACAGACAGCAGGCCTCTGCCTCTCTACTCAACATCGTTCTGCTCTGCCTCTCTCAGTGTTACCCCTGCCCAGACATCGACACACACACACACACACACACACACACACACACACCACATCTTCCTGACCCAGACGTTCCCCCTGCTGCTCTTCTCATGGAAGAACCTGAGTGTGATGTTGTGCATGTTGTTTCTAACCCTCTCCTTACTATGAACCTGCTATGTGTCTGTGATCTCATGACATTTCAAACACTGTTCTAGTCTGGATTCCATTTAAATCTTTTCCCTCTTTTTTTTTTTGTAACCAAATCCCCAACACATGCATACCCATAAGATGTGAGGCTAGTGAGTTCAGTATAGTAACCTAGCTCTCACAGAGAGGAGGGGTGAGGAGAGGGTGTCTTTCAGCGGGGCATTAAATCCAGGGATGGTACAGGCAGATTTATAGACGCCATCAACGCCCCTCCATTCTGAGGAGGCGTCCCGGGGAAGATTCATATTAACTTCAGTCATGCTCAGAAACTTTCAGTACCGACATGGAGCTGCAGAGACTTGCAATACAGTACACTCAGGTCAGCCAGTCTTTCCTTTCATTTTTCATTGCAGAATTATGCCCTGGTGGTATATGGCTGTATGTTTCTCTTCAAGGCTCGTCTATAGGACGGCATTTGCTTTTACAGGGTACCTGACTTTGTTTAATGCTAGCTGTACTATCCTGATGTGGCTTCTCTTGTTGCAGGGGAAATCTGTATCTCTCACCAACTTCTTTAGGATAGCCAGGAACACCATGACCATGTGCTTTAACAAAGAGCCCGGGGCTGCTGAGGTCGAGGTAAGAATGGAACTAGTCTCAATCCCTACTGGCCTTATGTAGAGGTCATGTAGAGGTCAACTCACTACTGTAGCATACCATTGACCTCGGCACCATTTATTAGTCACTACTGTAAAAAAAAATTGTTCAGTACGCACATTTGTCTCACTTATCGTTTCTCCTTTTTTGTCTTCCTTTACAGCAAGAATACTGGAGGATAGTGGAGCAGAGGCACTGCCATGTGGCAGTGCATTATGGGAAAGTGGACACCAACACACACGGAAGTGGCTTCCCCGTGGGAAAGTCAGAGCCATTTTCTAAGTAAGAAGACCCAATGTCATCATACCCTAAACATTGTAATACATGGCGTAATAACCATAGAGAGAAAATGATATCTCTTGATTGGCCACTGTGTAATGACTGTTCTTCTCTCCCTTTCAGACATGGATGGAACCTCACTGTCCTCCCCAATAATTCTGGATCCATTCTGCGGCATCTTGGAGCTGTGCCCGGTGAGATTTCTACCCTAACCCCTCATCCTCACCCCTGAGGCACACATCTTTCTGTCGGAGACAATGTGATGCCTGTTGTGGTGTCTGCTATGTTAAAACGGATCTCTGTCTCTCTCTGTGTGTGTAGGGGTGACCATTCCCTGGCTGAACATTGGCATGGTCTTTTCTACCTCATGCTGGTCTCGAGACCAAAACCGCCTTCCATACATTGATTACTTACACACTGGTGCTGACTGCATTTGGTAAGTATCCCAACATGACCACCTCTGGCTCTCTCTTCCTCCTCACAGGTAGATGTGTACTGTACAAGGACATTACAAAGATATGTGGTTTTTCTAAGGTGACATGGAATACATGATACAAAACATGATAATGCCCTGTCATTGATAACACCCATCTCAGATCAGATTTGTAATTAGCTGATCAAATTCCACCTTCCTTGAACACACGCCAGTCTTTTGGAAATATGTATTTATGCCAAAGTGGCTCTCATTAAAGCTACATTTACTTACAACAAGAAATTACTGGGTGCTAGCGGAAACCACAGGCGTTAGTGTGTTGTGTATTGACCTGTTATGAAGGCAGTGTTTAATCTCTTTGCATTAGCTCAACTTGAATGTAATGGTAATGAAGGGGTTGAGAAAGGGCAGTGGCTGTAGACATCCACCAGCCCAACTCCTCCCTTCCTCCCCATGTGTGCTACCTGCCCATTGGTGGTGACACAGGTGAGTAGCAATGTGCTAGGAGGTTCCTGAGATGAAGGCAAGTCATAATCATCATAATTGACTGCCTGCTCTCTTGAAGATCCCCTCATATTTTCATTGTGTCTGCATGTTCTAGAGTTACAGGAAGGACTAGACAGTCTGTCTGCATGTCCTAGAGTTACAGGAAGGACTAGAAAGGGCTAGACAGTCTGACTGCATGTCCTAGAGTTAAATGAAAGGGCTAGACAGTCTGTCTGCATGTCCTAGAGTTAAATGAAAGGCCTAGACAGTCTGTCTGCATGTCCTAGAGTTAAATGAAAGGGCTAGATAGTCTGTCTGCATGTCCTAGAGTTAAAGGAAAGGGCTAGACAGTCTGTCTGCATGTCCTAGAGTTAAAGGAAATGGCTAGACAGTCTGTCTGCATGTCCTAGAGTTACAGGAAGTGCTAGTTTGGGATGCCCTAGGACAAGCATAAATCTGTTACAGTTACACTATTCCCAGAGGACTTAGTTGTCCAGTGAGTCTGTTAAAAAGAGATCACATTCTATTATGCAATCAAGGTGCTCCATTTGACAGATGAAACCCCAGACGGACAGACAGCTCTACCTACAGTCAGTCTACAGGCTATGATCCCCACAGGAAAGCCGCCTCTCAGGAACTCATTCTCTTTCTCAACCTTCGCTCTCGCTCTCTCTCTCTCTCTTGCTCTCTCTAACCTCTTGAGGCAGAGCGTAAGCACAGACCTAACTCTGACTGTTCAAAGCAGAGGGGTTACACTGCACAGCTGATGTCCAGCGTAACACACACACACACACACAGTTGCATGAGCCTGAGTGGTCCTCTCTCGCCTTGCCAGGTATTCTGTTCCTGCTGAGGAGAAGGTGAAGCTTGACAAGGTGGTTCACACACTGCTGCAGGCCAACGGGACTCCTGGGCTGGAGATGCTGGAGAAGAACATCATGATCTCTCCAGAGGTGCTTTGTCGGGAGGGTATTAAGGTCCACCGCACCGTCCAGCAGAGCGGTCAGTTCGTGGTCTGCTTCCCCGGGACCTTTGTGTCCAAGGTCTGCTGTGGCTACAGTGTGTCGGAAACCGTGCACTTTGCCACCCCCCAGTGGATGAACCTGGGATACGAGGCTGCTAAGGTGAGTCTGAAGCCGGAGCTGCTTTCTGCAGCCACCCTGTGGCCGTTTAGAGACATAGCTCATTGTCTACCACAGTATCTCTAGAGCAGGTCTGCACAACCCTGTTCCTGGAGAGCTGCTGTGTCCTGTAGGTTTTGGCCCCAAACGTAATTTAGCACACCTGATTCTAATAATTAGCTGGTTGATAACATGAATCTGGTTAGTTTCAACTGGGATTGGAACGGAAACCTACAGGAGGGTATTGTAGCTTTCCAGGAACAGGGTTGGGCAGCACTGCTCTACAGTCTATGCAGGTTTTTGTTCCTGTTGATTAATGGAGTGTCATGTGTAATCTGGCTAATACAAAAGGCTGTAGAATATTCTGTCAATGTTCTGTTAACCCAGTGTCTCGCTGTCTTCCCCCTGTAGGACCTGAAATGCCGGCACATAGCCAAACCCTTCTCCATGGAGAAGTTACTCTACCAGATCGCAACGGCCGAATCCAAACGCGAGAACGGACACCTTCTGACTACAATCTCCGCTCTTCTCAAAGACCTCAGGTGGGTAGCCATGGAAACCAGGCACATCAAAACATGGATGCTGTTACGGCCTCATCCTTCATCCTCTGTTGCCATGCCAGTATGATCAAAGACATAGCTCAGTCTCACTGCTCAAAGCCAGGTTGAAAAAACCCCAAAGTCTTCTGTTTCAAATACACTCCATGCTTTAATGGATGTGCTTAGTGTCTACATCAGGGCGGTAATACCTTTAAATAATACTAACTGTTGTTTGCTGTACTGAGCTTTAATCACAAAGTTGTGAATTGTGTCGTGTTGTTCTGAATCACAGAGTTGTTGCTCTGCTCCGCTCTAATAGGAACATAGAGATGAGACAACGGCAGGAACTGTACGAGGCGGGGCTTCTGTCCTCTGCCCGCTACGGAACACATGACAACAACCTGGTGCCCGGCGACGGACGCAAGAAACCCAGGAAGTGGCTGGCGCTGGAGTCGTCAGAGAGACGCTGTCAGACCTGCCAACACCTCTGCTACCTGTCCATGGTGAGAGCTGGGCCATGGAGAATAGTGCTATGGTTATTTGGGGTTGGAGTTGGGGTTAGGACTAGAGCTGGTGCTGGTGCTGGGCAAGGGTGAATGTAGTTAACTACTCCATGTACGGGGCGGCAGGTAGCCTAGCGGTTAAGAGTATTGGGCCAGTAACCGAAAGGTTGCTTGTTCAAATCCACAAGCTGACTAGGTGGCAAATCTGTCGATGTGCTCTTGAGCAAGGCACTTAACCCTAATTGCAATTGTAAGTCGCTCTGGATAAGAGCGTCTGCTAAATGGCTAAAATGTAAATGTAAAGATGAATTTAGTTTACCACTCCATGAAAAGTTGTGTTGTGATGTCCATCCCAGGTGGTCCAGGAGAATGAGAATGTGGTCTTCTGTCTGGAGTGTGCTTTGAGATACGTGGAGAATCACAAGTCCTGCAGAGGCCTGAAGATGATGTATCGTTACGATGAGGTAAGATTCCATCCCAGCAAACCAGGAACATTCCCAGGACATTAGCTAAAATTCCCATTAAGGGCTCTATTCAATATGTATTGCTGAAGCGTTACAGATTGCGCAATATAAATGTTATGGTAATTTTTCAGATTGAGCCATCGTATGCAGCATTTACCGTGAATGCAGTCTCCGCCACCGTGGGAACATTGCCTTTAAATTTCAATTGGGCTTTAATGCTGAACTTCCGCGATACGGATTGAATAGAGGCCTAAGTTCAAGTTAGGGTTTTATCTAACATTAGGATGATAACATCCCAATAACATTCTTTGAATGTTTTTGATAACAAACATCTTCCTAACATTCACAAAATGTTGTGCACAACATCTGTAACAACCAGCACAGAACATTTCCCTAAGGTTCTTATAATGTTTCCAGGTAATGTAATAACTAAAGGTGTTCTGGGAACGTTCTTGCAATCAGGTGAATGTTTTAAACAAACATTGTACAATCATCAGCACAACTGGACAGTTTTTGTGTTATTTGAACTTTTGGGGCAACCTAATGAATGTTCTGGGAATGTTCACAGAACCAATTTTGGTTTGCTGGGATGGCCCTCTCTTATCTGAGTAGAATTGATCAGAACCTTCAATAGTGGAGTGGTGTAACATGCAATGTTTGGATGAATATGATATTTGTTCATGTGTAGTGTTCATTATAACGCAAATGTTCTCTGTCTGATCCCTCCATTCCCTGGCTGTGCCCCCCATGCCATCGCCCCCCAGGAGCAGATCAACAGCTTGGTGAAGCAGGTTTGTGGCAAGGCCCTGGGGAAGACAACTGAGAAATGTAACGGAGCAAGCCCCTTCAAACCACCACCCAAACGCGGACCCCGGAAGAGAGACACCGTGGAGGTGTCCCTGTCCCGCCTCTCCTCCTCCCACCTGTCTCCCGCAGCCGTCACATGAGGACGTTAACACCCCCCACTGCCCCTCCATCTTAGTTTGGAGAATCACTGTTGTCCTTTTTAAAGAAAGAACAAATATTTCCAGCATTTAATGCCCCAAATCTCCCCCACCCACACCCCTTACTATGACAAACTACCCCACCCACCCCCTTAGTATGGCAAACTTGTGAAAGCAAGCCGTCTTTTTTGCACTAGCACGGAAAACACGTTTTTCAGTTTCTTTATTTTGGGTGGGGGGGTTAGTTGATGTCGTCCTTAGCATTAATTGAAAAGTTCACAGGTAAATGTTGTGCCCCTTGCACTGCCCCCCCTCTACACTGTTTGAGGAGAGGGTCAGATTGGTCTCCCCCCCAGATGGGTGCAGTCACACCCATCGCCATCTGTCACTCAACTGTGAACAAAGGGACGAACGGAGAAGGTGCTCCTTTTTTCATTTTATTGAAATGACACAAGTAGAACCCAAAGTTTTCTCTCATCTTTAGTTTTTGAAGATGAGTTGTTTTTATTCTCCTCCTCTGTCTGCAGCAGCTCCTGTTGTTCAGGGCCTGTTGCTCCCTAACCCACGCCAGGTAAAACTTGAAAGGAAGATGTGTTTTGGCTGGCTTGTTTTATTTTGGATTTTAGCTTTGATTTTAGATTTTGAGAACGTCTTGTGTTTATTTTGTCATCGTTGTTTCCTTTTTCTTTATTGCTTGTGAAACTAGCGGTGCCGTGGCTGTATGTCAGAAACACAGCCTGGGTTGCCGTGGCTGTATGTCAGAAACACAGGTTGCCGTGGCTGTATGTCAGAAACACAGCCTGGGTTGCCGTGGCTGTATGTCAGAAACACAGCCTGGGTTGCCGTGGCTGTATGTCAGAAACACAGCCTGGGTTGCCGTGGCTGTATGTCAGAAACACAGCCTGGGTTGCCGTGGCTGTATGTCAGAAACACAGCCTGGGTTGCCGTGGCTGTATGTCAGAAACACAGCCTGGGTTGCCGTGGCTGTATGTCAGAAACACAGCCTGGGTTGCCGTGGCTGTATGTCAGAACCACAGCCTGGGTTGCCGTGGCTGTATGTCAGAAACAGACCTAGGTGCCGCTGGTCTCTGTCTCCGTAGTAGGAGGGAGGCCTCCTTCGCTAGCAAGTGAAAACTGTGCCTGATACTCAACAAAGAGATTGTTTTTGGTGCTGTTGGTTGTTATTACTGTATAACAATACAAAAGAAAGATGGGGTGCTGGCTAACTGCTAGACTCCTCTCCCACAGGGCGGTAGCCTCTAGGCTTTCCTCTCACACAGGGTTGGTGTTCTAGGTTCTCCTGTCCCACAGGGTTAGGTTAGGGTTCTAGGCTCTCCTCTCCCACAGGGTTAGGGTTCTAGGCTCTCCTCTTCTCGATGTGCAATCATGTTAACATTCCATTCTTCCAGTCCTATTGTTTCATCTGTACCAGTAAACATTAATTATTTCATTATTATTTTCTAATTTGATTGTGTTTTGTTCTGATGTGCGAGTAGAGCCACTAGTCAAAGGGTGTGAAATGTGAAATATGGAAATCCAAGTTCTTATTTTCTTTAGGTTTTATATATATTTTTCCTTTTTCCCATTTCAGATGTATTATGAATGATTTGAGCAGATAGTCCAACACAAAAACATACATTTTTGTACATAATCCTGTAAATGTCTTTAAATACTCAAGCCTTTTCTGGGGTGAAGGAAGGAAAATGATACCTCTAAAGGTATTAGAGGAAGCAAGGGAGGAAGTGCTTGATGAAGAAAAAGCCTTACGTTTTAGTTTCTTCATCTGTGTGAGTTTGATGCTTACATAGTTGCTCTGGTTACGTGTATACATTTTAAGTGCTGCTTACATCACTGAGACAAAGATATGGAGTAGCAATGGCCCCCTAGGTTTTTTTTTTTTTTTTGCTTTACTTTTTTAAAGAAAGGGAAAATATGTTCACAAAAAAATGTTTTTACATTTATTACTGAAAATTCAACAATGTAGTAGCTCCTCATGTTGCACTGAGCTTGCCAGTGGTGGCTGACAAGGTGATCCTATTATCCAGTTTGTTGGTTGTTGTCTTTTACAGAAGACTAAACTGTTTTAGGAATATTTCATTAAAACAAAGTTGGTCGTTTTCAACAAGAAAGTGGTTGTCAAGTTTTTATGGCCTTACAATGTATTTTATTCAGATTTCTTTGCAATTTTCTTTTTCTACAGTTTAAACTATTGCTCACTGTCTGGCAAGTTAATTTATTAGCACTGCTTCTCCATCTTTCCTTCCACTTGGAAAGATTTCATGTTGGTTATATTGCCATTTTTTTACTTTTGCAGTTTGTACTAAAGGTTTAATAAAAACGTACAGACAATTCACTGTCTTTTCTTTTGAACCTGTGTGTGTCTGTCCTTGTGTTCTTCTGAAGATGTTATGTTACGAAACTAACTGACCATTCTACAAATAAGTATACTCACCATGTCTAGGGTTCCAAGCCTGACTAACTGGTCCATAACCTGATATAAATGTGTGCATTTAGCGTGAAACTAAAGAGTAAGCGGACAGATGTCTGTAATGTACCCAGGAAACAGCGTACTTACCAGGGCCAGGGCGAGTTCTGTCCTGACTCTCTGGACGCCAGCCCAACCAGACCATTTAAGTTCAAATGGTGACAATAATATACAAAAAGGGAAAAATCTAAAAGGCATGCCATAACAAAAAAGTGTCAAACCAACGCTGTAAGACCCCATCAGACCGAGAAGCTACTTAGTCCACCTCTCACTCTGCAATAACCTGCCAATCACCCACACATGTGAGAGATTACTCCATTAACAGGCCTTGCTGGTGCTTCAAGCAGCTGTATGATATATGATTCTATAATCATGATATAAATACATACAATACCAGTCAAAAGTTTGGACACCTACTCATTCAAGGGTTTTTCTTTATTTTTACTATTTTCTACATTGTAGAATAATAGTGAAGACATCAAAACTATGAAATAACACATGGAATTATGTAGTAACCAAAAAAGTGTTTAAACAAATCAAAATATATGTTAGATTCTTCAAAGTAGCCACCCTTTGCCTTGATGACAGCTTTGCACACTCTTGGCATTCTCTCAACCAGCTTCATGAGGAATGATTTTCCAACAGTCATGAAGGAGTTCCCACATATGCTGAGCACTTGTTGGCTGCTTTTCCTTCACTCTGCAGTCCAACTCATCCCAAACCATCTCAATCGGGTTGAGGTCAGGTGATTATGGAGGCCAGGTCATCTGATGCAGCATTCCATCCCTCTCCTTGGTAAAATAGCCTTTACACAGCCTGGAGGTGTGTTTTGGGTCGTTGTCCTGTTGAAAAACAAATGATAGTCCCACTAAGTGCAAACCAGATGGGATGGCGTATCGCTGCAGAATGCTGTGGTAGCCATTGCTGGTTAAGTGTACCTTGAATTCTAAATAAATCACTGACAGTGTCACCAGCAAAGCACAATCACACTACCTCCTCCATGCTTCACGGTGGGAACCACACATGTGGAGATCATCCGTTCACATACTCTGTCTCTCACAAAGACACGGCAGTTGGAACCAAAAACCTCAAATTTGGACTCATCAGACCAAAGGACAGATTTCCACCGGTGTAATGTCTATTGCTCGTGTTTCTTGGCCCAAGCATGCCTCTTCTTATTGGTGTCCTTTAGTAGTGGTTTCTTTGCAGCAATTCGACCATGAAAGCCTGATTCATGCGGTCTCCTCTGAACAGTTGATGTTGAGATGTCTGTTACTTGAACTCTGTGAAGCATTTATTTGGGCTGCAATCTGAGGTGCAGTTAACTCTAATGAACTTATCCTCTGCAGCAGAGGTAACTTTGGGTCTTCCTTTCCTGTGGCAGTCCTCATGAGAGCCAGTTTCATCATAGCGCTTGATGGTTTTTGCGACTGCACTAGAAATATAAAATATATTTTGATTTGTTTAACACTTTTTGTGTGACTACATGATTCCATATGTGTTATTTCATAGTTTTGATGTCTTCACTATTATTCTACAATGTAGAAAATAGTAAAAATAAAGAAAAATCCTTGGAATGAGTAGGTCTGTCCAAACTTTTGACTGGTACTGTATGTAGGTGTGCAATAATGGCCTCTAGTAAAGAAAATAAACCCTGAATGTACGCAGCGCTAGTCTGCGGTTCCACCTGTCAGCACCTTGTGTTCAAAGTGTTCAGGCTGGGTTATAAATCAAGACTAGTGGAGGGGGACTATGAAACGGTAATTCTATTCCAGTTTCATTTCATTCTGAAATAGTATAAGGGATCAGTATGAGAAATGGCAGTACAAGGGGTGAAATGTTTATTACCAACTCAAGAGATTTGAGGGTAATGGTACTGTAACCACACAATGTTCAACATGGAATTATTTATTTACTAAATGGATGAAAATACAGTAAACATAAATGATGCATCTCTTCCTCCATGCCTACAGTGCATAGTCGCAGGGTTTTGGTCCGTTCAATGTCTTCGGTCCCATCCTCTCAGGATTTCAGTTCGCTCAGTGTCTTAGCTCCTACCCTGGTCCTTATGTGGCCTGTGAGCTGTTGTCCTCAGTGTTTAAGTGTCTGGTTTCTGGTTGGGGGCAGTGGCTGGAGCGGTGGCCTCCCTGCTAGGAACGTGTTGAGGGGAACCTCTGCCTCGTATGATTGTACCCCAACAGGACAGTGGCTGCGGTCCACCCTACCCCCTTCATCCTCCCTGGCCTCGGTGTTCTGGCTGTCATTGCAGGTGGAGGAGAGGGAGGACAGCTTGTGTCTTAGCTCAGCCTGGGTGGGAACCTGCAGTGTGATCTCTGTGGTTAACGACTCCACGTCTGGACCTGAGAGACAGAGGATGTATGTTTTGTGCAGTGCCCGAGAATTAATCAAAGTATGAAGTTGCTGTTTACTGTGCATGTCTGTTTACATGTGTGTCTGGGTCTGTGTGTCATACCCAGCATGGGCGAGGCAGCGCGGTTGTCCTCACCCCCAGAGTGGAGGAAGACGTCAAGGCTCTCATGGTCGGACATGTCCATCAGGTCCATCTGCTCCAGCATGTCTATGTTCACCTCCATGGATGAAAAGCTGCCTATTGGCCCTGAGCAGCAAGACACAGGTGTTAGTCACCAACGCATACAAAACTTCATCACCCAGAATGCAACGGCAAGGAGCTGAGTCCAGGAAGAGCCTTGAAGGCTTTTTGTTTTAAAACTCTCAAACACACTAAGGAAGAAATAAAAAGCCCAAACCATCTAACTACTCTTGGCAACAACAACAACAAATATATTTGAACCCACAACAAAGTCTTATATGCTAGCTAGCTAGCTAGCTAGCTAGCTAACTGACTATTCTTCTGGGGGTGGAAGTGGCTAAATCTGAATGAACAGAAACCGCAGATTCAGCGCCTGCTCACTACAAAACCCTCCCAAACCTTCAGATTATTCAAACACAACCTTCAAGAAATCATGTTACGTCAAAAGAACTGCGCTTAATCAGAATAATTTTTTTAATCTATCCTCACTGACTTGCCATAAACCCTGAAATGTTTCAAGATACAGTGCCTTGCATCCCCCTTGGCGTTTTTCCTATTTTGTTGCATTACAACCTGTAATTTAAATTGATTTTTATTTGGATTTCATGTAATGGACATACAGAAAATAGTCCAAATTGGTGAAGTGGAATGAAAAAAATAACTTGTTTAAAAAAATTATAATAAATAAATAACGGAAAAGCGGTGCATGCATATTTATTCACCCCCTTTGCTATGAAGCCCCTAAATAAGATGAAGATCAAGGAGCGCTCCAAACAGGTCAGGGACAAAGTTGTGGAGAAGTACAGATCACGGTTGGGTTATAAAAAAATATCAGAAACTTTGAACATCCCACAGAGCACCATTAAATCCATTATTAAAAAATTGAAAGAATATGGCACCACAACAAACCTGCCAAGAGAGGGCTGCCCACCTAAATTCACAGACCAGGCAAGGAGGGCATTAATCAGAGAGGCAACAAAGAGACCAAAGATAACCCTGAAGGAGCTGCAAAGCTCCACAGCGGAGATTGGAGTATCTGTCCATAGGACCACTTTAAGCCGTACACGCCACAGAGCTGGGCTTTATGGAAGAGTGGCCAGAAAAAAGCCATTGCTTAAAGAAAAAAATAAGCAAACACGTTTGGTGTTCGCCAAAAGGCAGATGGGAGACTCCCCAAACATATGGAAGAAGGTACTCTAGTCAGATGAGACTAAAATTGAGCTTTTTGGCCATCAAGGAAACCGCTATGTCTGGCGCAAACCCAATTTTTTAAAACATTTTAGTCATTTAGCAGACGCTCTTATCCAGAGCGACTTACAGTTAGTGAGTGCATACATTTTCATACTGGCCCCCCGCGGGAAATGAACCCACAACCCTGGCATTGCAAGCACCATGCTCTACCAACTGAGCTACAGGGGGCAACACCTCTCATCACCCCGAGAACACCATCCCCACAGTGAAGCATGGTGGTGGCAGCATCTTGCTGTAGGGATGTTTTTCATCGGCAGGGACTGGGAAACTGGTCAGAATTGAAGGAATGATGGATGGCACTAAATACAGGGAAATTCTTGAGGGAAACCTGTTTCAGTCTTCCAGAGATTTGAGACTGGGACGGAGGTTCACTTTCCAGCAGGACAATAACCCTAAGCATACTGCTAAAGCAACACTCGAGTGGTTTAAGGGGAAACATTTACAGTGAGGGGAAAAAGTATTTGATCCCCTGCTGATTTTGTACGTTTGCCCACTGACAAAGAAATTATCCGTCTATAATTTTAATGGTAGTTTTATTTGAACAGTGAGAGATAGAATAACAACAACAAAAATCCAGAAAAACGCATGTCAAAAATTTTATAAATTAATTTGCATTTTAATGAGGGACATAAGTATTTGACCCCCTCTCAATCTGAAAGATTTCTGGCTCCCAGGTGTCTTTTATACAGGTAACGAGCTGAGATTAGGAACACACTCTTAAAGGGAGTGCTCCTAATCTCAGCTTGTTACCTGTATAAAAGACACCTGTCCACAGAAGCAATCAATCAATCAGATTCCAAACTCTCCACCATGGCCAAGACCAAAGAGCTCTCCAAGGATGTCAGGGACAAGATTGTAGACCTACACAAGGCTGGAATGGGCTACAAGACCATCGCCAAGCAGCTTGGTGAGAAGGTGACAACAGTTGGTGTGATTATTCGCAAATGGAAGGAACACAAAATAACTGTCAATCTCCCTCGGCCTGGGGCTCCATGCAAGATCTCACTTTGTTGAGTTGCAATGATCATGAGAACGGTGAGGAATCAGCCCAGAACTACACGGGGGGATCTTGTCAATGATCTCAAGGCAGCTGGGGCCATAGTCACCAAAAAAACAATTGGTAACACACTATGCCGTGAAGGACTGAAATCCTGCAGCGCCCGCAAGGTCCCCCTGCTCAAGAAAGCACATATACAGGGCCGTCTGAAGTTTGCCAATTAACATCTGAATGATTCAGAGGAGAACTGGGTGAAAGTGTTGTGGTCAGATGAGACCAAAATCGAGCTCTTTGGCATCAACTCAACTCGCCGTGTTTGGAGGAGGAGGAATGCTGCCGATGACCCCAAGAACACCATCCCCACCGTCAAACATGGAGGTGGAAACATTATGCTTTGTGGGTGTTTTTCTGCTAAGGGGACAGGACAACTTACCGCATCAAATGGACGATGGACGGGGCCATGTACTGTCAAATCGTGGGTGAGAACCTCCTTCCCTCAGCCAGGGCATTGAAAATGGGTCGTGGATGGGTATTCCAGCATGACAATGACCCAGAACACAGGCCAAGGCAACAAAGGAGTGGCTCAAGAAGAAGCACATTAAGATCCTGGAGTGGCCTAGCCAGTCTCCAGACCTTAATCCCATAGAAAATCTGTGGAGGGAGCTGAAGGTTCGAGTTGCCAAACGTCAGCGTCGAAACCTTAATGACTTGGAGAAGTTCTGCAAAGAGGAGTCCGACAAAATCCCTCCTGAGATGTGTGCAAACCTGGTGGCCAACTACAAGAAACGTCTGACCTCTGTGATTGCCAACAAGGGTTTTGCCACCAAGTACTAAGTCAAGTTTTGCAGAGGGGTCAAATAATTATTTCCCTCATTAAAATGCAAATCAATTGATAACATTTTTTACATGCGTTTTTCTGGATTTGTTTGTTGTTATTCTGTCTCTCACTGTTCAAACAAACCTACCATTAAAATTATAGACTGATCATGTCTTTGTCAGTGGGCAAACGTACAAAATCAGCAGGGGATCAAATACTTTTTTCCCTCACTGTATATGTCTTGGAATGGCCTAGTCAAAGCCCAGATCTCAATCCAATTGGGAATCTGTGGTATGACTTAAAGATTGCTGTACACCAGCGGAACCCATCCAACTTGAAGGAACTGGAGCAGTTTTGCCTTGAAGAATGGGTAAGTGGCTAGATGTGCCAAGCTTATAGAGACATACCCCAAGAGACTTGCAGCTGTAATTGCTGCAAAAGGTGGCTCTACAAAGTTTTGACTTTGGGGGGGGGGGTGAATAATTATGCATGCTCAAGTTTTCTGTTTTTTTGTCTTATTTCTTGTTTGTTTCACAAAAAAAAATATTTTGCATCTTCAAAGTGGTAGGCATGTTGTGTAAATCAAATGATACAAACCCCCAAAAATCCATTTTAATTCCAGGTTGTAAGGCAACAAAACAGAATCTGTTGTAACACCGGTGTTATGATCATGTGGTGCATGCGTTACAAACACACAGTGCACTGTGAGGGATGATTGACAGCTGAGACGGCGTACCTCAAGGATACGAGGAGAGCAGGGCAGGGCAGCAGAGTGGGGCAGAGTAAAGAGAGAGGGAGCTGTTATTAGCCAGCCACACCCACACATGCACGCACACACAAATAGTGTTTTTCCAATGAGACTTACCCCCACACCAGTGGGTCGCCAGTGTTTTATGCTAATGAAGCTGTTATTGTGTTTACATCAACAGTGTGACACTAAAGACTTGTGGCGAGTAGAATCAACAACGTCTGC
Source organism: Coregonus lavaretus (assembly GCF_964263955.1). Taxonomy (NCBI): domain Eukaryota; kingdom Metazoa; phylum Chordata; class Actinopteri; order Salmoniformes; family Salmonidae; genus Coregonus; species Coregonus lavaretus. Next base: position 18,594,814 of record NC_139990.1, read on the forward strand.
ATCATTCAAATCTGTTATTTTGTGAGAAGGTGCAGGTCCGCCGGAGCCATGGCCCAGTAAAAACACGGGTTCTGGCCCGTGTAGATCGAAACAAAAAAGTCTGAACCTTTTGGGTAAAACACTGGGTTAAATCCTAATTGGAAATGCACCAGTACACACACACGCCATCTGTCACTGTGACCATACTTCTCCATTGAAGATGATAATAAGGCGTTAAGGTGGGTCTCTCACCTCTCCTCTCAGTGATTTGCAGGCAGCTGGTGGACAGGTACTGATCCATGTCTTGCTGGAATGCCTCTTCAAAGAACTTCTGCCTCTCCTTCAGATTCACCGGGGCAGGCTCCACCTCCTTTGGCTTCACCTGGGGAGGATCCACCTCCTTTAACTTCACCTGGGCAGGCTCCGCGTCCTTCACCTGGGGTGGCACCTTCTCCGCTACACAGGGCCGAGATATTTAAATTTTTCATTTAAACGTCCAATGCAGCCATTTCTATCTCAATAGCAAATCATTTCTGGGTAAAAATGAAGTACCTTTCTGTGATTGTTTTCAATTAAAATGGTCAAAAATAAACAAAAATAGCTTCTTAAAAAATAAAAATGTCTCAAACAAGAATTTTGCTAGGACTTTCCGGGAGTGGTCTGAGCGGGAAGGGGAAAACTGAAAACTAGCTGTTATTGACAGAGAGGTTTGGAACTCTCTTTCGTATTGGTCTAGTCACCAGGCAGGCCAAAACTCCATCCCACCAAAACAGGCTAACATTTCAGGCAGTCTTTTCAAACAGCTCATACATTAAAAGGGCATTATCATTTTCTCAATTTCACAGTATTATTCCAACCTCATAGTGTGGAAATATATATAAAACACAAGAAAATCACGTTTTTGACCATCTCTGTCTGTCTGGATGATGACAGAGCCTGGAGATTTAGACGACACAGTGTCACTTCTGCTGACTGTTTCTCTCAGACAGGGAGAGTCCGTTATATAAGAACGATCTAAGACACGAAAGGGAGAGAGGGAGAAAGAAAGAGAGAGGGTACAGTTGACGTGCCCATTATCAGCAGCTATCTCCAATCTCTCTCCCCCTTTCTTTCTTTCGCTACCCCTCTTTCTCTCCATCACTCACTGTTGCCCTTCCACTCTTTTTCTTTGTATGTGTGCTGCTGAGTGTGGTTGGTGTGTGTGTGTACAGTATTTGAGTGTCTGTGATTTTCTTATGTGTTTGTTTTTGCATGCATGCGTGTATGTGTGCTTGTGTACGTGCATACATGTGTGTGTTGTGCTTTGTTTGAGGATGAATTAAAGGTAGTGGGGTTCCTAAGGGACTCCAGTGTGTTTCCTTACTGTGGTTAGTTGGCTCCAACTTTGTTAACCCTAAGAAATAAAGATATTCTGCCCTTGTAGAATGTGTCTCCACTCGACTTGACATAATACAATTGCACGCATGTTGTAAATATGAAATCAGTCATATGTACTGTGCCAAGAGGTTTGAATCATGTCCCGGACCTGCTGTTTTCGACCCACTCTCTCCCTCTCCCTCTCTCTCTCTCTCTCTCTCTCTCTCCCTCCCTCTCTCTCTCTCTCTCTCTCTCTCTCTACCACACATGCTGTCTCGACCTCTGAATGCTCGGCTATTAAAAGCCAACTGACATTTACTCCTGAGGTGCTGACCTGTTGCACCCTCTACAACCACTGTGATTATTATTTTACCCTGCTGGTCATCTATGAACGTTTGAACATCTTGAAGAACGATATGGCCTTAATGGCCATGTACTCTTATAATCTCCCCCCAGCACAGCCAGAAGAGGATTGGCCACCCCTCAGAGCCTGGTTCCTCTCTAGGTTTCTTTCTAAGTTCCTGCCTTTCTAAGGAGTTTTTCCTATCCTGCTTCTACATCTGCATTGCTTGCTGTTTGGGTTTTTAGGCTGGGTTTCTGAACATGCACTTTGTGACATCTGCTGATGTAAAAAGGGCTTTATAAATACACTTGATTGATTGATCATGTTAGTCACCGTATATGCTATCAAATAAGATATTTTTATGTTGACTGATGAAAAAATCTGCATTTATAGACATTAGTATTCCATCCCAACATATTCCACCCACACCAACAAACAGAGGTGTGTGCATATTACTATTACTGCATAACAACTCTTAATGGGTTGTAATCAGAATGGATGACCAAGGTTCACTGATAAAGCATATAAGCAGAACAATTATGTTAGTATTCTGTGAGAGGGTTTTGGCTGGGCCTCTATGAAACTGGACATCATTATCTGATTGCAGCGCTCCATTTAGAATGTTGCCAGACTACACAATCGAGTTTCCTTGTCCAGCCCAATAGCGGAAAGTAGGCTAATGCAAGCACATCCCACCACAGAGGCAACAGATTAGCAATAAACACCATTCATCAGGACACATTATTCACAATATAGTACAATGCTGACAATTTCCCCCCTTATTCTTCTGAAACGCATCAGCTCAAATTATTGTCTATTATTAGATTAAAAATACAAATAATTAATGGATTGTCTACTCTGAGATTAATTTGTTATGCCTGGTTAAAAGGCAGATTTTCACTCAAAGAAAAAACTGCTGGCCTGATGAAGCTCACATTCTTGACAGTTGTAGCAGTGCATTTATGCAATGTTACTTTTAGATTGCAGGCATCTTTCTCTCAAGTGTTCAGATTTCCAGCAAGGCAGTAGCCAACATGAAAATAACTCACGCTGTTAATAGTGGAGAGTTAGCAGTAAAGGACAGTAAACAGTAGTGGAGAGTTCGTACGGGTTATGGTTAGTGATTGAGGCTAGGGTTGAACCGGGATGTGGACATAAAGCTTGGGTTAAGGTTAGGGTCGTGGTTGACGCTAGGGTTAATGCTGAACCGGGATGTGGACATGAAGCTAGGGTTAGGTTTGAGGGTTAGGGTTGAACTGGGATGTGGACATGAAGCTAGTGTTAGGGTTAGGGTTATGGTTGAGGGTTAGGTTTAAACTGGGATGTGGGCATGAATTTTTATTTATTTATTTTATTTAACCTTTATTTAACCAGGTAAGCCAGTTGAGAATTTCTCATTTACAACTGCGACCTGGCCAAGATAAAGCAAAGCAGTGTGATAAAAACAACAACAACACAGAGTTACACATGGGATAAACAAAACATACAGTCAAAAACACAATAGAAAATCTATATACAGTGTGTGCAAATGTAGTAAGTTATGGAGGTAAGGCAATAAATAGGCCGTATGTTATTTGTCTACCTTGGACTTCACGTTTCGTTTGTTGTTTTGTCGTGTGTTCAGTACGTAAATAAATCTGAATAAATATCACGCTGCGCCTTGGTCCTTCTCGTTCATGAACGATCGTGACAGAAGATCCCACCAAAATAGGACCAAGCAGCGTGTCCAGGAGCAGACAGCCTGGACCTGGGAGGAGATCCTGGACGGGAAGGGATCCTGGACTTGGGAGGAGATTCAGGCCGGGATGGATCGCTGTCCTTGGGAGGAGACAGTGGAGGCGCGATATAGAGAGGAGCAGCGGCAACGCGAACGGCGCCAACAGTGGCGACGACGGAGACCCGAGAGGCAACCCAAAGAAAACATTTTTTTTGGGGGGGGGGGCACACGGTGTGGACGACGAGGCAGCAGGAGGCAGCCAGGTTACGGGGGCTATTGGTTCAGAGGGAGCAGGAGTTATTTGGTCAGAGGGAGGAGCTACAGTAGGCTATAAGGGAGAAGGAGAGTGTAGAGGCACGGCGAGAGGAGCTGGTTAGGCAGCAGAAGGAGCGGGGGTTTATAAGGGAACCCAGTCCCGCTCCTCGCACCAAGCAAGTGGTGCGTGTCGCCAGTCCGGTCCGGCCCGTTCCTGATCCCCGCACTAAGCCAGTGGTGCGTGTTCCCAGTACGGCCCGACCCATTCCTACTTCCCGCACAAGGCCAGTGGTGTGTGTTCCCAGTACGGTCCGGCCCGTTCCTGCTCCCCGCACTAAGCCAGTGGTGCGTGTTCCCAGTACGGCCCGACCCGTTCCTGCTCCCCGCATTAAGCCAGTGGTGTGTGTTCCCAGTACGGTCCGGCCCGTTCCTGCTCCCCGCACTAAGCCAGTGGTGCGTGTTCCCAGTACGGCCCGACCCGTTCCTGCTCCCCGCACTAAGCCAGTGGTGCGCGTCGCCAGCCCGGTCCGGCCTGTTCCTGCTCCCCGCACTAAGCCAGTGGTGCGCGTCGCCAGCCCGGTCCGGCCTGTTCCTGTCCCTCGCACCAAACCTGTGGTGCGCGTCGCCAGCCCGGCCCGGCCTGTTCCTGTCCCTCGCACCAAGCCAGTGGTGCGCGTCGCCAGCCCGGCCCGGCCTGTTCCTGCCCCTCGCACCAAGCCAGTGGTGCGCATCGCTAGCCCGGTCTGTTCCTGTCCCTCGCACCAAGCCAGTGGTGCGCATCGCCAGCCCGGTCCGGCCTGTTCCTGTCCGTCGCACCAAGGCAGTGGTGTGCGTCGCCAGCCCGGCCCGGCCTGTTCCTGCCCCTCGCACCAAGCCAGTGGTGCGCGTCGCCAGCCCGGCCCGGCCTGTTCCTGCTCCCCGCACTAGGACAGTGGTGCGCGTCGCCAGTCCGGTGCGGCCCGTTCCTGCTCCCCGCACCGGGCCGCTGGTGCGCGTCATCAGCCCGGTCCGGCCCGTTCCTGCTTCCTGCATCAAGCCAGTGGTGCGTGTGTCCAGTCCGGCACGGCCCGTGCCTGTTCCACCGGTGCCTGGTCCGGCACCGGTCAGCTGCTCCACTCTGGAGCCAGAGCAATCCGCTCCACCGGGGTCCGGTCCAACTCCGGTCAGCGGATCCCCTCTGGAGCCAGAGCAATCCGCTCCACCGGGGTCCAGTCCAGCTCCGGTCAGCGGCTCCACTCTGGAGCCAGAGCAGTCCGCTCCACCGGTGCCTGATCCAGCTCCGGTCAGCGGCTCGATCCACCGTCGTCGGGTCCAGCTCCAGACAGCGGTTCTAGTCCAGATCCAGACGTCAGCCTCTCTCCAGGTTCGGGGTCTCCCACACCAGGGTCCAGACAGGGCTTGGTACGTCGTGGGAGGAAGGAGAGGGGAAGCAGCGCGCCGAGGTCCAGACCAGACCAGGGGCGCAACAGGGAGGTGGAGAGTAAGTGGTGGTCACGCCCGGAGCCGGATCCTACCCTGTTATGTTTATGTGGCGCGGTCGGAGTCCGCACCTTTGGGGGGGGGGGGGGGGTACTGTCACGCCCTGACTCTGAGAACTTGTATTTGTTGAGTCAGGGTGTGTATTTTCTGTGTTGTGTTTGCTATGTCGATTTTCTATGGTTAGATCTAGTATGTATAGATCTATGTTGTCCTGAGTGGTTCCCAATCAGAGGCAGCTGTTGCTCGTTGTCTCTGATTGGGGACCATACTTAGGCAGCCTTTTGGCACCTGTTAGTTGTGGGATCTTGTTCCGTGTGAGGTATGTTATTTACCTTGGACTTCACGTTTCGTTTGTTGTTTTGTCGTGTGTTCAGTACGTAAATAAATATGAATGCATATCACGCTGCGCCTTGGTCCTTCTCGTTCATGAACGATCGTGACAGACAACTGATGCTTAAAGTTAGTGAGGGAAATAAGAGTCTCCAGCTTCAGATATTTTTGCAGTTCGTTCCAGTCATTGGCAGCAGAGAACTGGAAGGAATGGCGGCCAAAGGAGGTGTTGGCTTTGGGGATGACCAGTGAGATATACCTGCTGGAGTGCATACTACGTGTGGGTGTTGCTATGGTGACCAATGAGCTAAGATAAGGCAGGGATTTGCCTAGCAGTGATTTATAGATGACCTGGAGCCAGTGGGTTTGGCGACGAATATGTAGTGAGGGCCAGCCAACGAGAGCGTACAGGTCACAATGGTGGGTAGCATATGGGGCTTTGGTGACAAAACGGATGGCACTGTGATAGACTACATCCGATTTTCTGAGTAGAGTGTTGGAGGCTATTTTGTAAATGACATCGCCAAAGTCAAGGATCGGTAGGATAGTCAGTTTTACGAGGGCATGTTTGGCAGCATGAGTAAGTCACTCTGGATAAGAGCTAAATGACTTAAATGTAAATGAGTGAAGGAGGCTTTGTTGCGAAATAGGAAGCCGATTCTAGATTTAACTTTGGATTGGAGATGCTTAATGTGAGTCTGGAAGGAGAGTTTACGGTCTAACCTAGGTATTTGTAGTTGTCCACATATTCTAAGTCAGACCCGCAGAGAGTAGTGATTCTAGTCGGGCGGTTGGGTGCAAGCAGCGTTCAATTGAAGAGCATACATTTAGTTTTACTAGCGTTTAAGAGCAGTTGGAGGCTACGGAAGGAGTGTTGTATGGCAAGCTAGGGTTAGGGTTGTGGTTGAGACTAGGGTTAGGGTAGAACAGGGATGTGGACATGAAGCTAGTGTTAGGGTTGTGGTTGAGACAAGGGTTAGGGTTGAACTGGGATGTGGTCATGAACCTAGGGTTAGGATTAGGCTAAAGGTTAGGGTTAGGGTTGAAGTTAGGGTTGAACTGGGATGTGGACATGAACCTAGCGTTAGGGTTGTGGTTGAGACTGGGGTTAGGGTTGAACCGGGATGTGGACATGAACCTAGGGTTAGGATTAGGCTAAAGGTTAGGGTTAGGGTTGAAGCTAGGGTTAGCGTTGAACTGGGATGTGGATATGAAGCTAGGATTAGGATTTGGGATAGCAACATGCTCATCTGTGCTTGTGTGGCACACAGGATTCATTCAATTCATTTATCGAGTGCCTCATGACAAAGTGAACTGATGGTGAGATGCTCATGACAAAGTGAACTGATTAATGACTGTGAGGGGGGCGCCAGAATGACAAGACCACTCTGTCTTTGTTTGCTTTGTTTAATAGCTTCATTTGCATCCAGCGTCCATGTGCTATAATGATTATGGCAAAGCAAACACACACACACACACACACACACAGAGGAGTTTCCACTACAATACTCATGGGAAGACAGTGCCCAGGCTATCTGCATTCTACTTTGGTTTGTGCAGACAAGAAGAGCGTAGGAGTGGGAACCTGGGGGCAAACTGAGTCACTCTACTGCTGTCAGGCCCACTCAACATCCTAGAGAGAGAGCTGGCAGAGCCAAATTAACAACACTCTATTAGAGCACTAAGCATTATATCTACCAAACACTATATCTACTAGAGCACTAAGCATTATATCTACCAAACACTATATATATTAGAGCACTAAGCATTATATCTACCAAGCACTATATCTACTAGAGCACTAAGCATTATATCTACCAAACACTATATATATTAGAGCACTAAGCATTATATCTACCAAGCACTATATCTACTAGAGCACTAAGCATTCACTGCCATTAAACTATCTAATGTTAATTTTGAACCGCTTACTCACTTCATTGCTGGAACTGTTAGTGTTCTATGTCAGCGCACTAATTTAAACCAATGAGGCAACTGTAAACCAATGATGGCTTATTCCTGTGACCAACACATATAATTTCATAGCCTCCTGTGATGGTTTATCTCATAGTAACTCCTATTTTAAACACATTTATGGACAATGAATAGATTGTGCAAGATGGACCTCTTCCTCCTCCTCCTTCTCCTCCTCCTCCTTCTTGCAGCATTCTCAAGGCCGATGGACAATCACCACTAACCCTGAGTGGGAGAAAGAACCATGAGCAGGGAACATCACTGCCAAATCAGCAAGTAACCAAGCAACCAGCACAAAGTAGTACCACACAGTACATCACTGGTAATATTCCATTGTTTCCAACTCCTTAGTCTGTTACAACTCCTTACACTGCAACATATTCCAATTAGGAAGCATGTGACAATTTTGATTTGATCCTTCCTTACTGACACAATACCTCTCTGGCTGCGTTTACACAGGCAGCCCAATTCTGATCTTTTTTCCACTAATTGGTCTTTTGACCAATCACATTAGATATTTTTACATCAGATATTTTCCAGAGCTGATCTGATTGGTCAAAAGACCAATTAGTGAACAAATATCAGAATTGGGCTGCTTGTAAGGGCCTCCAGAGTGGCGCAGTGGTCTGATGCTTTGTCACATTTTTTTGTGAACAAACAAACAGTGAAATGCTTACTTAGGAGGAGGTGAAACATTGCAATATGTTGCAGTGCAAGGAGATGTAACAGACTAAGGAGTTGGAAACAGTGGAATATTACCAGTGGTGTACTTGAGGCGTCACTACAGACCCGTGAGGCGGCGCACAATTGGCCCAGCATCGTCCGGGTTAGGGGAGGGTTTGGCCGGACGGTATGTCCTTGTCCGATCGCGCTCTAGCGGCTCCTGTGGCGGGCCGGGCGCATGCACGCTGACACGGTCACCAGTTGTACGGTGTTTCCTCCGATCCATTGGTGCGGCTGGCTTCCGGGTTAAGCGAGCAGTGTGTCAAGAAGCAGTGCGGCTTGGCAGGGTCGTGTTTTGGACGATGCATGGATCTCGACCTTTGCCTCTCCCGCTTCCCCGTGCGGGAATTGCAGCGATTGGACAAGACTGTAACTACCAATTGGATATCACAAAATTGGAAAAAATATGTTTTTTTTAAATAGAATTGGGCTGCTTGTGTAAACACAGACTCTGTGTGAGTCTCCTCCCTAACCAAGCATGCCTACTACAGTAGATTAGAGCTTCTCTGTGTATGAATATTCCAAAACCTTGCATGTGGTTTTTCAGATGATATTGTACTTTACTATGTTCACTGGAGAAAAAGCTCACACACAAGTTATGATAAATGATTTATGGAAAGCCCTGTCGAAGCAAAAGGCAATATGGTTCTACAACAGTCTTTTAGAAGATGATGAACGATAAGATGATGTCATGTCATCCCAGTGTTAATATCTTGTGTACAAATCTACGTACGCATAACTGGTACCGTAGAATCTGATGGGAAGGAATGGGATGCGTGGGATAACGAGAAGCAGTAGTTCCGTTTTTTTTTTTTTTTTTTTTTTGTCACTGGTTAATTGACAAATCACGATTTCGTAGGTGTTAATATCTTTCAAATTTCGTAAGGGGAAATGAACTTGCGAAGAGAGAGGGTGGAGCTCTTTGTTTTCCAGTTCTGCTCCTCGTTCTAGCATCTTTTCGTCTCTTCTCTTAATACGTATGGACCCAGAACTTAATCGAGCAGCTGACCAATTACGTGGGACTTTATTTCTGGGTTAACCATCCCTAACCCTAACCCAGTGTAGACATAGTGCCAACCCAGTGTAGACATCATGCCATTCACCAGGTGTGCCAACATCTGTCAAATAGGCTGCAACACCCCAGACTGCAGTAACTCATTACATAACATTTCTGTTATACCTGGGTAGTAACACTGAAATTACTACAGTAATAACATAGTTGTTACAAAATACATTACACACACACACATGTTTGTTTTACTATCCTTGTGGGGACCCAAAAAAGTATTCCCATTCGAAATCCTATTTTCCCTAACCCTTTAACCTAACCTTAACCTTAACCCCAACCCCTAACCCTAAAACTAAACCTAACCCTAAACATAACCCCTAAGCCTAAAATAGCATTTTTCCAAGTGGGGACCAACTAAATGTCCCCAATTTTCCTTGTTTTGTGAGGACTTCTGGTACCCACAAGGATAGTAAAAAACAAACCACACACACACACATTACATTTTAGTCATTTAGCAGACGCTCTTATCCAGAGCGACTTACAGTCAGTGAGTGCATACATTCTTTTTTAATTTTTCATACTGGCCCCCCATGGGAATCGAACCCACAAACGCCATGCTCTACCAACTGAGCTACATCCCTGCCGGCCATTCCCTCCCCTACCCTGGACGACGCTGGGCCAATTGCGCCGCCGCCCCATACACACAAACACACAGTAAACAATGCTTTGGGGGCAACCTTTAACTCCTTCTTCTTTCATTTTCTCTCTTTGGCTTTGCTAATGTTGTTGGTTCCCTCTGGCTTTCATCATAGATGGCTATTCAGAGCCACCAACTAATGTTCCCTCTCCTCTACAGCACTGTTATTGTGTAGCTTTTCAATAGATTACAGAGACCAATGTTCAATGTCCTGTCCTTTCCTCCTGTCCTGTTCTATACTGCCCTGTCCTATCTATGTCCTGTCCCATCTTTTTCCTGTTCTGTTCTCTGTCATGTCCCATCTTTTTCCTGTTCTGTGCTATCTTTTTCCTGTCCTGTCCTATCTTTTTCCTGTCCTGTCCTACCTCTGTCCTCTCCCATCTGTTTCCTGTCCTGTCCTGTTCTATCCTGTCCTGTCCTTAGCTCTGTCCTGTCCCATCTTTTTCTTGTCCTGAGACATACAAAGGGGGATGGATGGATGGATGGATGGGTGGATGGAAAGGGATAGGGAGAAGGGAGTTGACGAGGTGGAGGAGGGAGTGGTGGAGGAGGGGAATGGATGAATAGAAGGGCAGAAGGAGGAGGGAAGTGGGGGGTTCAATAATAATGAAAGCAATAAAAAGCTTTCATTCTCTCATCTCCTGTATGTGTGTGTGTGTGTGTGTGTGTGTGTGTGTGTGTGTGTGTGTGTGTGTGTGTGTGTGTGTGTGTGTGTGTGTGTGTGTGTGTGCCCACACTAAGCTTTCACAATAAGTCACAACACCCATCAATCACTGGTAGCTACAGTACCAATAATTTCAGACCCAGACTTTTTGTTATTCATTAATAACATACGTATCTTAGTATTACTGTATGTGTTCAGTTGTGGTTGAAGGCTTGCATCTTATCCTCCTCACTCCAAATGTTTGACATCAAATAATGTTGATATGAATTCCATACACTTTTGAAACTAAAAAATTACTACATTTTTGTGACCATGATCAAAGTTCAGATAAAAAATTGAAAAGAAAGCCAGATAAAAAAAGTCTACCAGGAAAGAGAAGAAACATATCCAGAAATATTACAACTATCTAATAATCATGCATGGATCAACATCTGCTAGTCCACTATACCTTAGCATGTAGACATCATGACACAAACAAAAAACAAAACAAAAAATAAATCAAATAAATAAACCAATACAAGCGGGTGTCAGTACCATAGACGTAGAATTAGAGCGCTGTATTATATGTATATATACTGTATGTATATCTATGGTGGGTACCTACAGCTATTCCTCTGGCTGCCGTCCATGGATCCTGGAGAAGACATCCCAGTGGTGTTGTAGATCAGAGCCAGAGGAAAAGGAGAGGAGGGCAGGATGGGCTGAGGACAGGCAAAGAGAGGCGATGTTGCCAACTCTCAATCACAGCACTGTCTGTCTCCCTCTGCCGCTCATCCTAAGAGGCTGCTTAAACCACTAACTCACACACACACAGTCATGCCCACATACAGTATTATACACACACACTCTCACACACAGAAGCACGGTAGCAACGTTCTCCCCCACACTGGCTGTCTGAAAGGGTAGAGCTGCTGCCTGCAGGCTGACTGATCTGGCTGTGGAGACAGAGAGGCTTCAGCACGGCTAAGAGATGAGGATGTACCAATCACATGGCTAAGAGCTGGAAATGTACCAATCACATGGCTAAGAGCTGGAAATGTACCAATCACACGGCTAGGAGCTAGGAATGTACCAATCACAAGGCTAGGAGCTAGGAATGTACCAATCACACGGCTAGGAGCTAGGAATGAACCAATCACACAGCTAGGAATGTACCAATCACACGGCTAGGAGCTGGGAATGTACCATTAGCCACAGTCATAGAGCTACAATAAGAGCAGAGGGAGGCAAATAGTGTGTGTGTGTGTGTGTGTGTGTGTGTGTGTGTGTGTGTGTGTGTGTGTGTGTGTGTGTGTGTGTGTGTGTGTGTGTGTGTGTGTGTGCATACGTGCATGTGTGCTTGTGTAAGACAGAGAGAGAGGAGGAGTAAGAGAACCTCTGATATGATGTGTTGTTATCATTTACATCTGGCTGGACAATAATCAAATTCCAATAAGGCTGAACATCAGGACAATAATCAGCCTCGCTTCTTCTCTCCTCCCTCTTCTCTTAGGGCCCAAATTCAGACAAATGTACTCCTTTCCTGCACACACCTTTCCTAACCACTTCTCAGTAGTTGGTATTCAGACTTACCTTATGCAGGAGCATAACGTGCTTTGCAGGTGTGATCAGCCAACTTCCTGCATTTTTTGTTGTTGTTGATGTTTTATAGCTCATCTCATGCTTTTGTTCACATTTTGCCATGAGGCTGAGAGACATTTTTGCAGTTTTAAAGCTAATTTCCTGCAATTCTACATATTTTGTAATCATATTCTATCTGGGGGCCCCCCAACCTCCAAATATGTTTTTGGATTGGGGGCCCCCTGGAGGTTGGGGGCCCCAGGGCACATGGTTCCGTAATCCGGCCCTGACTATTGCTAGCAATAGTACAAAACTCCAAACTGGTCACACTTGTAGCGCAGCCTGTCTTTCCTTCAAAATCTGTCATTATGCATTCATTTGGATTGTAAACATCTCTCACCACACAACCATTGATTAAAAATATATGTTTATTGTGAAATGTAATGAGAACATTGGTTTAATCACTAGTGCTAGCTGTGCCACTAGAGATCCTGGTTCGAATCCAGGCTCTGTCGTAGCCGGCCGTGACCAGGAGACCCATGGGGCGGCGCACAATTGGCCCAGCGTCGTCCAGGGTAGGGGAGGGAATGGCCAGCAGGGATGTAGCTCAGTTGGCCTGCTGGCTCCCCTACCTCTGCGGAAGCACAGTTCCCGCTCAGCCCAGTCAAAACTGTTCTCTGCTCTGGCACCTCAATGGTGGAACAAGCTCCATTGAAACCCCACCTCTTTAACATTTACATTTACGTCATTTAGCAGACGCTCTTATCCAGAGCGACTTACAGTTAGTGAATACATATATATATATATATTTTTTTATACTGTCCCCCCGTGGGAATCGAACCCACAACCCTGGCGTTGCAAACGCCATGCTCTATCAACTGAGCTACATCCCTGCCGGCCATTCCCTCCCCTACCCTGGACGACGCTGGGCCAATTGTGCGCCGCCCATGAGTCTCCCGGTCGCGGCCGGCTGCGACAGAGCCTGGATTCGAACCAGGATCTCTAGTGGCACTCTAGTGGCACAGTTAGCACTGCGATGCAGTGCCTTAGACCACTGCGCCACTCAGGAGAACATTAAGGAATATTTAAGGAATACCTGGGATAGGATAAAGTAATCCTTCTACCCCCCCCCCCCCCCCCCCAAAAAAAAAAAAACATTGTAAAGTGGTTATCCCACTGGCTATAAGGTGAATGCACCAATTTGTAAGTCGCTCTAGATAAGAGCGTCTGCTAAATGACGTAAATGTAAATGTAAATATAGAGCATGGCGTTTGCCAGTATGAAACATAAAAAATATATATATATATAATGTTTGCACTCACTAACTGTAAGTCGCTCTGGATAAGAGCGTCGGCTAAATGACTAAAATGTAAATGTAAAATGTAGTCGTTTTAACTGCCAGTTAATCCAATAGAAAACAATGCAAGCTACGTGTTTGAAATCGCCCTTAGAAGTGCTGAAAGTAATATGCTACAGTACTGTAAATTACTGTAGATTACACAGTTTTTACTTTAGGCAATACACTTATATTACCCAACAAAAGTTACAGAAAATCTATAATTTCCATAATATCTATCCAATATGTAATCATAATAATAATAATAATAATAATAATAATAATAATAATATAATAATAATAATAATAATAATAATAATAATAATAATAATAATAATAATAATAATAATAAATAATAATATGCCATTTAGCAGACGCTTTTATCCAAAGCGACTTACAGTCGTGCGTGCATACATTTTTGTGTATGGGTGGTCCCGGGGATCGAACCCACTACCTTGGCGTTATAAGCGCCGTGCTCTACCAGTTGAGCTACAGAGGACCACAAAGGTGTGATCAATGAAGACATCCTCTACAATCATTAATGCAACAAAAAAATGTTATTTTTCAGATATAATTGCAACATAGGTGTACTGTCTGTAATCAAATGTAAGAAATTGAATGAAACAAATGAAATGAATGAAAATAAAACATAACGTTTAACACGCATTAATTTGCATCAAGCCTGTCTTGAGCATTTGGCCATCAATTCTCATCCACATCACAATGAATGTCCTCATTGTTCATGCACCGTGGGAAAAACCTTTTGGCATGGCGAATCCAAGCTTGATGTCATCGCATGTCTCATCCATGGCCAGCTCATGGGGATGGTGATCGTATACCTTCCATCTCCATGCTGAAGAAAAATCCTCAATAGGGTTGAGGAAAGGAGAGTATGGGGGCAGATATAGGGTCACGAATCGGGGATAGGCCCGAAACCATGCCTGCACCACCTCTGCATGGTGGAACCTGACATTGTCCCACACAATGACATAGGTGACCCCTTCACCTTGACAGGCCTGCTCAATTTCATTGAGAAACACAATGAGGTGTGCAGCGTTGTAGGATCCAAGTAATGGCCTACGTTCTACCACACCATCTTCAGAGATAGCTGTGCACATGGAGATGTTTCCCCCATGTTTTCCAGGCACTTGGGCGGTCGCCCTTTGGCCGATGAGGTTCCGCCTACAGCGCCAAGTTTTAGCCAGGTTGAAGCCCGCTTCATCAAAAAAGATATACTTATGATGGTTCACAGCAGCATCAAGCACATCACCCTCTAAAAATATATTTTACTTTGTTATTTTTTACAGTACAGTTCCAATATGATATTGTGAAGTAGCATGTGCAGCAAATAGTAACAGTAATACAGTATATAGTGCTGTACCTTAGCATACTCGGCCTGCAGTTGTTTCACCCAGTCGTTGTTTCTCTCAAAAGGCACCAGGTAAATGTGTTTCATAGATACCTGGTGCCTCTTCAAAAGGTGGCCGATTGTTGTTGGTCTTCTGTCAATTCTGAGGGTAGAACAGAGTATCATACTGTAATATTACTGTAATATGTTTTGTGAATTTACATGCATTACAATATGTCATTTATTGTAAATGTAATGGTAAAGCAGAGTGCATATCCTGCAGACTTACCGTTTTTCTTGCCGAAATGTTCTAATGATCGAATTGACAGTTGATCTTTTCAGATTGGGGTGAGCTAATCTGGCAGCCTCTACCATGGTAAGGCCTCTGTTTACCACATGGTCAACGACGATGGCCAGGACTTTATTAGACACAACAGTTCCCTGCCGTCTGCCACCCTCTCTCTGATGTCCACCTCTTTGACCTCTTTGATGGGGCCCATGCCAACCTCTTTTATTTAGTCACATTGAGATTTACATCTCTTTTTCAAGTGAGCCCTAGCCAAGAATGCAACATACATATAGTTAGTTACACACGAGACACAACACAACATAAACATAACAATAAATGGAAGTTAAAACAGTGCAAAGTGCATAAGAGAGCTTAAAAGGGCAGGTTTAAAAACATGTGCAATCTGTTGTCAGCAGCCCTCCTAACAGGATTTAAAATCACCAATCAGAATAAAATGGCCTAGTTTAAAGCCCTTCTGCAAAGTGTTAAAAGATGATGGGGCAGCAAAGCTAAAAACACTCTTACCAAACTCAGTTATTATGTTGGGAACATTATATAAAATACAGTTCTGTGATCTCAGACGGTAATGACCATGAGTCTGTAGGGTAAGGAAAGCGCTTCAATATATTGGTAGCTGCCCTAAAATGGCCTTAGAGACAAACATGTAACAGTGACTCTGTCGCCTTACAGTTAAGGATGGCCTTCCTGCTAACTGATACAAGGTACAGTGATGTGATGTAAGAGGCCTTGTGTTTGTTATAAATCTTAGCGCAGCATTCAACATTGTGGATTGCTATGGTGACACACACACACACACACACACACACACACACACACACACACACACACACACCACACAATTTCCTTATCAAAACCATACAATACAGGGAAAGGACTTTGTTTTATGTCCATAGTAGTTTATTATTTTCTTAATTGAACTGGATAGACAAATAGCCCACACGTGTGAATCCCAGCATAAGTAACAATTCTCACAAAAAATAAATACATACAGCACCTTGTCAGCATCTGTAAAATATTCTCAACATCCCATGGGAGTGATTACTGAAGAATATATTCACATATTTTTTCTTAAATGTCATTTACAAAACAAAGACAACATACAATAGTGTTCTGTCATATTGATAATATTGTCAAAGTGTTTTCCTTGATCTTTTTTTGTTCACATATTTTATACTCATACGTACAAACATCTACAGTTTCTACACACAGTACAATGATAGCACGTTGATGTTTAAGTCACATTTCAATAACGTCAGTTTCATCTAAGTGGGCATGAGCTTTAATTGACTGAGGGCGCTCTTTTGATGTAAACATTGTGGTCCTTTTGAAATACTTACTTATGGAAACCCATCTATTCTTTTGCCTGTTCACTAAGAAAGGGCGAAAGATGTCCCTTTTATTGCTTTGATTTATTTTCTCCTTGAACTTTAACCCCCACTGAAAGCAGAAAGAAGTACAACAATTTAACAGTAACTAATAGGATCAACAAAAATGTCTTACTTTCAAAAACACAGACTAAATTTGCACCAAGTCATCCCACTCTGATCAAAAGCAATCATAGAACTGATACTGTACATAAAGACCCAAAGTGTCACCACACGACAGCAATACAAAAGCAGATCCTGCTTTGGACAAACAGACCAGGCATACAGGGCAGCCAAAGAGATCAGACACCACAAGCATGCTTGACATCCTGTTTACTGTGAGGGCTACTTTCACAAGCCTGCCAGACGGACCTTTGATCTTAGAGAAATATGAACAGAGAAAAGTTTAAAGGTTGATGGATCCAGATTCTTATGCTGGAAACAACAAGCATCTATCTAAAGGGAGAATGCCTGGGATTTTGACACTCCCCAAAACCACTCTGCAATTGGTAACACATTTAATTTGAATTTGCTTTTAACAAATGTCATGATTACCATCGAACCTGTCAGGCAATTACAGAGACAAAATGTCTGTTTTCAGGGGCAAACATTTGTTTGGCGGATGACCAATCAGAAAATCTAAAGAACATCACATTGATCTAGATATCTATTGCATTAGTCTTTTAGTTCATAGATATGTTATATTGGCCCCTATTGACCTGTGCTCGTTCTTTGGGATGAAAACACCAGAACAACAGAAGTAGAAAAATATTTGGCACTAGCACACACACACACACACAGACACACACACACACACACACACACACACACACACACATACACACACACACACACACACACATAGAGAGCACAAATTCAATCTACACTCTCAAACATGAACACATTATTTTACAATTATCTTTCCCAAACTCCGTCAAACACACTAGGTCTAGGAGAACAAATTTGTCAGTTACAGTTGAAGTCGGAAGTTTACATACACTTAGGTTGGAGTCATTAAAACTTGTTTTTCAACCACTCCACAAATTTCGTATTAACAAACTATAGTTTTGGCAAGTCGGTTAGTAAATCTACTTTGTGCATGACACAAGTACTTTTTCCAACAATTGTTTACAGACAGATTATTTCACTTATAATTCACTGTCTCACAATTCCAGTGGGTCACAAGTTTACACACACTAAGTTGACTGTGCCTTTAAACAGCTTGGAAAATTCCAGAAAATTATGTCATGGCTTTAGAAGCTTCTGATAGGCTAATTAACATAATTTGAGTCAATTGGAGGTGTACCTGTGGATGTATTTCAAGGCCTACCTTCAAACTCAGTGCCTCTTTGCTTGACATCATGGGAAAATCAAAAGAAAGCAGCCAAGACCTCTGGTTCATCCTTGGGAGCAATTTCCAAACGCCTGAAGGTACCACGTTCATCTGTACAAACAATAGTACGCAAGTTTAAACACCATGGGACCACGCAGCCGTCATACCGCTCAGGAAGGAGATGCGTTCTGTCTCCTAGAGATGAACGTACTTTGGTGCGAAACTGCAAATCAATCCCAGAACAACAGCAAAGGACCTTGTGAAGATGCTGGAGGAAACAGGTACAAAAGTATCTATATCCACAGTAAAACGAGTCCTATATCGACATAACCTGAAAGGCCGCTCAGCAAGGAAGAAGCAACTGCTCCAAAACCACCAGAAAAAAGCCAGACTACGGTTTGCAACTGCAAATGGGGACAAAGATCGTACTTTTTTGAGAAATGTCCTCTGGTCTGATGAAACAAAAATAGAACTGTTTGGCCATAATGACCATCGTTATGTTTGGAGGAAAAAGGGGAAGGCTTGCAAGCCGAAGAACACCTTCCCAACCGTGAAGCACGGGGGTGGCAGCATCATGCTGTGGGGGTGCTTTGCTGCAGGAGGGACTGGTGCACTTCACAAAATAGATGGCATCACGAGGAAGTAAAATTATGTGGATATATTAAAGAAACATCTCAAGACATCAGTCAGGAAGTTAAAGCTTGGTCGCAAATGGGTCTTCCAAATGGACAATGACCCCAAGCATACTTCCAAAGTTGTGGCAAAATGGCTTAAGGACAACAAAGTCAAGGTATTGGAGTGGCCATCACAAAGCCCTGACCTCAATCCTATAGAACATTTGTGGGCAGAACTGAAAAAGCGTGTGCGAGCAAGGAGGCCTACAAAACTGACTCAGTTACACCAGCTCTGTCAGGAGGAATGGGCCAAAATTCACCCAACTTATTGTGGGAAGCTTGTGTAAGGCTACCCGAAACGTTTGACCCAAGTTAAACAATTTAAAGGCAATGCTACCAAATACTAATTGAGTGTATGTAAACATCTGACCCACTGGGAATGTGATGAAAGAAATAAAAGCTGAAATAAATCATTCTCTCTACTATTATTCTGACATTTCACATTCTTAAAATAAAGTGGTGATCCTAACTGACCTAAGACAGGGAAGTTTTACAAGGATTAAATGTCAGGAATTGTGAAAAACGGAGTTTAAATGTATTTGGCTAAGGTGTATGTAAACTTCCGACTTCAACTGTATGTGCAAACACAAATAACAATAGATGTCATATACAGACATATGCAACACTAAAGAGATCTGATTCTAATGAATAAATCCAGTACCACATCAGACACACAGCAACAGAGAAATTCCACAGGCAACACATTCAACCAGCCCAATAGCCCTGTAGTCAAATATCACACTCACACTACAGTGAGCAATGGAGAGATCATCTCTCTCACTGATTGTCACCACACTTGTGACACAAAGATTAGAAGGGATGGTGTGGCATGGTGACAAGTAAGCACATAGTAATCAACAAAGACATAAGGCCAGATTCAACCAAGCCTGCCTTGCCAATGTACATGGCCTTGTGCACACATCATAATCTAAAAACTGTAGGCATCTACCTTTGACGGGAGGGGGAACAATAACTTGAAAAAAATTTATCACAGGGAAAATAGTGTTTTATACAACGGTGGAAAAAACACAACACAGTTTGGATTTAATTTAGCCCTTCAAATGAATCTGTGAGTGACTAGTTGCTATGGTTCTATTCCCATAAGCCGTATGACTGAAGGACAATGTGCTTAATAAGTGTATATGGATTAATTTGTGCTTCATTAATACTGCATCGTTTGTCTACTGAACCGACTGACTTTGGTCCTCCTAGGTGTAATGTTCTGTATGCTTTAATAGACAGCAGAGGGCGCATGTTGGCCTTAGCTAACTGGAATGTTAAACATGCTGATGCAGAGTGAGCATAAGACCACTATGTGATATGCAGGAAGCTTGAGCTGTAATGCTGGACTCATTGATGCATTAAAGGTTATTCTAAAGTAACTATATTCTAGCCTTTCAAAATTAAAGGTTATCTCCACTGATGTGTTAAATAGGTTCTCATCTTATTTACTCATCTTTGACTGGTTTTCCAATATCAAGTTCCTCAGAGGTCTCATAGAACCAATTACAAAAAATATACAGGATACATATGATGTAACTCTATCTCCATCTCTTTCTCTCTCATACGCACACAACATATAACTATTTAGACATATATTTCACTGCTTGATGTAAATTTGATGTGGACAAACATACATAGTACTTTTTTTGTGTGCATATCAACAAAACCGATCCCTTCGAATTACCATCAATAAATAAACTAAAATATTTACCAGTTATTGGTCATTATTTATTTCCTTACAATGTATCTTCAACACACATGCACAGTCTGTTTTATATATAATAAAATAACTAGTATCAATGCCAAGTTTGAAGAAATAATCTACATCATTATTTTGAAGCAGGGAGCTTCATGCATGTCACCTGGTAAGGGAAATATTGTTTGCAATATTCTCTTTCAGAGGAAGCCAATAAGATATTTAAATGACAATAATCCTGTCCTCCCTTGCTCACTGATCCTAAAGGACAGAGGAGATAAGATGCAAGCAATAGGCTGATCAACCAATGGGCTTTCATCATACTGCTAATATTAAAGTATTAATTTGAGCTCTGCTTTTTCAGTGGAAAATTAAGTTACAGTGAAAGCTATTTTCAGGTGGGAATCTATTGGAGGGCATCTTTAACCTCAGATTATTTGGTATTACTGTCAGATATGGGTGCTAGGATGAATTGAGGGTGTATACAGTCATGGTCAAAAGTTTTGAGAATCACACAAATACTAATTTTCACAAAGTCTGCTGCCTCAGTTTTGATGATGGCAATTTGCATATACTCCAGAATGTCATGAAGAGTGATCAGATGAATTGTAATGAATTGCAAAGTCCCTCTTTGCCATGAAAATGAACTTAATCCCCAAAAAACATTTCCACTGCATTTCAGCCCTGCCACAAAAGGAACATCATGTCAGTGATTCTCTCGTTAACACAGGTGAGAGTGTTGACGAGGACAAGGCTGGAGATCACTCTGTCATGCTGATTGAGTTAGAATAACAGACTGGAAGCTTTAAAAGGAGGGTGGTGCTTGAAATCATTGTTCTTCCTCTGTTAACCATCATTGTTCTTCCTCTGTTAACCATGGTTACCTGCAAGGAAACATGTGCTGTCATCATTGCTTTGCACAAAAAGGGCTTCACAGGCAAGGATATTGCTGCTAGTAAGATTGTTCCTAAATCAACCATTTATCGGATCATAAAGAACTTCAAGAAGAGAGGTTCAATTGTTGTGAAGAAGGCGTCAGGGCGCTCAAGAAAGTCCAGCAAGCGCCAGGACCGTCTCCTAAAGTTGACTCAGCTGCGGGATCGGGGCACCACCAGTGCAGAGTTTGCTCAGGAATGGCAGCAGGCAGGTGTGAGTGCATCTGCACGCACAGTGAGGCGAAGACTTTTGGAGGATGGCCTGGTGTCAAGAAGGGCAGCAAAGAAGCCACTTCTCTCCAGGAAAAACATCAGGGACAGACTGATATTCTGCAAAAGGTACAGGGATTGGACTGCTGAGGACTGGGGTAAAGTCATTTTCTCTGATGAATCCCCTTTCCGATTGCTTGGGGCATCCGGGAAAACACCTTGTCCGGAGAAGACAAGGTGAGCGCTACCATCAGTCCTGTGTCATGCCAACAGTAAAGCATCCTGAGACCATTCATGTGTGGGGTTGCTTCTCAGCCAAGGGAGTGGGCTCACAGCCATGAATAAAGAATGGTACCAACACATCCTCCGAGAGCAACTTCTCCAACCATCCAAGAACAGTTTGGTGACGACCAATGCCTTTTCCAGCATGATGGAGCACCTTGCCATAAGGCAAGTGATAACTAAGTGGCTCGGGGAACAAAACATCAACATTTTGAGTCCATGGCCAGGAAACTCCCCAGACCTTAATCCCATTGAGAACTTGTGGTCGATCCTCAAGAGGCAGGTGGACAAACAAAAACCCACAAATTCTGACAAACTCCAAGCATTGATTATGCAAGAATGGGCTGCCATCAGTCAGGATGTGGCCCAGAAGTTAATTGACAGCATGCCAGGGCAGATTGCAGAGGTCTTGAAAAAGAAGGGTCAACACTGCAAATATTGACTCTTTGCATAAACTTAATGTAATTGTCAATAAAAGCATTTGACGCTTATGGAATGCTTGTAATTATACTTCAGTATACCATAGTAACATCTGACATAAATATCTCATAACACTGAAGCAGCGAACTTTGTGAAGACCAATACTTGTGTCATTCTCAAAACTTTTGACCACGACTGTAGATGTTTGATCTCTTTTGTTGGGAAGTATCCCCATTAGGCATTGTAGCTATCAAGCAGTATCTTTGTATCCGTTGGCAGTGGTTTATAAACTGGTATCTTTGTTGGCAGGATTTTTCATTCTGTCTAATCCGTAGGGTCTCTGAGAAGCAAAATGTGCTATTTTATGCTGTGGTGAAGATGTCAGCTAGTCTGTGCTGGCTATATCGGTTAGATCTGCATTTTAAGTATGATGCTATCGTCAGTAATCTGGGACTGTTGTGACACTGTTAATGACAGTCTGTTTATTAGTGTTTAATGAGCAATGTTGGATTGCTAAGGGCTGGGATTGTATGGTTGGTCAGGCCCTGGTTGCAATGTGGCCACTGAAGCTACACTCTGCTGCCTTCTGGTCGTGAATTATGCTACTGCAGCACCTGGCCCCGTGTTTCAGGCAGCTTTAGTGCTAGGAAACTGCCGGCAGCGAGTGCGCCCGCAGCGAACAAAATGGGCACAGCTTTGGTGATGCCTACGAAGGACTGGAATATGCTTATGCCCAGGACAGCAGCCAGCTTGCAAAGGGCATTTAAGAAGCCAAATGCAGTGGTCCTAAAAAAGAGAAGACCGTGGAAATTGTCAGCACTTCTGGCAGGGTAACTTCTCAAAACATAACATGAAAACTTAAATATGTTTTCAATAAAAACATTTGCATAAAATACACATTTATTCACTGTGCAAGAATAAAGGAGCTATAACACTTTCAAAATGTGAGGTAGCTGCGCTTGCCTTTTATCCGAGGGGTACAGTTCTACAGTCAACACATCCAGGGCATTCCAGGAAGCTATGCTGATGCCGCCAAAGAGACATAAGAGGGCGATCATTCCCGACTCGGTACTGCCGAATGACAGGAAGAAACAGCTGATACAAGATATGACACTTGATCCCGCTGTGTAGGAAATGAGATTGAGGGGGAAGAGAAAGAGGAGCAAAAATCTGACAAAGGGATCTTTCTGTAGTAGGCTAATCATGAAATACTGTGGTGTAGTAATGCATGATTAATGTATCATCAGATGTATAATCTCAAAATATACACATTTTCTTTAAATGTTGTATAAAGTATTAATAACACATTAATGAAGGCGTGACATACCCAACATCCTCAGACGTCCAATTTTGTCCATCAGCAGGGCTGACACAATGTTGCCAGGTAATACGGCCAAAGTGCCCAGGAAACTGACAAAGTAGATCATGTATGCGTTGTTGTCATCAGTGAAGTCCAGCAGACAGCCTTCCTTGTTGTGTAGGAAGGTGCTGTTTACCAGTTTGCTGTTGATGATTCTGTTCTGGAACAAGTCTGAGAAGAGAAAAGAAAGCTAGAGATGTGTCAAGAAGGGACCAAGGGTAGGATACTGCCCAGTTCAATGCTAGGCATGGACTGAGCTCAAAACTATTGTAAGCTCTACTTTATATTGCTTATGCTTCTTGATTTGGGAGACACTTTACCTGTATTGTAAAAGAGGGTTGAGATGAAGGTGCAGTTTCTGAAGAAGCTTCTGCTAGAGGTGATGTCCTCAAAGTAGCACTCCTCAAACACTGAGTCCTCGAACACCATGGACTTCATCTTAAGGTTGATGAACCTTGTGGACAATGGAAAAGTAAGAAAGACGTATTTAACGGCCCGATTGTATTAGAGTCGACTAACAATTAGTGTCCATAGCATAGTTGCAAAATTAAGACCCGCACAGTTTACCATTCCCGATTAAATACAGAAGAAAATTTAGCAAATTCAGAAAGTTCTGTGTAAGATAATGAGGACTGACTTGTCGTTGAAGTACTGTCCTTGGCGGTGCACCTGGTTTTCCAAGGTGAAGTTAAAAGTGACATGCTCCACTTGCTCCTTGGTGAAGAACTTGGTGCGTGAGGCATATTCCTGCTTCTGGATGTACTTGATCATGTCAGGGAACCACACTGTCAGCCCATAGTAGCTGAGGGAGAAGCAAAATACAAATGTAGTTAAACCAAACAAAAATGATTATGTTTCTTTATTTTATTACACTATGTTGAAATCAGTTGAGATAAGTATGAACCTTAATATTATCAATGGCCAGTATGTTAAGACGAAAGGTTTTATATGACAAAACATTTGTTTAGCTTTTTGATTGATCAGAAAATAACCAGTTTGTGCACAGGCCACTGATAACCGCCCTGGTTCTGTTACCTGAAGGACATGGTAAACCAGACAGCCATCATCATTAATGTGGTCCTTTTGTATTCTGGATTGAAGATGGCCAAGAAGTTACTCCGCACCTATAGCAACCCACAGACAATTACTGAAATATGCATCTAGGTTTTACTGCTGACATGGTTTAAAAACATAAAAACCCACTATAAAACACATTGCACCATTTTTTGGGACCTAAGCATAAATTGGCCTTTGGTCGTTTCGGATAAAAGCATCTGCTAAGTGGCATACATCATCTATGCAGTCTCATTCATACAGTAAATAAACATATTCTGTATGAAATATAAAAGATATACACAGAAAATAATCATATTCTCATACCTTTATAGGGATCTTAACATGACTCTTACCTGTTGGAATAGGCTGGTCAGCTTCAATTTATAGCGTCGCAAAGTTGATATGTCTCCTCCCATGTCCACCAGCTCGTCCATCTGCTTTACAGTCTTGATGGTGGTGACCTGGGAAAAATAAGACCTTCCATTTTCAACTCATTTGTGTGCAGTACATGTATACATTAGATTAGATCGGATTAGATTAAATTAGATTTTCCTGTGAGGGAACTTCTTGTTTGGAGTGGTAAAAAAACAAAAAACAAAACATAGTACGTCTAGGACACGCAGTAGACAAACAATAGTCTCACCAGACACTTCCAGCCTGGGGACGAGGTTACACAAAAACAAACAGCTAGGACAGGAGAATACAACTTCATAAACACTTTTTGCAGAAGAACCCTTCGATTCAAAGACTTTACATGTTTGTCTCAGAAATACTCACAGAAAACACCTTCTCTGGGTGTCCCTTTGCTCTCATGTTGGTGTCGTGAACTTGTTTCAGAATCATCCAGCCTTCGTCGTGTTTGCCGTTCTGTTGGGAAATGATTGCATACTTCATCAAAAATACTTACAGTTGAAACACATTACGAGTATTGTGAAACATTACGTCTGTGTGAAGTGTCTAAGGGTAGACTGTAATGTGCCTTCATTTCCATGAGTTTGTAATAAAACCTTATATTTAGGGTTATGCTATTAGACTAAGACAATTGTGCTAAGCTCAACAATCAACGCGTAAATCTGAAGAATCTGAAGAATTGAAAATATTAAATTAACAAGATCCCAGATTGTACCTTTAAAGGTATAATCTGCTATATTTACTGCTGTTCAATAGCCAACTCATGTAATGATATACAGTGCCTTCAGAAAGTATTCACACCCCTTGACATTTTCCACATTTTGTTGTGTTACAGCCTGAATTAAATTGAGATTTCTGGTCACTGGCCTACACACAATACCCCATAATGTCAAAGTGGAATTATATTTCTCAATTTTTTACAAATTAATTAACAATTAAAAGCTTAAATGTCTTGAGTAAATAAGTATTCAACCCATTTGTTATGGCAAGCCTAAATAACTTCAGGAGTAAAAATGTGCTTAACAAGTCACATAATATGTTGCATGGACTCACACATACAATTATCTGTAAGGTCCCTCAGTCGAGCAGTGAATTTTAAACACAGATTCAACCACAAAGACCAGGGAGGTTTTCCAATGTCTCGTAAAGAAGGGCACCTATTGGTAGATGGGTAAAAATAAAAAAAAGCAGACATTGAATATCCCTTTGAGCATGGTGAAGTTTTTAATTACACTTTGGGGTGTATCAATACACCCAGTCACTACAAAGATACAGGCATCCTTCCTAACTCAGTTGCCGGAGAGGAAGGAAACCGCTCAGGGATTTCACCATGAGGCCAATGGTGACTTTAAAACAGTTACATAGTTTAATGGCTGTGATTGTCACACCCTGATCTGTTTCACCTGTCTTTGTGCTTGTCTCCACCCCCCTCTAGGTGTCGCCCATCTTCCCCATTATCCCCTGTGTATAAATACCTGTGTTGTCTGTTGCCAGTTCGTCTTGTCTCGTCAAGCCTACCAGCGTTTTTTCCGTGCTCCTGTTTTTCCAGTCCCTGTTTTCTAGTCCTCCCGGTTCCGACCATTTCTGCCTGCCCTGACCCTGAGCCCGCCTGCCTTACCACTCTGCCTGCCCTGACCTCAGAGGAGTTTGTGGCGGAGGTACATAAAGTGTTCAATTCTCTGTTGTCCGGGAGAAGCTGCTCCAACTACGTCAGGATTCCCGTATTGATTTTCGCATGTTGGCGGCTGAGAGTGCCTGGAACCCAGAAGCCCTGTTCGACGCGTTCCTTCACAGATTATCGAAGGTGATTAAAGATGAGCTTGCAGCCCGGGAGCTGCCCCTGGACCTCAACTCCCTCATAGCCTTGACCATCCGGATCGATGGGCGGCTACGGGAACGTAGGAGGGAGAGGGAGTCTGTTCCCTGTCTCCAACGCTCGTCCTCAATTTCCACCTCGCCTCCAAGGAATCCCGGAAATCCCCGAAGTCCACATTTCCGAGTGGATCCGATGTCGCCCGAGTTCTCTCGGAGGTCACCGAGGGCTGTCGAGTCGTCTCCTCCGGAGCCCATGCAACTGGGCAGGGCTACATTGTCTCCTGCTGAGCGTTTACGCAGGCTAAACACCCAGAGCTGTCTGTATTGTGGAGCTACGGGACATTTCTTATCTACCTGCCCATTAAAATACCAGGCTCATCAAGTAGGTACAAGTATGTTGGTGAGCCATACGGGGAGTTTCCCATCTTCCATTTCTCGTACCCCTCTCCATGCTATCCTGTTGTGGGGTGACCAGTCCAAATCTCTCCAGGTGCTCATTGACTCTGGGGCCGACAAGAGCTTTATGGACGCTACCCTGGTGTCGGAGCAGGGAATCCCCACACAACCCCTCTCCATTCCCAAGGACATCAGTGCGTTGGATTGGCGCTCTATTGGCAGTCACCCACACTACGTGTCCCAATAACCTGAGAGTATCGGGTAATCACAGTGAGTCTATGCAGTTCCTGCCCATTGAATCCCCTCATGCACCCGTGGTTTTGGGGTTTTCCTGGCTCCAGAGGCACAATCCTCTGATCGACTGGGCTTCTGGTTCTATCCTGGGTTGGAGCCCATTTTGCCATGCGCATTGCCTGAAGTCAGCGCTGCCTGCCCCGGGACTTCTTCCTGTGGGCTTGGGAAAAGTCCCGGACCTCTCCACCATTCCCGCGGAATACCAGGACCTCCGGGAGGTTTTCAGCAAGGCCTGTGCCACCTCGCTTCCTCCGCATCGGCCCTATGACTGCCGCGGGGGTGGCTTTTTTCCCTGTCAGGTCCGGAGACCAAGGCGATGGAGATGTATATTGACGACTCCCTGGCTGCAGGGGGTATCCGTCCTTCGGCGCAGGGTTCTTCTTTGTGGAGAAGAAGGACAAAACCCTGCGTTCATGTTTCGACTACCGGGGCCTGAATGACATCACGGTTAAAAAACGTTACCCGCTTCCATTCATCGCCTCCGCTTTCAAGCCTCTCCAGGGGGCTACCATCTTCTTCAAGTTGGACCTCTGGAATGCCTACCATCTGGTACGGATACGGGAAGGGGACGAGTGGAAGACCACCATTAACACGGCTCGCGGGCACTACGAATACCTGGTGATGCCGTTTGGACTGACCAATGCTCCTGCTGTATTCCAGGCCCTGGTAAACGACGTTCTCGGTGACATGTTGAACCGGTTCGAGTTCGTCTACTTCGATGACATCCTCATTTCTTCCCCACTCGGCTCAAGAACATGAAGTGTCTTCTGGAGAACTAGCTGTTCGTCAAAGCGGAAAAATGCGAATTCCATCGTTCCACCATCTCCTTCCTTGGATACATCAGAGCTGCAGGCAACATACAGATGGATCCCGGAAAGGTGAGAGCAGTGGTGGATTAGCCGCAACCCACCTCCAGAGTGCAGCTGCAACACTTCCTGGGGTTGCAGCTGCACTCATTTCATTCCTCTCTCCAAGCTACCCTCAGCCAAGGAGACGGCCCAGCTCATGGTGCAGCACGTCTTCTGGATCCTTGGACTTCCGGTGGACATGGTCTCCGACCGGAGTCCTCAGTTCTCGTCCCAGTTCTGAAAGGCGTTCTGCACGCTCATTGGGTTGTCGGCCAGCCTGTCCTCCGGGTTCTACCCCCAGTCTAACGGCCAGTCGGAGCGAGCCAATCAGGACCTGGAGACGACTCTTCGCTGCCTCCGCCAACCCCACCACCTGGAGCCAGCAAATCGTGCGGGTAGAGTACATCCGCAACACCCTCCCTTGCTCACCTACTGGTCTCTTGACTTTTGAGTGTTACCTGGGATATCTTCCCGGAGCAAGAGGAAGAGTTCAGCATGCCCTCGACACAGATTTTCGTCCACCGCTGTAGCCATACCTGGAAGAGCCCGGTCGGCTATTCTCAAGACCACCTCCAGGTATCGACGACAGACGGACCGCCACCGGACCCCTGCTCCCCGTTATCGTCTCGGGCAGAGGGTAAGGCTGTCCACTCGGGATCTACCCCTCCGGGTGGAGACCCGCAAACTTCCCCCCGTTTATCGTCCCTTTCCTCATCTCCAAGATTCTTAGCCCCTCTGCTGTTTGTCTTCTGTTGCCCAGTACCCTCCATATACAGTGGGGGAAAAAAGTATTTAGTCAGCCACCAATTGTGCAAGTTCTCCCACTTAAAAAGATGAGAGAGGCCTGTAATTTTCATCATAGGTACACGTCAACTATGACAGACAAATTGAGGAAAAGAAATCCAGAAAATCACATTGTAGGATTTTTTATTAATTTATTTGCAAATTATGGTGGAAAAAAAGTATTTGGTCACCTACAAACAAGCAAGATATCTGGCTCTCACAGACCTGTAACTTCTTCTTTAAGAGGCTACTCTGTCCTCCACTCGTTACCTGTATTAATGGCACCTGTTTGAACTTGTTATCAGTATAAAAGACACCTGTCCACAACCTCAAACAGTCACACTCCAAACTCCACTATGGCCAAGACCAAAGAGCTGTCAAAGGACACCAGAAACAAAATTGTAGACCTGCACCAGGCTGGGAAGACTGAATCTGCAATAGATAAGCAGCTTGGTTTGAAGAAATCAACTGTGGGAGCAATTATTAGGAAATGGAAGACATACAAGACCACTGATAATCTCCCTCGATCTGGGGCTCCACGCAAGATCTCACCCCGTGGGGTCAAAATGATCACAAGAACGGTGAGCAAAAATCCCAGAACCACACGGGGGGACCTAGTGAATGACCTGCAGAGAGCTGGGACCAAAGTAACAAAGCCTACCATCAGTAACACACTACGCCGCCAGGGACTCAAATCCTGCAGTGCCAGACGTGTCCCCCTGCTTAAGCCAGTACATGTCCAGGCCCGTCTGAAGTTTGCTAGAGTGCATTTGGATGATCCAGAAGAGGATTGGGAGAATGTCATATGGTCATATGAAACCAAAATAGAACTTTTTGGTAAAAACTCAACTCGTCGTGTTTGGAGGACAAAGAATGCTGAGTTGCATCCAAAGAACACCATACCTATTGTGAAGCATGAGGGTGGAAACATCATGCTTTGGGGCTGTTTTTCTGCAAAGGGACCAGGACGACTAATCCGTGTAAAGGAAAGAATGAATGGGGCCATGTATCGTGAGATTTTGAGTGAAAACCTCCTTCCATCAGCAAGGGCATTGAAGATGAAACGTGGTTGGGTCTTTCAGCATGACAATGATCCCAAACACACCGCCCGGGCAACGAAGGAGTGGCTTCGTAAGAAGCATTTCAAGGTCCTGGAGTGGCCTAGCCAGTCTCCAGATCTCAACCACATAGAAAATCTTTGGAGGGAGTTGAAAGTCCGTGTTGCCCAGCGACAGCCCCAAAACATCACTGCTCTAGAGGAGATCTGCATGGAGGAATGGGCCAAAATACCAGCAACAGTGTGTGAAAACCTTGTGAAGACTTACAGAAAACGTTTGACCTGTGTCATTGCCAACAAAGGGTATATAACAAAGTATTGAGAAACTTTTGTTATTGACCAAATACTTATTTTCCACCATAATTTGCAAATAAATTCATAAAAAATCCTACAATGTGATTTTCTGGAAAAGAAATTCTCATTTTGTCTGTCATAGTTGACGTGTACCTATGATGAAAATTACAGGCCTCTCTCATCTTTTTAAGTGGGAGAACTTGCACAATTGGTGGCTGACTAAATACTTTTTTTCCCCACTGTACATCCCACTTTTCATGTGTCTAGGATTAAACCTATGTCTCACAGCCCTTTGTCTCCTGTTTCCACTCTGCCTGCCCTGACCTTGAGCCTGCCTGCCGTCCTGTACCTACCTGACTCTGACCTGGTTTACGAACTCCTGCCTGTCCTCGACCTGCCTCTTGCCTGCCCCCCCTGTTTTGTTAATAAACATCTGTCATTCGAACTGTCTGCATCTGGGTCTGATCTTGAGTTCTGATAGTGATAGGAGAATGGATCAACAACATTGTAGTTACTCCACAATACTAACCTAATTGACAGAGTGAGAAGAAGGAAGCCTGTACAGAATAAAAAATATTCCAAAACATGCATCCTGTTTGCAACAAGGCACTAAAGTAATAATGCAAAAAAATGTTGCAAAGCAATTAACTTTTTGTCCTGAATACAAAGCGGGATATTTTCAAGCATGGTGGTGGCTGCATCATGTTATGGGTATGCTTGTCATTGGCAAGGACTAGGGAGTATTTTAGAATAAACAGAAACAGAATAGAGCTAAGCACAGACAAAATCCTAGATGCTTTCCAACAGACACTTGGACACAAATGCACCGCTTAGCAGGACAATAACCTAAAACACACAACCAAATATACACTGTAGTTCCTTACCAAGGCGACATTGAACGTTCCTGAGTGGCCTAGTTACAGTTTTGACTTAAATCGGCTTGAAAATCTATGGCAAGACTTAAAAATGGCTGACTAGCAATGATCAACAACCAACTTGACCAATCAACAACCAATTATTTTTTAAAGAATAACGTGCAAATATTGTACAATCCAGGTGTGCAAAGCTCTTAGAGACTTACCCAGAAATACTTGCAACTGTAAGTATTTCCTCTGTAGCTCAGCTGGTAGAGCACGGCTCTTGTAACGCCAAGGTAGTGGGCTCGATCCCCGGGACCACCCATACACACAAAAAAAAAAATGTATGCACGCATAACTGTAAGTCGCTTTGGATAAAAGTGTCTGCTAAATGGCATATTATTATTATTATTATCACTGCCAAAGGTGATTCTAACATGTATTCACTAAGGGGGTTGAATACTTACAGTTGAAGTCGCAAGTTTACATACACCTTAGCCAAATACATTTAAACTCAGTTTTTCACAATTCTTGACATTTA
The DNA here is from genome assembly GCF_964263955.1 of Coregonus lavaretus. Classification (NCBI taxonomy): domain Eukaryota; kingdom Metazoa; phylum Chordata; class Actinopteri; order Salmoniformes; family Salmonidae; genus Coregonus; species Coregonus lavaretus. The sequence goes on from NC_139990.1 coordinate 18,626,523, forward strand.
ATCCTTGTAGAAATTCCCTGTCTTAGGTCAGTTAGGATCACCATTTTACTTTAAGAATGTAAAATGTCAGGATAATAGTAGAGAGAATGATTTATTTCAGCTTTTCTTTCCTTCATCACATTCCCAGTGGGTCAGAAGTTTACATACACTCAATTAGTATTTGGTAGCATTGCCTTTAAATTGTTTAACTTGGGTCAAACGTTTCGGGTAGCCTTCCACAAGCTTCCCACAATAAGTTGGGTGAATTTTGGCCCATTCCTCCTGACAGAGCTGGTGTAACTGAGTCAGGTTTGTAGGCCTCCTTGCTCTCACACACTTTTTCAGTTCTGCCCACAAATGTTCTATAGGATTGAGGTCAGGGCTTTGTGATGGCCACTCCAATACCTTGACTTTGTTGTCCTTAAGCCATTTTGCCACAACTTTGGAAGTATGCTTGGGGTCATTGTCCATTTGGAAGACCCATTTGCGACCAAGCTTTAACTTCCTGACTGATATCTTGAGATGTTGCTTCAATATATCCACATAATTTTCCTTCCTCATGATGCCATCTATTTTGTGAAGTGCACCAGTCCCTCCTGCAGCATAGCACCCCCACAGCATGATGCTGCCACCCACGTGCTTCACAGTTGGTATGGTGTTCTTCGGCTTGCAAGCGTTCCTCTTTTTCCTCCAAACATAACGATGGTCATTATGGCCAAACAGTTCTATTTTTGTTTCATCAGACCAGAGGACATTTCTCAAAAAAGTACGATCTTTGTCCCCATGTGCAGTTGCAAACCGTAGTCTGGCTTTTTATGGCGGTTTTGGAGCAGTGGCTTCTTCCTTGCTGAGCGTCCTTTCAGGTTACGTCGATATAGGATCTGTTTTACTGTGGATATAGATACTTTTGTACCTGTTTCCTCCAGCATCCTCACAAGGTCCTTTGCTGTTGTTCTGGGATTGATTTGTACTTTTCGCACCAAAGTACGATCTTCTCTAGGAGACAGAATGCGTCTCCTTCCTGAGCGGCTGCGTGGTCCCATGGTGTTTGTACTTGCGTACTATTGTTTGTACAGATGAACGTGGTACCTTCAGGCATTTGGAAATTGCTCCCAAGGATGAACCAGACTTGTGGAGGTCTACCATTTTTTTTCCGAGGTCTTGGTTGATTTCTTTTGATTTTCCCATGATGTCAAGCAAAGAGGCACTGAGTATGAAGGTAGGCCTTGAAATACATCCACAGTTACACCTCCAATTGACTCAAATGATGTCAATTAGGCTATCAGAAGTTTCTAAAGCCATGACATCATTTTCTGGAATTTTCCAAGATGTTGAAAGGCACAGTCAACTTATATGTAAACTTCTGACCCACTGGAATTGTGATACAGTGAATTATAAGTGAAATAATCTGTCTGTAAACAATTGCTGGAAAAATTACTTGTGTCATGCCAAAACTATAGTTTGTTAACAAGAAATTTGTGGAGTGGTTGAAAAATGAGTTTTAATGACTGCAACCTAAGTGTATGTAAACTTCTCACTTCAACTGTATGTTATCAATATATTACATTTTACATTTTAGTCATTTAGCAGACGCTCTTATCCAGAGCGACTTACAGTTAAGTGAACGCATACATTTTTTTTTTCATACTGGCCCCCTGTGGGAAACGAACCCACAACCCTGGCGTTGCATATGCCATGCTCTACCAACTGAGCTACACACATATTAGTGTTTTATTTTCCATTACGTTTTTATAAATGTTAGAATTTTTCTTCCACTTTGACATTACAGAATATTTTGTGTAGATTATTTACAGAAAATTACAATTAAGTCAATTTTAATCAAGTCAAGGGGTGTAAATACTTTCTGAAGGCACTGTATATGACTTCAAATGATTGAGGTTAGAATTGGAATTGGGTAAACTGCTTCTATATGGATTTATGAGAAAGTGACCCCTGCTTACCTCTAAGAAGAAGCGAGGGCTTTCTGGCATGGTGGTTAGAGAAGCAATAGCCGCAACAGAGGGAAACGCACACACCAGGACGAACACACGCCAGCTGTGGAACTGGTACGCTGACCCCATCTGGAAACTCCAGCCTGGGAGGAGAGGAGCAAAGAGAGAGAAATGGGACGAAGCACAAACTGTAAACCTGCGTAATTCCTAGATACAACTTTGTAGTAAGGCATTTTGAGTGCTTTTGGGGCAATATCCGTGATGATTGAATTCCTGCCATAAGCTACTCACCATAGTGTGGGATGATGGCCCATGCCATGGCTGAGGCATAGATGCCACCAATCATCCAGAACATGCAGAGCCAACTGAGGTGCTCCCCACGTTTCTCCTGGGCCAGAAACTCTGAGTAGTAGGAAAACACAATGGGGATGGAACCACCGATCCTGCAAGGATTAGCACAGAGAAACAAACCACTGGAGGTTGAGCTGGACTTTCTATTCCTGTTCCCAGTTAATCTTTTTGGAAAATCTGTAAATGAAATCAAACTTGGGGAGAATACTTGGTGGTAGGAGTGCTACTTAGCTTCTGTGAGGATGCTCTTTGGATGAAAGGTCCTTCTTAGCATTAAAGCAAAACAAATCTATCTCTACTATATACAGTGGGGAGAACAAGTATTTGAGACACTGCCGATTTTGCAGGTTTTCCTACTTACAAAGCATGTAGAGGTCTGTGATTTTTATCATAGGTACACTTCAACTGTGAGAGACTGAATCTAAAACAAAAATCCAGAAAATCACATTGTATGATTTTTAAGTAATTAATTTGCATTTTATTGCATGACATAAGTATTTGATCACCTACCAACCAGTAAGAATTCCGGCTCTCACAGACCTGTTAGTTTTTCTTTAAGAAGCCTTCCTGTTCTCCACTCGTTACCTGTATTAACTGCACCTGTTTGAACTCGTTACCTGTATAAAAGACACCTGTCCACACACTCAATCAAACAGACTCCAACCTCTCCACAATGGCCAAGACCAGAGAGCTGTGTAAGGACATCAGGGATAAAATTGTAGACCTGCACAAGGCTGGGATGGGCTACAGGACAATAGGCAAGCAGCTTGGTGAGAAGGCAACAACTGTTGGCACAATTATTAGAAAATGGAAGAAGTTCAAGATGACGGTCAATCACCCACGGTCTGGGGCTCCATGCAAGATCTCACCTCGTGGGGCATCAATGATCATGAGGAAGGTGAGGGATCAGCCCAGAACTACACGACAGGACCTGGTCAATGACCTGAAGAGAGCTGGGACCACAGTCTCAAAGAAAACCATTAGTAACACACTATGCCGTCATGGATTGAAATCCTGCAGCGCACGCAAGGTCCCCCTGCTCAAGCCAGCGCATGTCCAGGCCCGTCTGAAGTTTGCCAATGACCATCTGGATGATCCAGAGGAGGAATGGGAGAAGGTCATGTGGTCTGATGAGACAAAATTTGAGCTTTTTGGTCTAAACTCCACTCGCCGTGTTTGGAGGAAGAAGAAGGATGAGTACAACCCCAAGAACACCATCCCAACTGTGAAGCATGGAGGTGGAAACATCTTTCTTTGGGGATGCTTTTCTGCAAAGGGGACAGGACGACTGCACCGTATTGAGGGGAGGATGGATGGGGCCATGTATCGCGAGATCTTGGCCAACAACCTCCTTCCCTCAGTAAGAGCATTGAAGATGGGTCGTGGCTGGGTCTTCCAGCATGACAACGACCCGAAACACACAGCCAGGGCAACTAAGGAGTGGCTCCGTAAGAAGCATCTCAAGGTCCTGGAGTGGCCTAGCCAGTCTCCAGACCTGAACCCAATAGAACATCTTTGGAGGGAGCTGAAAGTCCGTATTGCCCAGCGACAGCCCCGAAACCTGAAGGATCTGGAGAAGGTCTGTATGTATCAAATAATTATGTCATGCAATAAAATGCAAATTAATTACTTAAAAATCATACAAAGTGATTTTCTGGATTTTTGTTTTAGATTCCGTATCTCACAGTTGAAGTGTACCTATGATAAAAATTACAGACCTCTACATGCTTTGTAAGTAGGAAAACCTGCAAAATCGGCAGTGTATCAAATACTTGTTCTATTTAGTCAGCCACCAATTGTGCAAGTTCTCCCACTTAAAAAGATGAGAGAGGCCTGTAATTTTCATCATAGGTACACGTCAACTATGACAGACAAATTGAGAGAAAAAAAATACAGAAAATCACATTGTAGGATTTTTTATGAATTTATTTGCAAATTATGGTGGAAAATAAGTATTTGGTCACCTACAAACAAGCAAGATTTCTGGCTCTCACAGACCTGTAACTTCTTCTTTAAGAGGCTCCTCTGTCCTCCACTCGTTACCTGTATTAATGGCACCTGTTTGAACTTGTTATCAGTATAAAAGACACCTGTCCACAACCTCAAACAGTCACACTCCAAACTCCACTATGGCCAAGACCAAAGAGCTGTCAAAGGACACCAGAAACAAAATTGTAGACCTGCACCAGGCTGGGAAGACTGAATCTGCAATAGATAAGCAGCTTGGTTTGAAGAAATCAACTGTGGGAGCAATTATTAGGAAATGGAAGACATACAAGACCACTGATAATCTCCCTCGATCTGGGGCTCCACGCAAGATCTCACCCCGTGGAGTCAAAATGATCACAAGAACGGTGAGCAAAAATCCCAGAACCACACGGGGGGACCTAGTGAATGACCTGCAGAGAGCTGGGACCAAAGTAACAAAGCCTACCATCAGTAACATACTACGCCGCCAGGGACTCAAATCCTACGTGTCCCCCTGCTTAAGCCAGTACATGTCCAGGCCAATCTGAAGTTTGCTAGAGTGCATTTGGATGATCCAGAAGAGGATTGGGAGAATGTCATATGGTCAGATGAAACCAAAATATAACTTTTTGGTAAAAACTCAACTCGTCGTGTTTGGAGGACAGAGAATGCTGAGTTGCATCCAAAGAACACCATACCTACTGTGAAGCATGGGGGTGGAAACATCATGCTTTGGGGCTGTTTTTCTGCAAAGGGACCAGGACGACTGATCGGTGTAAAGGAAAGAATGAATGGGGCCATGTATCGTGAGATTTTGAGTGAAAACCTCCTTCCATCAGCAAGGGCATTGAAGATGAAACGTGGCTGGGTCTTTCAGCATGAAAATGATCCCAAACACACCGCCCGGGCAACGAAGGAGTGGCTTCGTAAGAAGCATTTCAAGGTCCTGGAGTGGCCTAGCCAGTCTCCAGATCTCAACCCCATAGAAAATCTTTGGAGGGAGTTGAAAGTCCGTGTTGCCCAGCGACAGCCCCAAAACATCACTGCTCTAGAGGAGATCTGCATGGAGGAATGGGCCAAAATACCAGCAACAGTGTGTGAAAACCTTGTGAAGACTTACAGAAAACGTTTGACCTGTGTCATTGCCAACAAAGGGTATATAACAAAGTATTGAGAAACTTTTGTTATTGACCAAATACTTATTTTCCACCATAATTTGCAAATAAATTCATTAAAAATCCTACAATGTGATTTTCTGGAGAAAAATAATCTCATTTTGTCTGTCATAGTTGACGTGTACCTATGATGAAAATTACAGGCCTCTCTCATCTTTTTAAGTGGGAGAACTTGCACAATTGGTGGCTGACTAAATACTTTTTTCCCCCCACTGTATAAGAAAGCTTTTAAGCCCACCTGCGTCTGTGTGTCACTCTGTCTCTATCTATCATTCACCATCCATCGGTTTTCAGAATCTTACCCAACACCAGAAAGTAGTCGGCAGAAGAGAAAGGTGCTGTAACCCTGAACAAAGGAGGAGAAGAAGGAGAAGACGCTGTTGATGGAGAGGCAGATGAGAAGGGACTGCCGTCGGCCTATCCGATCAGCGAGCCCACCCCACACGAATGCACCGACCATCATTCCCAGATAAACAATCAGACCTGCAGAGGACAAAGAGAGACAATGAAAGAGATACATGTTTCGGTCATACTTCTGCATACAGCTGCTTTATTTCTTACCCTTCGGCACAACATGAGGCACAAGAAAGATGATTTCGACACCCACCATCTCAGATTGTTCTGAAATAGTTTCTGTTGTTAAAAATTGACAATTTTAATTTATAGGACTGGCCATTTATAGGATTTATAGGATTCATATATTATTTAATAAATATAGTACCTAACATCCAATTTGGACCAAACTTTTTTCTAACAATGAGTTAGGCATGAGGAATCCAAAGAAATTGTCAAAAATTATATGTATCCTATAAATTACAATAGCCAATTTGGGTGCAATCAATTGGCTCTCAGAGATCAAATTACTGTACATTTCAACAAAACAACGTTGCAGGAATGCTAATCGGTTTCTAACAACAGAAACGATTTCAGAAAAATCTGAGATGGGACTTGTCATGGCTTGCTGAAATGACATGGACCGACCCACATGTTATTTGTTTTCGTATCGTCCCCGATGCGAATTAAAAGAATCCACGACGTTCTACAGTAAATCCCTTGCATCTTCAGACTTTGTTATCAAAACTCACATACTGTGCATTCGGAAAGTATTCAGACCCCTTCCCTTTTTCCACATTTTGTTACATTACAGCCTTATTCTAAAATTGATGAAATTTATTTTTTACACACAATACCCATAATGACAAAGCGAAAACAGGTTTTTAGATTTTTTTGCAAATTTACACTACCGGTCATTCAAGGTTCTTTTTTTTTTTTCTTTTTTTTCTACATTGAAGGATAATAGTGAAGACATCAAAACTATGAAATAACACATATGGAATCATGTAGTAACCAAAAAAGTGTTAAACAAATCAAAATATATTTTATATTTGAGATTCTTCAAATAGGCACCCTTTATCTTGATGACAGCTTTGCACACTCTTGGCATTCTCTCAACCAGCTTCATGAGGTAGTCACCTGGAATGCATTTCAATTAACAGGTGTGCCTTCTTAAAAGTTAATTTGTGGAATTTCTTTCCTTCTTAATGCGTTTGAGCCAATCAGTTGTGTTGTGACAAGGTAGGGGTGTATACAGAAGATAGCCCTATTTGGTAACAGACCAAGTCCATATTATGGCAAGAACAGCTCAAATAAGCAAAGAGAAATGACAGTCCATCATACTTTAGGACATGAAGGTCAGTCAATACGGAACATTTCAAGAACTTTGAACGTTTCTTCAAGTGCAGTCGCAAAAACTTTCAAGCGCTATGATGAAACTGGTTCTCATGACGACCACCACAGGAATGGAAGACCCAGAGTTACCTCTGCTGCAGAGGATCAGTTCATTAGAGTTACCAGCCTCAGAAATTGCAGCCCAAATAAATGCTTCACAGAGTTCAAGTAACAGACACATCTCAACATCAACTGTTCAGAGGAGACTGTGTGAATCAGGCCTTCATGGTCGAATTGCTGCAAAGAAACCACTACTAAAGGGCACCAATAAGAAGAAGAGACTTGCTTGGGCCAAGAAACACGAGCAATGGACATTAGACGGTCCAAATTTGAGATTTTTGGTTCCAACCGCCCTGTCTTTGTGAGACGCAGAGTAGGTGAACGGATGATCTCCGCAAGAAACATGAGCAATGGACATTAGAATGGTGGAAATGTGTCCTTTGGTCTGGAGTCCAAATTGGAGATTTTTGGTTCCAACCGCCGTGTCTTTGTGAGACGCGGTGAGGGTGAACGGATGATCTCCGCATGTGTATTTCCCACCGTAAAGCATGGAGGAGGAGGTGTTATGGTTTGGGGGTGCTTTGCTGGTAACACTTAACAAGCATGGCTACTACAGCATTATGCAGCGATACAACATCCCATCTGATTTGGGCTTAGTGGGACTATCATTTGTTTTTCAACAGGACAATGACCCAACACACCTCCAGGCTGTGTAAGGGCTATTTTACCAAGAAGGACAGTGATGGAGTGCTGCATCAGATGACCTGGCCTCCACAATCCCCCGACCTCAACCAAATTGAGATGGTTTGGGATGAGTCGGACCGCAGAGTGAAGGAACTCCTTCAAGACTGTTGGAAAAGCATTCCAGGTGAAGCTGGTTCAGATAATGCCAAGAGTGTGCAAAGCTGTCATCAAGGCAAAGGGTGGCTATTTGAAGAATCTCAAATATAAAATATATTTTGATTTGTTTAACACTGTTTTGGTTACTACATGTGTTATTTCATAGTTTTGATGTTTTCACTATTATTCCTCAATGTAGAAAATAGTACAAATAAAGAAAACTCTTGAATGAGTAGGTGTTCTAAAACTTTTGACCGGAAGTGTATAAAAAAACAAAAACAAAAATACCTTATTTACATAAGTATTTAGACCCTTTGCTATGAGACTCGAAATTGAGCTCAGGTGCATCCTGTTTCCATTGATCATCCTTGAGATGTTTCTACAACTTGTTTGGCGTCCACCTGTGGTAAATTCAATTGATTGGACATGATTTGGAAAGGCACACACCTGTCTATATAAGGTCCCACAGTTGACAGTGCATGTCAGAGCAAAAACCAAGCCATGAGGTTGAAGGAATTGTCCGTAGAGCTCCGAGACAGGATTGTGTCGAGGCACAGATCTGGGGAAGGGTATCAAAAAATGTCTGCAGCATTGAAGGTCCCCAAGAACACACTGTTGCCTCCATCATTCTTAAATGGAAGAAGTTTGGAACCACCAAGAACCCGATGGTCACTCTGACAGAGCTCCAGAGTTCCTCTGTGGAGATGGGAGAACCTTCCAGAAGGACAACCATCTCTGCAGCACTCCACCAATCAGGCCTTCATGGAAGAGTGGCCAGACAGAAGCCACTCCTCAGTAAAAGGCACATGACAGCCCGCTTGGAGTTTGCCAAAAGGCACCTAAAGGACTCTCAGACCATGAGAAACAAGATTATCTGGTCTGATGAAACCAACATTGAATTCTTTGGCCTGAATGCCAACCGTCACGTCTGGAGGAAACCTGGCACCATTCCTACGGTGAAGCATGGTGGTGGCAGCATCATGCTGTGGGGATGTTTTTCAGGGACTGGGAGACGAGTCAGGATCGAGGGGAAGATGAACGGAACAAAGTACAGCGAGATCCTTGATGAAAACCTGCTCCAGAGTGCTCAGGACCTCAGACTGGGTCAAAGGTTCACCTTCCAACAGGACAACGAACCTAAGCACACAGCCAAGACAATGCAGGAGTGGCTTCGGGACACGTCTCTGAATGTCCTTGAGTGGCCCAGCCAGAGCTCGGACTTGAACCTGATCTAACATCTCTGGAGAGACCTGAAAATAGATGTGCAACGATGCTCCCCATCTAACCTGACAGAGCTTGGGAGGATCTGCAGAGTAGAATGGGAGAAACTCCCCAAATACCGGTGTGCTAAGCTTGTAGCGTCATACCCAAGAAGACTCAATGCTGTAATCGCTGCCAAAGGTGCTTCAACAATGTACTGAGTAAAGGGTCTGAATACATATTTTCGTTTTTGTCTTTTTAATAAATTTGCTAAAATTTTGAAAAACCTGTTTTTGCTTCGTCATTATGGGGTATTGTGTGTAGATTGCTGAGGGAAAAAAACGATTTAATCAATTTTAGAATAAGGCTGTAACATAACAAAATGTGGAAAAAGTCAAGGGGTCTGAATACTTTCTGAATGCACTGTACATGACTGTCTTGCGATGTAAAAAAAAAAAAAAAAACAGGCAGGCAGGTACTGTCACACACTCACAAACAGACACACAAACGGGCAGATACACACAAACACACACAAACACACACAAACGTACACACCCACACCTAAACACAAAAAGCTCAAGGGTAGTGAAGGGGAGGTGTGGGATGGAGGAGGCTATTTATAGATGGTTTTCCCGTTTATGTGAGAATGAACTCTCTTTGTCAGTGAAAGACATAGGTAGCTAGCTATGGCTAGCCGGCTAATGTTTTTGTTTGAAAAATGCATCTGGACATATTACCAGCTTTTTTGTTTCACCTGGGTGCCAGTCTTCCGTAGAGGAATACAGCAGTGCTGAGGCAGGGGGCTTGTAGTGAGGACGACTGGCTACTATTCTGAACTTTGTGTGGTGAGCTTTTTGGCGCCCAGAGCACTGAGGCATCACCCAAGTGGTTGCTACACAGAGTGGAAGAGGAGATGTCCAGTGGCTATAAGACTCAGGCTGGTCCCCAGACTTGCCCTCTACAAGATCACCAGCAGACTACATCAACATCATTTACCATCCTCTGACCAGCTCCCTCCACTCAAGCCATGAACTGACCCTCTCCATCTTCAGAGGATGCAGCAAAGACTTGGCCTCTATTGGTTAACCTGTTATGATACTGCATATTGCTTGTTTGATTTTTGCTCTTGAAGCGCTTTGAGATAGAAGTTTAATCTATTATTATTATTATTATTATTATTATTATTATTATTATTATAGATGTGTCGGAGAGACAAGATCAATGCAAGCCACAGAACATATATTAGGCTCCCTATATTCAATCAAAACTAGTAACAATTGTTTTGCATGTTTTCCTCTATCATACTCTTTCAGCATAATAAAATGATGTTTATGTTTATCTCCTCAGAAAAATGGGTAGCCAATTTGGGCTTAGGTTGCTGTCTGCTTTGGGCCATTTCTGAGCCACAAGAAAGATTATAGGCACCTACAGTATAAAATATTCTAAAGATAGCACAAGAAAGAGAGATGGTAAGAGAATTAAAAGAGGGAGACCTGTTTCAGATGGTGTTGCACTCGAAGCACAACTGGCTGGATGCTGGCGGTACACTGGCATGAAATTCACAACTCAACACAAACACACAACACAATTCCTGAGTGGCGCAGTGGTCTAAGGCACTGCATCGCAGTGCTAACTGTGCCACTAGAGATCCTGGTTCAAATCCAGGCTCTGTCGCAGCCGGCCGCGACCGGGAGACTCATGGGCGGCGCACAATTGGCCCAGCGTCGTCTAGGGTAGGGGAGGGAACGGCCGGCAGGGATGTAGCTCAGTTGATAGAGCATGGTGTTTGCAATGCCATGGTTGTGGGTTCGATTCCCACGGGGGGCCAGTATAAAAATAAAAAAAAATACGTAATCACTAACTGTAAGTCGCTCTGGATAAGAGCGTCTGTTAAATGTAATGTAAATTTGATTTCACTGTACTGTTTTTTTCTAGAAAATGATGTGGTGACAATGGGTACTTTTTTATTTTTGTAAGTTTGCACTAGTATCTACAGTACCTGGTTATTTCTGTGAATAAATTAAACACCAGGTCATTTCTGTATCATAAAATGAAGTGCTGCTAAGCAGACATTTGTGTAGCAGGTGCTGATGTCAATGGATGATTTGCATGAATAGGTTACTGAGTTACACATTCATCACTCTCCACAGGATCGGCAGAAAGCGGATGTTTCCAGTTTTCAGGTTTACAACCTAGACTCCGCTCAGGTGTCTTTTTACGCCTGCTACATTAGGTTACACATTCATAGACTGCACATTTTATTGTCTATCAAAGACATAAGATGTGAGGAATTTACCGTAGAACCGTTGAATTTGCATTGGGACCGATTAACCCACCCACATTTGACACTTGATTGGAGAAAAACAGTCTCCAACACTGTCCAAAACATTTAAGGGCTCACTAACCTAGCATGTAAATCAATCAAGTTAATGAAAAATACACAGTTTAAGGGTCACACTTACCCAACATGCCCTTGCTTTCCTCTGACAGACACATATCTTTCTCGGCGCTGGGGAGCACAAAGCCCACCACAAAGATCTCCACACCGTCCGCCATGAGGGCCAGCCCCAGCACAAAGTAGAGGGTCCACTGGAACTTCCCATGGCCACACTCCTGTAGGATGGTCTCATACTGCTGGGCTAGCTCTTCTTGGTCCTTCCGCCGCTCCCCCTCCAACTGTGCCATGTCCCTGAACTGCTGCCCATCTCCCCCTGCTAGGCTGTCGGCAGCCTTGCTTGAGTCAGCGCGGGGAATTCCCTGGTACTCGCCCTCGTAGATCTCGTCGTCTTCATCGTGGCCCTCTGTGGAGTCGCTGTGGCCACCTTCATCGTCATTGGCTGCCTGGCTGTTGCCATGGTAGTAGCCACTGTCCTGCCCCCCAGGCACTCCAGGGTAGTCATCGTCATCGTCTTCCTCGAAGCGGGCGTAGGAGCGTTTGCTGTACTCGTCGGTCATCTTGTCCACACCGCGGCCCACTTTCTTGGCTGCCTGGCGCTTGACCTCCTTGGCAATGTCTTTGGCGCCCTTTATAAAGGCTGTCTTGTTCTGATAGCCGTCCTCCATTATTGAAGGGTTGAGGAATCTCAAAGGCAGGGGTTTATCACCTGAAAAGCAGGATAGAGCTCAGGAATCTCTGGACAGTGTTTGTTAGGCAGCGTTCCAGTTTACCCTCAATAGGGTGGTGGAGAGTTGAGCTGGATTGGATCACAGGGCCCGCTCTGTGATGGACAGATCCTCTACAGAGGGCAAGCGCAAACACATTGTTAGTCACATGGACCAAACTTTAGAATCAGGGTTGGGATCAATATAATTGTAAACAAATACTGTATAGCTTCAAAACATGTTTAAAACCACAATAATGGTCTAATGCAGTCCTTGCATCCATAGCTTCATCCCTCAGCTGTTTATCAAAACAAGTGGCGGGGTGAAAATTAGTGGTTTTTAGAATCCCCGATTGCCCCTTTAAGTAACATTCTATCTCTATAATGCTCATTATGAGTAAGCCCAGTGCCTGTTACTGTTGCTAGGGGAAGCGTATTTCTAAGCAATTGCGAAGGAGCATCTTATCTCAATTTGCTCTCTCTGTAAACTGATTAGGAATGGCTTACTGTTCGATGTTGACATATTGTGTCTTGTGTCCATCTGATAACAACTCAACACCAGGGAAAGTATAGCAGGGACAAACTGAGAAGAGTAGCAACTATTCCTAGTGGACTGGATTCATGGAGAAGTCAAAAACATACTTTTCCCCAAACAAATGGAAAATACATTTGAAATAATATAAAGTAAGTGTATGAGTCCAAGTGTGCATTATTGCTGTGCACAAATAATGTTGCTTTTGACTTATACTGCTTTATTTGAAAATGGCCTCTCTCGCATGTTAGAAGGAGAGCCCAAGGACTGTGGGCTCTCCTTCTCCGTGGCCGACGTGAGTAAGACATTTAAATGTGTTAACCCTCGCAAGGCTGCCGGCCCAGACGGCATTCCTAGCCACGTCCTCAGAGCATGCGCAGACCAGCTGGCTGGTGTGTTTACGGACATATTCAATCTCTCCCTATTCCAGTCTGCTGTCCCCACATGCTTCAAGATGGCCACCATTGTTCCTGTACCCAAGAATGCAAAGGTAACTGAACTAAATGACTATCGCCCCGTAGCACTCAGTTCTGTCATCATGAAGTGCTTTGAGAGACTAGTCAAGGATCATATCACCTCCACCTTACCTGTCACCCTAGACCCACTTCAATTTGCATACCGCCCCAATAGGTCCACAGACGATGCAATTGCCATCACACTGCCCTATCCCATCTGGACAAGAGGAATACCTATGTAAGAATGATGTTCATTGACTATAGCTCAGCATTCAACACCATAGTACCCTCCAAGCTCATCATCAAGCTTGAGTCCCTGGGTCTCAACCCCGCCCTGTGCAATTGGGTCCTGGACTTCCTGACGGGCCGCCCCCAGGTGGTGAAGGTAGAAAACAACATCTCCACTTTGCTGATCCTCAACACTGGGGCCCCACAAGGGTGTGTGCTCAGCCCCCTCCTGTACTCCCTGTTCAACCATGACTGCGTAGCCATGCACGCCTCCAACTCAATCATCAAGTTTGCAGACGACACAACAGTAGTAGGCTTGATTACCAACAATTATGAGACAGCCTACAGGGAGGAGGTGAGGGCTCTCGGAGTGTGGTGTCAGAAAAATAACCTCTCACTCAATGTCAAAAAAAAAAGGAGATGATCGTGTACTTCAGGAAACAGCAGAGGGAGTACCCCCATATCCACATCGAGGGGACAGCAGTGGAGAAGGTGGAAAGTTTTAAGTTCCTCGGCATACATTTCAAACTGAAATGGTCCACCCACACAGACAGTGTGGTGAAGAAGGCGCAACATCGTCTCTTCAACCTCAGGAGGCTGAAGAAATTTGGCCTGTCACCTAAAACCCTCACATACTTTTACAGATGCACAATTGAGAGTATCCTGTCGGGCTGTATCACCGCCTGGTACGGCAACTGCACAGCCCACAACTGCAGGGCTCTCCAGAGGGTGGTGCGGTCTGCCCAATGCATTACCGGTGGCAAACTACCTGCCCTCCAGGACACCTACAGCACCCGATGTCACAGGAAGGCCAAAAAGATAATCAAGGACAACTACCACCCGAGCCACTGCCTGTTCACCCCGCTATCATCCAGAAGGCGAGGACAGTACAGGTGCATCAAAGCTGGGACTGAGAGACTGAAAAACAGCTTCTATCTCAAGGCCATCAGACTGTTAAATAGCCATCACTAGCACAGACAGGCTGCTGCCTACATATAGACTTGAAAATCACTGGCCACTTTAATAAATGGAACACTAGTCACTTTAATAATGCCACTTTAATGTTTACATATCTTGCATTACCCATCTCATATGTATATACTGTATTCTATCCTATCTATTGCATCTTAGACTATGCCACTCTGATAATGATAATGACATTGCTCATACATATACAGTATTTATATATTCTTATTCCATTCCTTTCCTTAGATTTGTGTGTATTAGGTTTTTGTTGTAGAACTGTTAGATATTACTTGCTAGATATTGCTTAACTGTTGGAACTAGAAGCGCAAGCATTTCGCTACACTCGCAATAACATCTGCTAACCACGTCTATGTGACCATTACATTTGATTTGATTTGATGTTAAGATGCAGAACTGACCATAATGAAGTTTACATGCACTTAGGTTGGAGTCATTAAAACTCGTTTTTCAACCACTCCACAAATTTCTTGTTAACAAACTATAGTTTTGGGAAGTCGGTTAGGACATCTACTTTGTGCATGACACAAGTAATTTTTCCAACAATTGTTTACAGACAGATTATTTCACTTATAATTCACTGTATCACAATTCCAGTGGGTCAGAGGTTTACATACACTAAGTTGACTGTGCCTTTCACAGCTTGGAAAATTCCGGAAAATGATGTCATGGCTTTAGAAACTTCTGATAGCCTAATTGATATCGTTTGAGTCAATTGGAGGTGTACCTGTGGATATATTTCAAGGCCTACCTTCAAACTCAGTGCCTCTTTGCTTGACATCATGGGAAAATCAAAAGAAATCAGCCAAGACCTCAGAAAAAATGGTAGACCTCCACAAGTCTGGTTCATCCTTGGGAGCAATTTCCAAATGCCTGAAGCTACCACGTTCATCTATACAAACAATAGTACGCAAGTGTTCTGTCTCCTAGAGATGAATGTACTTTGGTGCGAAAAGTGCAAATAAATCCCAGAACAACAGCAAAGGACCTTGTGAAGATGCTGGAGGAAACAGGTACAAAAGTATCTATATCCACAATAAAATGAGTCCTATATCGACATAACCTGAAAGGCCGCTCAGCAAGGAAGAAGCCACTGCTCCAAATCCGCCATAAAAAAGCTATAGACTACGGTTTGCAACTGCACATGGGGACAAAGATCGTACTTTTTTGAGAAATGTCCTCTGGTCTGATGAAACAAAAAATAACTGTTTGGCCATAATGACCATTGTTATGTTTGGAGGAAAAAGGGGAAGGCTTGCAAGCCGTAGAACACCATACCAACCATGAAGCACATGGGTGGCAGCATCATGCTGTGGGGTGCTTTGCTGCAGGAGGGACTGGTGCACTTCACAAAATAGATGGCATCATGAGGAAGGAAAATTATGTGGATATATTGAAGCAACATCTCAAGACATCAGCCAGGAAGTTAAAGCTTGGTCGCAAATGGGTCTTCCAAATGGACAATGACCGCAAGCATACTTCCAAAGTTGTGGCAAAATGGCTTAAGGACAACAAAGTCAAGGTATTGGAGTGGCCATCACAAAGCCCTGACCCCAATCCTATAGAACATTTGTGGGCAGAACTGAAAAAGTGTGTGAGAGCAAGGAGGCCTACAAACCTGACTCAGTTACACCAGCTCTGTCAGGAGGAATGGGCCAAAATTCACCCAACTTATTGTGGGAAGCTTGTGGAAGGCTACCCGAAACGTTTGACCCAAATTAAACAATTGAGTGTATGTGAACTTCTGACCCACTGGGAATGTGATGAAAGAAATAAAAGCTGAAATAAATCATTCTCTTTACTATTATTCTGACATTTCACAATCTTAAAATAAAGTGGTGATCCTAACTGACCTAAGACGGAATTTTTACTAGGATTAAATGTCAGGAATTGTGAAAAATTGAGTTTAAATGTATTTGGCTAAGGTGTATGTAAACTTCCGACTTCAACTGTACTATATGCACTGGGAGCCAGGTTCCTGTCCCCTAAAAACCTGACTACAGCAAAGTCAGATTTAAAATGGTGGCCACCATTAAAGCTGGGAATATTTTTGATACAATCAACATCACCGATAACAATATTGTTTGGGAGCCATTTATCTACAGTGCCTTCAGAAAGTATTCACACCCTTCGACTTTTCCACATTTTGTTGTGTTACAAAATGGGATTAAATTGGATTCAATTGTAATTGTTTTCAACAAGCTACACAAAATAATCTGTAATGTCAAAGTGGAAGAAAATTTCTAACATTTGTAAAAATAAAATAGAAAACACAAATATATCTTGATTTCATAAATATTCAACCCCTTGAGACAATACATGTTACAATCACATTTGGCAGTGATTACAGCTGTGAGTCTTTCTGGGAAAGTCTCTAAGCGCTTTTCACAACTAGAATGTACAATTTTTGCACATTATTCTTAAAAAAATTATTCAAGCTCTGTCAAGTTGGTTGTTGATCATTGCTAGACAGACATTTTCAAGTCTTGCCATAGATTTTCAAGTCAAAACTGTAACATGGCCACTCAGGAACATTCAATGTCGTCTTGGTAAGCAACTCCAGTGTATATTTGGCCTTGTGTTTTAGGTTATTGTCCTGCTGAAAGGTGAATTTGTCTCCCAGTGTCTGTTGGAAAGCAGACTAAAATAGGTTTTCCTCTAGGTTTTTCCTGTGCTTAGCTCAATTCCGTTGCCGATGACAAGCATACCCATAACATGATGTAGCCACCACCATGCTTGAAAATATGAAGAGTGGTACTCAGTGATGTGTTGGATTTGCCCCAAACATAATGCTTTGTATTCAGGACACACAGTTAATTTCTTTGCCACATGTTCAATGTTGTTGATCCATACTCAGTTTTCTCCTATCACAGCCATTAAACTCTGTAACTGTCTTTGTAGCGACTTTGTAGTCATCCAAAGTTTCATTAATAACTTCACCATGCTCAAAGGGAAATTCAATGTTGTTGTTTTTTATCTACCAATAGGTGCCCTTCTTTGCGAGGCATTGGAAAACCTCCCTGGTCGTTGTGGTTGAAACTGTGTTTGAAATTCACTGCTCGACTGTGGGACCTTACAGAAAATTGTATGTGTGGGGTACAGAGATGAGGTAGTAATTCAAAAATCATTTAAAACATTATTATTGCACACAGATTGAGTCAATGCAACTTATTATGTGATTGTAAAGCACATTTTTACTCCTGAACTTATTTAGGCTTGCCATAACAAAGGGGTTGAATACTTATTGACTCAAGACATTTCAGGTTTTCATTTTTAAATTTAAATGTACCTCCACCTTGACATTATGGGGTATTGTGTGTAGGCCAGTGACACAAAATCTCAACATCATCTATTTTAAATTCTGGCTGTAACACAACAAAATGTGGAAAAAGTCAAGGGGTGTGAATACTTTCTGCACTGTATGTCTGCCTATTACAGCCGTAAACCTGCAATGGTCTCTTTCTGTAATGTGAAACAAATAAATATAGAATATATTAGTATATTTTGTAAGACAGTGATGAAGAGATGTGTTGATAGAAGAATTTCTATATTTAACATTATCAAATGGGTGGGTCAAAATGTAACTGCGCTTCAATTCAATGTTTCGAACTGACTGCCCAGAGGGATGGGCTGTTTGGGAGGTCGAGATTGTGAGCAGATGGGAGGGGGGAGAGAAACATAGAGAGAGATAGTGAGGGGAAGGGAGGGGGAGAGAAACATAGAGAGATAGTGAGGGGAAGGGAGGGGGGAGAGAAACATAGAGAGATAGTGAGGGGAAGGGAGGGGGGAGAAAAACAGAGAGAGATAGTGAAGGGAAGGGAGGGGGAGAGAAACATAAAGAGAGATAGTGAGGGGAAGGGAGGGGGGAGAGAAACATAGAGAGAGATAGTGAGGGGAAGGGAGGGGGGAGAAAAACATAGAGAGAGATAGTGAAGGGAAGGGAGGGGGAGAGAAACATAAAGAGAGATAGTGATGGGAAGGGAGGGGGGAGAGAAACATAGAGAGAGATAGTGAGGGGAAGGGAGGGGGGAGAAAAACATAGAGAGATAGTGAGGGGAAGGGAGGGGGGAGAGAAACATAGAGAGAGATAGTGAGGGGAAGGGAGGGGGGAGAGAAACATAGAGAAAGATAGTGAGGGGAAGGGAGGGGGAGAGAAAATAGAAAGAGATAGTGAGGGGAAGGGAGGAAGCAAAGGAAGTGATAAAGGACAAGATACAATGCACAGACAGAATGGAATAAAGAAATTGAGAAAAGGGGAGATAGAAATTGAGAGAGAGAGAGAGAGAGAGAGAGAGAGAGAGAGAGCGCATTCTTCAGGGTGGCACACAAAATGATTAAAGGGCCACTAGACTAAAAGGTGCCTGCCAAAAGCAGCAAGAGTGAGGAGGAAATTGGGTACATTCCCTGTACATTTTTTTTAAACACTGTCGCCACACATTCTGAGCCGTAAATACACACACCAGATATGCTATCTTTTAGTCAGTAACCTGTCCACACGGTTACACATGTGGGGTCAGAGATAGGGATAAGACTCACTTTAACACATATTGGTCCTAAAATGCAAAACTCGTCCTCCTGGCATCCCAGTATTTTACTCTAGTGATTCCCTCACAACATAGAACACTCTCAATGGACGCACTGGGGTGCCATCCAACTTCAGGGTGCTAGCCCTGACCAGGACCTGAACCAGAGGCCCTGCGACTGTCAGCCCAACAGTCCAACGTCCCCTAGGCTATAAGGTGGTTGTTGAGGCAATAGCTACTCTGAGCAGTAGAGGGCTTGGTGTGAAATGAAACCCATTTCATTTCACAGGCCTGTCCATAAGTTGGAGAATTCTGCATTTTTCAAACACCTGAAAGAGCGTTTTCCTGCAATTTAGAGCCATAATCATTATGCTTAATTCTATGTACAAAAAAATATGTATAGTTTTCTGCATATCTAAGCATAACTAGTGGTTCTTTAAAAAAATAAAAAAATAAATACAGTGGGGAAAAAACTATTTAGTCAGCCACCAATTGTGCAAGTTCTCCCACTTAAAAAGATGAGAGAGGCCTGTAATTTTCATCATAGGTACACGTCAACTATGACAGACAAATTGAGAAAAAAAAATCCAGAAAATCACATTGTAGGATTTTTAATGAATTTATTTGCAAATTATGGTGGAAAATAAGTATTTGGTCACCTACAAACAAGCAAGATTTCTGGCTCTCACAGACCTGTAACTTCTTATTTAAGAGGCTCCTCTGTCCTCCACTCGTTACCTGTATTAATGGCACCTGTTTGAACTTGTTATCAGTATAAAAGACACCTGTCCACAACCCCAAACAGTCACACTCCAAACTCCACTATGGCCAAGACCAAAGAGCTGTCAAAGGACACCAGAAACAAAATTGTAGACCTGCACCAGGCTGGGAAGACTGAATCTGCAATAGGTAAGCAACTGTGGGAGCAATTATTAGGAAATGGAAGACATACAAGACCACTGATAATCTCCCTCGATCTGGGGCTCCACGCAAGATCTCACCCCGTGGGGTCAAAATGATCACAAGAACAGTGAGCAAAAATCCCAGAACCACACGGGGGGACCTAGTGAATGACCTGCAGAGAGCTGGGACCAAAGGAACAAAGCCTACCATCAGTAACACACTACGCCGCCAGGGACTCAAATCCTGCAGTGCCAGACGTGTCCCCTTGCTTAAGCCAGTACATGTCCAGGCCCGTCTGAAGTTTGCTAGAGTGCATTTGGATGATCCAGAAGAGGATTGGGAGAATGTCATATGGTCAGATGAAACCAAAATATAACTTTTTGGTAAAAACTCAACTCGTCGTGTTTGGGGACAGAGAATGCTGAGTTGCATCCAAAGAACACCATACCTACTGTGAAGCATGGGGGTGGAAACATCATGCTTTGGGGCTGTTTTTCTGCAAAGGGACCAGGACGACTGATCGGTGTAAAGGAAAGAATGAATGGGGCCATGTATCGTGAGATTTTGAGTGAAAACCTCCTTCCATCAGCAAGGGCATTGAAGATGAAACGTGGCTGGGTCTTTCAGCATGACAATGATCCCAAACACACCGCCCGGGCAACGAAGGAGTGGCTTCGTAAGAAGCATTTCAAGGTCCTGGAGTGGCCTAGCCAGTCTCCAGATCTCAACCCCATAGAAAATCTTTGGAGGGAGTTGAAAGTCCGTGTTGCCCAGCGACAGGCCCAAAACATCACTGCTCTAGAGATCTGCATGGAGGAATGGGCCAAAATACCAGCAACAGTGTGTGAAAACCTTGTGAAGACTTACAGAAAACGTTTGACCTGTGTCATTGCCAACAAAGGGTATATAACAAAGTATTGAGAAACTTCTGTTATTGACCAAATACTTATTTTCCACCATAATTTGCAAATAAATTCATAAAAAATCCTACAATGTGATTTTCTGGATTTGTTTTCCTCATTTTGTCTGTCATAGTTCACGTATACCTATGATGAAAATTACAGGCCTCTCTCATCTTTTTAAGTGGGAGAACTTGCACAATTGGTGGCTGACTAAATACTTTTTTCCCCACTGTATGCTTCTCTGCACCTCTGCTAAAATATGGGTAAAAGATTGAAAGCAATGTGAGTCTTTTTCAGTACATTTAATGATTGCTTGCTTTTCTGCAGGCATGTTTATTTTAACAGTTAAGGAAATATGTATTTGTTAAGGGCAATAGTAAACCCGTTGCGCAACAGCAACAAATGGCGCCAGTCTGAGACAAGGTCGTTATAGATGGAGGCAAAGCATGATCATTTATTGTCTTGCAAAAAGTAGCTCGGCTTTCATTCGACCTCAATATGATGGTCAATCGTTGTGAGATCTTTGCAAGATCACGTGTTAGTTTATTATGTCAGAAATGGTCTGCCAATAACATGCATTACTGACGGTTGGCATTCAGTCGACATAGAATCCCCCTTTAAGAACCTGAAGATGACACATAGCCTAGTTACCATCCCCCTCGCAAACACAATCATGATGAATCGCCTACGTGAAGGACGATGGCAAAATTACAACACATTTCTCCATTCAGGCGCGATATGACTGCGAAATGAGGATAGTATGCTACCGGTAATATATTTTATTTCGGATTAGCCTATAATTAAAGATTTAACGTAGTGCAACAAGACCAGCGCGCCTTTTACAACTGACCTAAAGCAATTAGCTTAATTGTTTAATTAATTATCTAAATGCAATATTCAACATATTTCCGATAATACAAACGATTTAAACCCGAACGTAGTTCCAATCTCTTCATTTGAAGAGACATTGAATTGTCGTGACTGCGTTTTTACGCAGGGATGCCTTTGATATCATGTTTGATAGAAAGGGTTACTGTCATGTTAAATAGGCTACAATAACTATTCACAATTCGAGTCTGTATTGAGTCTGCATCGACCTGCATAGTCGCATAAATAGATTACATTTAGGCTACATTTCAATAAAACACGAGATGATTTTCACATCCTAAATCGTGGCCAGTGGGCAAGATATTTTGGGAAGCACGCACATCCACATTCGTATATCAACGGTCGGCCTATGTAGCCTAATTATAACTAATTTGCCGAGTTTAATTTTAGTAAAGGTAACAGCATTATCTCACCTTAATTATGGATATGGGTTTCACTATATCCCCAGCTTGAATTTTGTCAACAGGATGACAGTGCGTTGATGCTGCTGCTGCTCAAACGTGGATAGTCTCCCGGTAACCCAACTGACTGAAGAGGAAGCGTGATGCGAGAACCAAGAGGTACCACCTCAGTGGGTACCACAAGTAGCATCGTAGATCCCCTCCCCCCCATCTCACTGGTACTCGGCAGAAATATACCATTCACGCACCTTGTCACGGTCTATCTTATTGACTCTCTTATTGGTTCTCAAGTGAATCATTTATCTTAACCCGTATTTCAAACAATTTGTAAGTATTAAACATCCATTTTGCTTTCGCATTAAATGTTGCCCACCACACTCTCTCATCATCACACACACACAATACTATTCGAATCATGTGTAGGCCTGCATGTGAAAGCAAGCAACCATGATGTGTAGCATATTGATATTTATCAAGATGATGGTATGTTTATGTTTCAAATCGATTAAACCTAGAATAGTATAAAGTAATCCTTCTTACCCCCCCCCCCCCCCCCATAAAAAAAAGAAGAAAAAAAGTGGTTGTCCCACTGGCTATCATAAGTTGAATGCACCAATTTGTAAGTCGCTCTGGATAAGAGCGTCTGCTAAATTATGTAAATGTCAATGTAAAATTAATGTATCTTAGGCTTTAGCTGTATTAGGTCTACATACCCTGAATGAAAATATTTATCTTTACCACTCACGCAAACGTGTAGGCCTATAGCCTATAATAGGCATTGACTCTCTTTCAGTGATACACTTAAGTTACCAAATGTTTTATTACTCTGCTCCAATTCAAAGTTAGAATAGAACAGCTTAAATATAATTAGTTGTATGTATTTTTAATCGTTGGAATATGACTAATAGTAGCCCCTAATCAACAGGCATAAGAGGTCGCTGAAACAATATTTTCCATGTAACTGGACATATTCCATGTAACTGAATATCAAAATGCCAACCCCATATTTCTCTCTCTCTCTCTCTCTCTCACACACACACACACACACACACACACACACACACACACACCTGCCCCTGTTTCTCTGCCAACCACTGGCCCATCCCACATAGTGACATCATAGGACCAGATGCTGTGGAAACCAGTGAGCTTAATTGACTACTCATGAATTGCCTGCCCAGCTCAGTTATGCAGAAAATATCAGTTATTCTAGCTCTATGAAAATTGCTAACTCTTATTTTAAAGGGGGGTTTAATTAACCAATCAAACAATAGGATTTGTAGCCTCTTTGTTTGCACTCATTAATCAGTCATTATCAGTGGTGTAAAGTACTTAAGTAAAAATACTTGAAAGTACTACTTAAGTTGTTTTTTGGGTATCTGTACTTTACTTTACTATTTATATTTTTGACAACTTTTACTTCACTACATTCCTAAAGAAAATTATGTACTTACATTTTTTTTTACATTTTCCCTGACACCCAAAAGTACTTTTGAATGCTTAGCAGGATAGGAAAATTGTCTAATTCACACACTTATCAAGAGAACATCCCTGGTCATCCCTACTGCCTCTGATTTGGCGGACTCACTAAACACATGCTTCGTTTGTAAATTATGTCTGAGTGTTGGACCATGGCTATCTGTAAATTTAAAAAAAACAAGAAAATGATGCCATCTGGTTTGCTTTATATAAGGAATTTAAAATGATTTATACTTTTACTTTTGATACTTAAGTATATTTTAGCAATTACATTTACTTTTTATACTTAAGTATATTTAAAACCAAATACTTTTAGACTTTTACTCAAGTAGTATTTTACTGGGTGACTTTCACTTTTACTTGAGTCATTTTCTATTTATGTATCTTTACGTTTACTCAAGTATGAAAATTGTGTACTTTTTCCACCACTGGAAAGAGACCTGCTTAATAATAGTGAGTAAAATAAGTACCCTTCATAATGTAAGGGAACATTATACACCTAAAAGAACAGAGAAACACTATTTTCACACCACTCCGATACAGCTATGACCGGAAGTTACTTTTTCGTAGCAGGTTAGGAGAATTTACGTAGCAGGTTAGGAGACTGAGGTTAAGGTTAGGAAAAGGGTTAGCGAAAATGCTCTCCTAACCTACTACGTACGAAAATCACTTCCGGTCGTAGCTGTATCGAAGTGGCATGAAAAGAGACCCAGATAGCACGGAACCGGAAGTGACGCCTAGATTTTCACAGCCCAGAGAAATTTTACATGACAGCCTTGTTTTCGTGTTGTTGACCTAGGTCTGGGCTGACACACTCAATATCCTGTCTGCATGGTCAAGTTAGGTTGGGTCCAGCCACAATTAACTAATTCTCAAGACCCATTTTCAGCCGCTTTCAGTCCCCGTTTTCAGCTGGCACTTGGCGGCATTAACCAATTTTAAATATAACTTCAAGAATCAATATCAATCATTTAAATGATCAAAAATGGCTTAAAATATCAGTGGGATTATGCAGCCCTATACATCCTCCTCCATAACCCACTACTTCAGACAAGTGGTATCTGCCATAACAATGGCAACAGACCGAGTGAGTGCCTCATTCAACATGGACGCAGCACAAGCATGAAAAAATATTTTTTCTAGTTTGGAAGCAAGTGCAGAATTAGTATTTGGAATCTACCCATGGCTTTCTCTCAAGGCACTGCCTAACATTGTATTTAGGGGGTTTATAAAAAACACTTCGTTTATATAGGTGAAGAGGTTTTAGTTTCTATTAGGTCTGGAACCTATCAACTTACGTGTGCTTTGTATGGTCAAAACATAACCCTCCCATTCATCTTGTCATTATGGACATGCCTCACCTTCTCTCCTGGCTACCAATGGTCTCAAACGACTGACATTGTGATCACATTTATAGTTTCTAACCTATTCAGGGGACCAACTACATTTTGTGTCTGTTATATTTGTACCAGGGAAGCAGTTGATTGATATGATGCATGTTCTGAATTAAATCTCATCTGAAAGAACTGAAATCAATTGAAAGACCCAATTTGTTGTATTAAAACCTTTATTCCTTGCAGGTTCAGGATCTGTACAGTAAAGAAAAAAAAACATACAAAAAAATGGAGCTACACCATGTCTCCAAATTGTAATCTGGAATAGAAATAAAAAACGCTAAATGAAAGCATGGTCATGCGCCTTGCTGTGGTCCTCCGTAGTCTATGGGGGCATTGGTCCTCTCATGGGGCCTCGAGGTGGGCCGCCGGGGGGCCTCGGTGGCATTGGAGGCCCCCTCTGGAAACCAAACGGAGGTGGACGAGGGGGACCCCCACCGTAGCCTGGTGGGGGCATGGGAGGAGGGGGTCCTCTCATACCTGGATGCATGGGGTGACCTGTGTGGATGGGGAGAGAGAGAGAGGGGATTGACACAATGATATATAATCTCAGAGCAGCACATTTCAACAAGGATATTAGAAAACAAAGCACTTGGATATCCATACAATTAATTAATTTCTTTATTGTGTCCCTTTAGATAGATTTGTCAAAATGTTTTGAAGCTATACAGTGTTTGTTTACAAATACATACATTTAGTAAAAGTCCAAAATGGATGTACCAATTGCTGACTGTAGCTTTAAACGTTAAGAAACAGAATAGTAGCGAAACCAAAAGTGATTAATTGTTTTGCATGAATCAGGAGTCAACTAAGAGGCAATTATCCAACTGATAGGAGATTTCAACTCCTATCAGTTGAAATATATTAGTTGACCCCTAGCCTTGTGAAGGCACAGCACTCACCCATGGGATGCCCATAGGGCCCTCTCGGTGGCATGCCCATGTGTGGATGAGGGGGCATGCCAGGTGGTGGAGGTGCCCGGTGCTGGTTGGATCCTGGGGGGCCCGGTGGAGGCACCATACCTGGGGGATGGCCATGAGGATGCATGGGCATCTGGGACATTCCTGTTGGATATGAACAATATAATTGGTGGTAGAGCATGGCGCTTGCAACACCAGTATAGTGAGTTTGATTCCCGGGAACACCCATACGTAAAATGTATGCACGCATGACTAAGTCCCTTTGGATAAAAGAGTCTGCTAAATGGCATATATTAATGCACCTCATAGCACACAATAGGCTCTCTTCCTTTAACCAGAAGTAGCACTAACTTCCACACACTACAATTTCTAAATGTAACAATCTGAGAAAGCGTTTCCTGACAGTTGTCCTCATTCCAATTATATGGCTGTGGTGAGTGACTTACCCGGGTGCATGCCCTGGTGGAAGGGTGGTGGGCCAGGTGGGGGGCCTGAGCCCCCTCCCTGGGGTCCTGGTGTCCCTGGGGCTGGGGGCATGCCAGGGGGCATACCAGGGGGCATGGATCCGGGGGGTGGCACAGGAGGGAAGGCACCAGGAGGGGGCATGCCTGGAAATGAAGATCAGAGAAAGAGAGAGAAATTGCACATTTAAAAAAAAAGTTGAATTGAAATGATCTTGATGTAGATGTGTTACTGAAGTTTTTAGTCAAGTTATTGTGAAGCCAACATAAAACCTTCACATTGTGAGGAAAATCTAGTTTTTGTCATTCTTACTCTTACAAATCTACGGAGCACAATCTATGGCTAAGCTATACAAGGCAAATAGGATTACTATCTAAGTACCACCACGAAATACCCGAAGGGTTTCAGAAGCTGAAATAAAATTCTCAAACCCTGGTGCACCCACTTGTGCACACACACACACACACACACTTACCAGGCATGGGCATCCCGACTCCCAGGGTGGTGAGGACAGGGGTCGAGGCAGAGAGGGGTGGCGGTGCATCTGCGAATAGCTGATGCGGCCGATCGGCCTGCGAAAGCGGGTTCTGAGCAGCTAGGAGGCGTTCAGCGGCCGAGCCGTGCCGCTCACCCTTGGAGTCCTTCTTGAAGGCGTATGACACCGTAATGGGTCGGTTGCACAGGTACTGGCCGTTCATGGCCTCGATGGCTGCGTCAGAGGCGTCGAAACTGGCAAAGTTGATGAAGGCGTAGCCCTTGGAGTTGCCAGTGTCCGGGTCGCGCATGATCTTGGGCGTCTGCAGTATGACCCCAAAGGCGCTGAACGTGTCGTAGAGGAGTTTCTCGTCGATCTCCGGGTCTAGGTTACCGATGAAGATGTTGGCGCCCACATCCAGGTTCTTGTTGTGCGCTGAGGCCTTGTTGACACGGATGGGCTTACCGTATAGTTTAATCATGTTCATAATCTTGATGGCATAGTCCGCATCCTCTTCACTGAGGAACTCAACAAAGCCATAGCCTTACGGAGGGGGGTCGGGGGGAGACAGAGGGAAGAATAACATTCAATAAGACTTTAATTGTTATCTTTCTGATCAGCATTATTGACAAGCTATTTGTCGCTAAAGGAGTCTCCAAAAATCACGTGACATCAAGTGTTGGGTTTGCTTTCATAGCATAGACCTATTCAATCCAATACCCTTCATACACTGAACAAAAATTTAAAGTGTTGGTCCCATGTTTTATGAGCTGAAATAAAAGATCTCAGAACTTCTCCCTATGCCAAATAGCTTATTTCTCTAATGCTGTGCACAAATTTGTTTACATCCCTGTTTGCCAAGATAATCCATCCAACTGACAGGTGTTGAATTTCAAGAAGCTGATTAAACAGCATGATCATTACACAGGTGCATCTTGTGCTGGGAACAATAAAAGGCCACTCTAAAATGTGCAGTTTTGTCACCAGAGCTGTTGCCAAATAACTGACTGTTAATTTCTCTACCATAAGCCGCCTTTGTCGTTTTAAGAGAATTTGGCAGTATGTCCAACCGGCCTCACAACCGCAGACCACGTCTAACCACGCCAGCACAGGACCTCCACATCCCCTTCACCTGCGGCATCATCTGAGACCAGCCACCGGGACAGCTGATGAAACTGGGGGTTTGCACAACCAAATAATTTCTGCACAAGCTGTCAGAAACCGTCTCAGGGAAGCTCATCTGTGTGCTCGTCATCCTCACCAGGGTCTTGACCTGACTGCAGTTTGGCGTCGTAACCGACTTCAGTGGGGAAATGCTCACTTTTGATGGCCGCTGGCACGTTGGAGAAGTGTGCTCTTCACGGATTAATCCCGGTTTCAACTGTACCGGGCAGATGTCGTGTGGGCAAGCGGTTTGCTGATGTCAACGTTGTGAACAGAGTGGTGGTGGTGGGGTTTTGGTATGGGAAAGCATAAGCTACGGACAACGAAAACAATTGAATTTTATCAATGGCAATTTCAATGCACAGAGATACTGTGACGAGATCCTGAGGCACATTGTCGTGCCATTCATCCGCCGCAATCACCTCATGTTTCAGCATGATAATGCTCCATGTCACAAGGATCTGTACAGAATTCCTGAAGCTGAAAATGTCCCAGTTCTTCCATGGCCTGCATACTCAGACATGTTACCCATTGAGCATGTTTGGGACGCTCTGGATCGACGTGTACAACAGCGTGTTCCAGTTCCTGCCAATATCCAGCAACTTCGCACAGCCATTGAAGAGGAGTGGGACAACATTCCACAGGCCACAATCAACAGCCTAATCAACTCTATGCGAAGGAGATGTGTCGCGATGCATGAGGCAAATGGTGGTCACACCAGATACTGACTGGTTTTCTTATCCATGCCCCTACTTTTTAAGGTATCTGTGACCAACAGATGCATATCTCTATTCCCAGTCATGTGAAATCCATAGATTAGGGCCTAATTTATTTATTTAAATTGACTGATTTCCTTATATGAACTGTAAAATCTTTGAAAATGTTGCATGTTGCGTTTATATATTTGTTCAGTGTAATTAACCAGAATTCTGCGTTTGCATAACAAATATCTTGCTGTGTATTGTAAAAGCAGACCAAAAAAGGTTATATTGTAATTTCAGACAAATCTTGTGCTTCAGTTGCACTTCTCCACTCGGATGAGAATTCACCAACGGGCATTCTATCAGCAGACAGCGCTCTGACTGATGTGTAGCTACTTGTCGGTGTAGCCTACTTTTCTCCGGTAAAATGCAAGATGAACTTTTAGCAAAACATTAGGAAATGTAGCTGGGATTCATTATTTCGATGATAAACATAAATATGATGGCATGCATCGTTTTAGCAAAAAATACCTTGCTTTTACATTGTAAGCTCATTTACTTGTGTGGTTGCTAGCCAAATAGCGTTGCACTTCTATTGTCATATGATGAAAATGAAGCTATTTTCTGCCGAATGTGTTGCAGTAATGTATTATCTGTGAAGGAAAACTATAGTTGCAAGCCCCTGATAACTATTGAAGAAAAAAAACATGACTTTCAATATAAAACACAGGTGAAAAGGTTTAAAACGCAGATTTTTTGATGGTCTGCTATTTGAAAATACAGATTTCTGATTACCACCAGGAGCAATTTCTGTCACAGTTTCAGTGTATATAATCTACAATGGTCTGTATTTTTTGTATAAGTTAGTTTTACGCAGTTCCTATTTTCAAACATGAGTGCGCCACCCCACCATGTGCCACTATGTTAGACCGCAGTAAAGTGTAGCATATTTGGTTGGTCTTACTGATGGTAGCATGTGTCAGTTTTGTTACCAATGTGTTGTTTATGAGTGTGTTACATACCTTGGTGTTGTCCCGTGACTCTGTCTTTGGGCATGTGTGTGTTGACCACAGGCCCAGCCTGTAGGAAGAGCTCCCACAGCAGTGGCTCTGCCACTTTCTCATCCAGACCACCCACATACACAGTGGCATCTAAAGTGATAGAGAGCAAAACCACGTTAAGTGGATGGGTATAAGCCCAAACAGAAGACCTTGCCATACAATATATTTTCAAGTCGCGGTCAAATGACTAACGTTACCTGTTTTTAGCAACACTTTCCCCATATTGGAAGGTATATCCTATATCCATAATCGGTTCCTATTACTTGGGCATTACCGAGCAGTGCACAAGAAAGCAGTAAATCTAGTTTGCACGCACACACTCCTTTTACGTCCCCTGTGTGGTGGTTCACTAGCACAAACCCTGCAAAACGGGCACAGTGTTGCCAAAGACAGGGAATAGAAGTAGGGTGTAGCCTAGTGGTTAAGAGCGTTGGGCCAGTAACCGAAAAGGTCGCTGGATCGAATCCCCAAACTGACTAGGGCAAAAATCTATCGATATTCCCTTGAACAAGGCACTTAACCCTAATTGCTCCAGGGGCACTTTACTGCTATGGCTGACCCTGTAAATCAACACCATTTGACAGCTAATTTCCTGAAATTCTACAGATTTTGCCATAGGGTGGAGAGAAATGTTTGCAGTGTTTTTATATGATATCTGTGAGACTGACTAACAAAATCAATGGGACTCCCCCCTAGGCCGCTAGACTAACTTACCAATCTAAATAAAAATATCCTGATATGGGCTAATTAAGTGACTATCAGTGATTTACATAAGAGAAACAGTTGACGCACAACCAAATTTCGAAATTGCATCTTGTGTATTCTACCTCGTAACAATAAGTTGCCAATCCCTGATGTAGATACTGTATATGGCCCTGCTTTGAGCTAGCTGGGTCATCATACAATGTGGTGCCATTTTGGACCTCAAAATAGTTGGGGGGGGGGGAATAATATATATATATATATATATATATATATATATATAAATAAATAAAACTATTATATCAGAAAAAGAAAAGGGACATGTTTGACTTACAGAAAAACATATTGGTCAAGCAAGCTCAGGCACGTAAAATTCTTTGGGGTGCATTTTCCAATTTGTTATGTGCATAATCCTAACAGGGTGGACATTTTGAGCCTAAATTAGCCATAGCTCTGTGAGTGTGCAAGATTGAGCTAGCATAATGATGAACACTTGAACAGGATTTTAACTTCTCTATCAAACATATTTTAACATTTAGAGAAATGAAATCCCTATAATTTAGCCTAATATGGTGGAAATGTATAAGTG
Organism: Coregonus lavaretus; assembly: GCF_964263955.1. NCBI lineage: Eukaryota > Metazoa > Chordata > Actinopteri > Salmoniformes > Salmonidae > Coregonus > Coregonus lavaretus. The sequence continues at coordinate 18,657,580 of NC_139990.1, forward strand.
GGACATACAGACTAACAACATGAAACAATGAACAAGATACAACTGAGTGTTTATATTTATTTAGCTTTGCACCAATGTTTTCCCACCAAAGAAATGATGACACTTCCTGAATGTGGTGTCATTGTAGGAAGTGGTTGTTTTATTAAGTGGAGAATTACAACAAACTAACAGGGTGGAAAGTGATCAGGGCCACACAGAAAATCTTTAATAAATAATAGAATAATCATGAAAAAAAACTATTGATGAACGAGACTAACTATGACTATAAAATAATGAAGATTAAACATTTTATGGCTTATGGCTTATATTTCTTGTGGAAGTTGATAAATAACACCTGGGGACATGGCAAAATTGCCTACAACCACTGACAAAAAGTGTTTAAAATGCATAAAATTCCCTTTCAGGATCCATATATTGGTATTTTTAAGGTAGACACCTGACCTTATATTTAATGCCTTTTGGAATTCAAATGTTATACTAAATAATAACTGACATTTCCTGGGGACAGAAAAGGCACCGTATAATAGGAATGACCCAGCTAGCTACCCATTCATAGACCGGCAGACACATCATAGACAAATCTGACGAGTCCGTCAGGACATGAAAATACATGGCTAGCGATATGTAGCTTGTTAGATATAGCAAACGTTGGCTAGTAAACGAGATTGAAGCTAGCTAGCTAGCTTTGTTTGGCAATGGAATGGAGTCACACAGGCAAGGGATATGGCTAGCTACTTAATTTAGCTAGAGTTTTAGCTATAATGCTCAGGCCATGCGTTAAAATGTGATGTAAACTACTCATATGGATACATTTGATGAAGTTCATTGTAAGATATAAAGAGTTATCTACCTTGGTTTCGCTCCGAAATTGGTCCCGCCGCCATGTTAAATCCGGCGTGAGGGCAGCGTTATGCGGAAGTTGTTCTTCTGATGGGCAAGGAACATATCCGGCAAAACCAAAGAACGCGATTAGATAAAGTCGCCCTCTAGTGGCGGGCTGTCTGTAACGGCGAGCTCTCGTTCAAGATGCAGTTGACATTATCGATATCATGGATGGTCAGTCCTTGCATCCATAGCTCTGTCTACAGATCACAGATCACCGACCATTTCGAATCCCACTATGCAATCTGGTTTCCGAGCTGGTCATGGGTGCACCCCAGACACGCTCAAGGTCCTAAACGATATTATAACCGCGATCGATAAAAGACAGTACTGTGCAGCCGTCTTCATCGACCTGGCAAAGGCTTTCGACTCTGTCAATCACCGCATTCTTATTGGCAGACTAAATAGCCTTGGTTTCTCAAATGACTGCCTCGCCTGGTTCACCAACTACTTCTCAGATAGAGTTCAATGTGTCAAATCGGAGGGCCTGTTGTCTGGAACTCTGGCAGTCTCTATGGGGGTGCCTCATGGTTCAATTCTCAGGCCGACTCTATTCTCTGTGTATATCAATGATGTCTCTCTTGCTGCTGGTGACTCTCAGATCCACCTCTACGCAGACGACACCATTTTGTATACATCTGGCCCTTCATTGGACACTGTGTTAACAAACCTCCAAACTAGCTTCAATGCCATACAACACTCCTTCCGTAGCCTCCAACTGCTCTTAAACGCTTGCACCCGCCCGCCCGACTAGAATCACTACTCTCCACGGGTCTGACTTAGAATATGTGGACAACTACAAATACCTGGGTGTCTGGTTAGACCGTAAACTCTCCTTCCAGACTCACATTAAGCATCTCCAATCCAAAGTTAAATCTAGAATCGGCTTCCTATTTCGCAACAAAGCCTCCTTCACTCATGCTGCCAAACATGCCCTCGTAAAACTGACTATCCTACCGATCCTTGACTTCAGCGATGTCATTTCCAAAATAGCCTCCAACACTCTACTCAGCAAATTGGATGTAGTCTATCACAGTGCCATCCGTTTTGTCACCAAAGCCCTATATACTACCCACCATTGTGACCTGTACGCTCTCGTTGGCTGGCCCTCACTACATATTCGTCCCCAAACCCACTTGCTCCAGGCCATCTATAAATCACTGTTAGGCAAATCCCCGCCTTATCTTAGCTCATTGGTCACCATAGCAACACCCACCCGTAGTATGCGCTCCAGCAGGTATATCTCACTGGTCATCCCCAAACCAACACCTCCTTTGGCCGCCATTCCTTCCAGTTCTCTGCTGCCAATGACTGGAACGAACTGCAAAAATCTCTGAAGCTGGAGACTCTTATCTCCCTCACTAACTTTAAGCATCAGTTGTCCGAGCAGCTTACCGATCACTGCACCTGTACACAGCCCATCTGTAATTATCCCACCCAACTACCTCATCCCCATATTGTTATTTATTTTGCTCATTTGCACCCCAATATCTCTATTTGCACATCATCTTCTGCACATCTATCACTCCAGTGTTAATACTAAATTGTAATTATTTTTGCACTATGGCCTATTTATTGCCTTACCTCCATAACTTACTACATTTGCACACACTGTATATAGATTTTCTATTGTGTTATTGACGTATGTTTTGTTTATCCCATATGTAACTCTGTGTTGTTGTTGTTTTTATCGCACTGCTTTGCTTTATCTTGGCCAGGTCGCAGTTGTAAATGAGAACTTGTTCTCAACTGGCTTACCTGGTTAAATAAAGGTTAAATAAAATTAAAATTAAAATGAATTTGAGAGTGGTTATATTTCTCCCTCAGCTTTTTACCAAAAAAAAGTTGGCCCTGTAGAGCTACAGTGCCTTCAGAAAGTATTCACACCCCTCGACTTTTTCCACATTTTGTTGTGTTACAAAGTGGTTTTAAAATAGATTTAATTGTATTGTTTTTAATCAACGATCTACACAAAATACTCTATAATGTAAAAGTGAAAAAAATAAAATAATAATAATGGAAAATAAAACTCCAATATATAATCAACCCCCTGAGTCAATACATGTCAGAATTACCTTTGGCATCGATTACAGCTGTGAGTCTTTCTGGGCAAGTAAGTTTCTAAGAGATTTGCAAACCTGGATTGTACAATATTTGGCCATTATTCTGAAAAAAATTATTCAAGCTCTTTCAAGTTGGTTGTTGATCATTACTAGACAGACATTTTAAAGTCTTGCCATAAACTTTCAAGCCGATTTAAATCAAAACTGTAACTAGTCCACTTTCAATATCGTCTTGGCAAGTAACTACATTTGGCCTTGCGTCTTAAGTTATTGTCCTGCTGAAAGGTGGATTTATCTCCCAGTGTCTGTTGGAAAGCAGACTGAACCAGGTTTTCTTCTTGGGTTTTGCCTATTCTTAGCTCCATTCCTTTACTTTTTATCCTAAAAAACTCCCTAGTCCTTGCTGATGACAAGCATACCCATAACATGATGCAGCCACAAACATGCTTAAAAAAATATGAAGAGTGGTACTCAGTGATGTGTTGTGTTGGATTTGTCCCAAACATAATGCTTTGTATTCAGGACAAAATGTTTCTTTAATTTCTTTGCCAGATGTTTTGCAGTATTACTTTAGTGCATTATTGCAAACAGGATGCATGTTTGGAATATTTTTATTCTGTACAGGCTTCCTTCTTTTCACTCTGTCATTTAGGTTAGTATTGTGGAGTAACTACAATGTTGATCCATCCTCAGTTTTCTTAGCCATTTAACATTTAATTCAAAAATCATGTTAAACACCATTATTGCACACAGAGTTAGTCCATGCAACTTCTCTGACTTGTTAAGCAAATGTTTACTCCTGAAGTTATTTAGGCTTGCCATAACAAAGGGGTTGAATACATATTGACTCAAGACATTTCAGCTTTTCATTTTTAATTAATTTGTAAACATTTCCAAAAACATAATTCCACTTTGACATTATGGGATATTGTGTAGGTCAGTGACACACAATCTCAATTTAATCCATTTTAAATTCAGGCTGTAAAACACAACAAAATGTGGAAAAAGTCAAGGGGTGTGAATACCTTCTGATGGCACTGTATGTACAGTGCCTTGCAAAAGTATTAATCCCCCTTGCGTTTTTCCTATTTTGTTGCATTACAACCTTTAATTTAAATTGATTTTTATTTGAATTTCATGTAATGGACATACACAAAAAAGTGAAATGAAAAAAATTACTTGTTTCAAAAAATTCTAAAGAATAAATAACGAAAAAGTGGTGCGTGCATATGTATTCACCACCTTTGCTATGAAGCCCCTAAATAAGATCTGGTGCAACCAATTACCTTCAGAAGTTACATAATTAGTTAAATAATTCTGTCCTGAAAGGTCCTAGAGTCTGCAACACCACTAAGCAAGGGGCACGACCAAGCAAGCGGCACCATGAAGACCAAGGAGCTCTCCAAACAGGTCAGGGACAAAGTTGTGGAGAAGTACAGATCAGGGTTGGGTTATAAAAAAATATCTGAAACTTTGAACATCCCACAGAGCACCATTAAATCCATTATAAAAAAATGGAAAGATTATGGCACCACAACAAACCTGCCAAGAGAGGGCCGCCCACCAAAACTCACGGCCCAGGCAAGGAGGTCATTAATCAGAGAGGCAACAAAGAGGCCAAAGATAACCCCGAAGGAGCTGCAAAGCTCCACTGTGGAGATTGGAGTATCTGTCCATAGGACCACTTTAAGCCGTACACTCCACAGAGCTGGGCTTTATGGAAGAGTGGCCAGAAAAAAACATTGCTTAAAGAAAAAAATAAGCAAATACGTTTGGTGTTCGCCAAAAGCCATGTGGGAGACTCACCAACATATGGAAGAAGGTACTCTGGTCAGATGAGACTAAAATTGAGCTTTTTGGCCATCAAGGAAAACGCTATGTCTGGCGCAAACCCAACACCTCTCATCACCCCGAGAACACCATCATGCTGTGGGGATGTTCTTCATTGGCAGGGACTGGGAAACTGGTCAGAATTGAAGGAATGATGGATGGCGCTAAATACAGGGAAATTCTTGAGGGAAGCCTGTTTCAGTCTTCCAGAGATTGGAGACTGGGACAGAGGTTCACCTTCCAGCAGGACAATGACCCTACGCATACTGCTAAAGCAACACTCAAGTGGTTTAAGGGGAAACATTTAAATGTCTTGGAATGGCCTAGTCAAAGCCCAGACCTCAATCCAATTGAGAATCTGTGGTATGACTTAAAGATTGCTGTACACCATCGGAACCCATCCAACTTGAAGGAGCTAGAGCAGTTTTGCCTGCTTACTTGGTGGCAAACCCTTGTTGGCAATCACAGAGGCCAGACGTTTCTTGTGGTTGGCCACCAGGTTTGCACACATCTCAGGAGGGATTTTGTTCCACTCCTCTTTGCAGATCTTCTCCAAGTCATTAAGGTTTCGAGGCTGATGTTTGGCAACTCAAACCTACAGCTTCCTCCACAGATTTTCTATGGGATTAAGGTCTGGAGACTGGCTAGGCCACTCCAGGACCTTAATGTCCACTCCTTTGTTGCCTTGGCCTTGTGTTTTGGGTAATTGTCATGCTGGAATACCCATCCACGACCCATTTTCAATGCCCTGTCTGAGGGAAGGAGGTTCTCACCCAAGATTTGACGGTACATGGCCCCGTCCATCGTCCCTTTGATGTTGTGAAGTTGTCCAGTCCCCTTAGCAGAAAAACACCCCCAAAGCATAATGTTTCCACCTCCATGTTTGATGGTGAGAATGGTGTTCTTGGGGGTCATAGGCAGCATTCCTCCTCCTCCAAACACGGCGAGTTAAGTTGATGCCAAAGAGCTCAATTTTGGTCTCATCTGACCACAACACTTTCACCCAGTTCTCCTCTGAATCATTCAGATGTTCATTGGCAAACTTCAGACGGGCCTGTATATGTGCTTTCTTGAGCAGGGGGACCTTGCGGGCGCTGCAGGATTTCAGTCCTTCACGGCGTAGTGTGTTACCAATTGTTTTCTTGGTGACTATGGTCCCAGCTGCCTTGAGATCATTGACAAGATCTTCCCGTGTAGTTCTGGGCTGATTCCTCACCGTTCTCATGATCATTGCAACTCCACGAGGTGAGATCTTGCATGGAGCCCCAGGCCGAGGGAGATTGACAGTTCTTTTGTGTTTCTTCCATTTACGAATAATCGCACCAATTGTTGTCACCTTTTCACCAAGCTGCTTGGTGATGGTCTTGTAGCCCATTCCAGCCTTGTGTAGGTCTACAATCTTGTCCCTGACATCCTTGGAGAGCTCTTTGGTCTTGGCCATGGTGGAGAGTTTGGAATCTGATTGATTGGTTCTGTGGGCAGGTGTCTTTTATACAGGTAACAAACTGAGATTAGGAGCACTCCCTTTAAGAGTGTTACCTGTATAAAAGACACCTGGGAGCCAGAAATCTTTCTGATTGAGAGGGGGTCAAATACTTATTTCCCTCATTAAAATGCAAATCAATTTATAACATTTTTGACATGTGTCTTTCTGGATTTTGTTGTTGTTATTCTGTCTCTCACTGTTCAAATAAACCTACCATTAAAATTATAGACTGATCATTTCTTTGTCAGTGGGCAAACGTACAAAATCAGCAGGGGATCAAATACTTTTCTATTTTTTTGTCTTATTTGTTGTTTGTTTCACAAAAATAAATATTTTGCATCTTCAAAGTGGTAGGCATATTGTGTAAATCAAATGATACAAACCCCCCAAAAATCAATTTTAATTCCAGGTTGTAAGGCAACAAAATAGGAAAAATGCAGAGGGGGGTGAATACTTTCGCAAGCCACTGTAGAGTCTGGGAATCTAGGAATTAGGCCTATATTGATCTCACAGCTGTTTTACCCTATCATATCATAACTCAATATAAGGTTTTATTATATTACTCTATTGTTGACAAATAATAACAACTTGCCTAAACAGATACCCTGGTCAAAACTGTCATGTGGATCAGGATGTCCTTGAATCTATAGCACTGTGTATGAATTTGAGAAGGGTCACATGTATATGCAAATCGTGGCTTTAACATAACATTGGACGAATGCCAAATGGTCTGGCCTACCGTGTCTTCGGAAAGTATTCAGACTCCTTGACTTTTTCCACATTTTGTTAGGTTACAGCCTTATTCTAAAATGGATTCAATTGTTTTGTTTTTCTCCTCATCAATCTTCACACAATACCCCATAAAAACTGATTTTCTGACATTTTAGCACATTTATAAAATAAAATAAACTGAAATATCACGTTTACATAAGTATTCAGACCCTTTATTCAGTACTTTGTTGAAGCACCTTTGGCAGCGATTACAGCCTCGAGTCTTCTTGGGTATGACGCTACAAGCTTGGCACACCTGTATTTGGGGAGTTTCTCCCAATCTTCTCTGCAGATCCTCTCAAGCTCTGTCAGGTTGGATGGGGAGCGTTGCTGCACAGCTATTTTCAGGTCTCTCCAGAAATGTTTGATTGGGTTCAAGCTCTGGCTGGGCCACTCAAGGACATTCAGAGACTTGTCCTGAAGCAACTCCTGCGTTGTCTTGGCTGTGTGGTTAGGGTCGTTGTCCTGTTGGAAGGTGAACCTTCACCTCAGTCTGAGGTCCTGAGCGCTCTGGAGCAGGTTTTCATCAAGGATCTCTCTGTACTTTGCTCTGTTCATCTTTGCCTCAATCCTGACTAGTCTCCCAGTCCCTGCCACTGAAAAACATCCCCACAGCATGATTCTGCCACCATCATGCTTCACCGTAGGGTTGGTGCCACGTTTCCTCCAGACATGACTCTTGGCATTCAGGCCAAAGAGTTCAGTCTTGGTTTCATCAGACCAGAGAATCTTGTTTCTCATGGTCAGAGTCTTTAGGTGCCTTTTGTCAAACTCATAGCGGGCTGTCTTGTGCCTTTTACTGAGGAGTAGCTTCCGTCTGGCCACTACCATAAATGCCTAATTGGTGGAGTGCTGCAGAGATGGTTGTCCTTCTGGAAGGTTCTCCCATCTCCACAGAGTAACTCTAGAGCTCTGTCAGAGTGACCATCGGGTTCTTGGTCACCTATCTGACCAAGGCCATTCTCCCCCGATTGCTCAGTTTGGCCGGGCGGCCAGCTCTAGGAAGAGTCTTGGTGGTTCCAAACGTCTTCCATTTAAGAATGATGGAGGTCACTGTGTTCTTGGGGACCTTCAATGCTGCAGAAATGTTTTGGTAACCTTCCCCAGATCTGTGCCTTGACACAATCCTGTCTCAGAGCTCTACGGACAATTCCTTCGACCTCATGTCTTGGTTTTTGCTCTGACATGCACTGTCAACTGTGGGACCTTATATAGACAGGTGTGTGCCTTTCCAAATCATGTCCAATCAATTGAATTTACCACAGGTGGACTCAAATCAAGTTGTAGAAACATCTCAAGGATGATCAATGGAAACAGGATGCACCGGAGCTCAATTTCGTGTCTCAAAGGGTCTTAATACTTGTGTAAATAAGGTATTTCTGTTTTTTATTTTTAATACATTAGCAAACATTTCCACAAATCTGTTTTTGCTTTGTCATTATGGGGTACTGTGTGTAGATTGCTGAGGATTATTATTATTTTTTAATCAATTTTAGAATAAGGCTGTAACGTAACAAAATGTGGAAAAAGTTAAGGGGTCTGAATAGTTTCCGAAGGCAATGTATACTTTTGTCTCTGCCTGTTTGACAAAATGTATTATAAAGTATATCTTATTATGGCTGACTTTCCTGGGTTCAGGCTATGCACTTCTGCGCAATTGTTGTTCAATGGCTGTCTAGCAGTGACTGTATCTTAATGGAAACACATGCAACAGTAAAACATGCTCCTCAAGTTTACATCTTACCTTAGCGTGACATCCTGGATAAGATAAAGCCACATATCTGGCTTTCCTCGTTTCAGAACAAGTTTGTTCACTTAACTGGCACCTTAAATAGTTGTTTCAACTCAATGTTACAGAAATCATTAACAACTTGAGTTAAATGTACATTGGATATAGGCTCCTGTGGCTTGGTGTAGTCATTTTGCCCTGCTTATTGGTTTAGTGAGAAAAATGGGCAACAAGCAAGACAATTAGTTTACCTCCAGCAAAAAGAGAGTTTAATATTTATTCTTAGAAATGAATGTTGTTTACACACTGGACATCAATTTGCATCTACCTTGGCTTGCCAGAGGTATCAGGTATCATGAAAGGTCTCACCGGGGATGGACTTTATGCATCGACTTCTTGCTGCCATGGGCTTTGATTGTTCCCGACGTGCAAAAGCAACTGCTCAGAGGTGTGGTTGCCACTTTGCGTAATTTAGGCTATATAATGCAAAGACAAAGAGAGTTAAAGTAAAAAGTACAGGGAATATATACTCCTCTATATTCTGATGGTTAACTTTATTTTAGGTTACTAAAACTTTAACTGACTAAAATCCTTATACAAGCATTGAGTTATAGCTGGTGATACACAACCAAAACTAACTGAATGTAATCTCCCTGGGTTAAAATATAGTGCTGTAGAATGGAGGTGACCTGACCATGTCATTTTTCTCACTCACTCAGACACTTTGTTGAACTAGAGTTGTCAAATTTGTCCATGGGCCTAGAATAGATCATTTACATGTTCAGTTTAGAAGCTATAGCCTACACTCCTCTGGGTATTTATTTGGACAGTGAAACTTTTAATTTGGCTATGTACTCCAGAATTTTGTATTTGAGATAAAATGTTTCATATGAGGTGACAGTACAGAATGTCACCTTTTATTGTTGGGTATTTTCAAACATATCTGTTTTACCTCCCCTGTTATAGGTAATGGTGAGAGGTTAGCATGTCTTCGAGGTATGATCTTTTTTCTTGTAACTTTCTCAATCATCATTATTCACAATTCATTCATGATTATCTGTAATCATGGTAGCATCCACATTAATATAGATGTGTTCAGAAACATATTCTATTCTTATTTACAAAAACATTGACTCCAAAATGACCCAATACATTATTTACCATTCATTTCTATTGGGAACAACATAATCCAAAACACAACCAAAACAAACTGAAAATGCATCCAACAAGTTTGTAGTCACAAGCTTGATGTAGTCATTGCGTGCTAGGAATATGGGACTAATTACAAAACTTTGGACTACTTTAATACAGTGAATTTGTCCTAATTCTTATGACACCTTCAAATGGGGGGGGGGGGGGGGGGGGGACTAGATACATAAAGTGCTTTCATTTCTAAATGGTAAAATAGATAAGTATGAAAATATCCTCAAATTAAAGGTGACATTCTGTACTGTCGCCTCATATGAAACATTTGATCTCACATCTAAAATGCTGTATATATAGAGCCAAATTAAAAGTATAAGCTTCACTGTCAAAATAAATACGTAGGGGAGTGTATACTGTATGCTATAAGACAGAAATTAATGGTAGCTTATGTTTTTTTTGCTCTGTACACTTTTTAAGAGGTAATGGACATTTGTTTCCGTCGTCATCCTGAAACAGTTTGCCAGCAGAGGCGACAGTGGTACATGTTGCCAGGAAGGAGAGCAGCCCTCAGACCTGTAGTCTTTCCCTGAGCCTCGACCCACCGCACTGCCAGAGCTGCATCTCCTACGAGACTCGGCTGCAGTGCCTGGTCTGTGGACACTTCTACTGTGACCAGTGCAGGGGCCGCATCGTTAACCAGGCTTTCAAGGACATCGAGGGCCTCTCGAGCTACCCCTGTCCTATGTGCAACTCTATCCGTCAGCTAGGAGGCACAGTGCCTGAACCACGGACCTGCAGTAACAGCCCTCCCAGTGTCTGTGGGCTGCAACGACCCCTCCTCCCCCACATCCACACTTCTCTGTGCTAATGCAGGTCATCAGGGAAGAGGAGGACTCTAGGCCTAGAAGTAGGACAGGAGAAAGGCACTTCGGGAGTCTGTTTTAGTGGAATAACAGACTTAATCAGAGATTCTGATTCTTTAGCAGAATTGACTTTTTCATGAGAAAGTGTGCTCCAGCAAACGACATTTTCATTCTTTCTTTCATAATGGAAGACATTGGAAGCAGTGAGAGTTGTTTTTGGCTGCTTTATTGCATTTTATGTATATAAATCGAAATACAAAGCTACACTGAATAAAAAAGTAACAATTTAAAACTATACATAAGGACTGTATAAAACAAACAAAGTTTATATAGATCAAATTTTGTAAAAATGGATTTATGAATCATGCACATCTTGATAAGCGAGAAGGCAGGGTAATAACAAAAAGATCGCAACCCGTGTTAAAAGGAATTACACCCAAACATTAGTTCCACGTTATATTAAGTGTCACTTAATAGCTCGGTTGGTAGAGCATGGTGCTTGCAACGCCAGGGTTGTGGGTTCGATTCCCACAGGGGACAAGTATGAAAATGTATGCACTCACTACTGAAAATCGCTCTGGATAAGAGTGTCTGCTAAATGACAAAAAAAGTAAAATATGTAGGTACACATTTCAACAATCTGTTTACAAATTACATTTGTAAAAGTGTTGGACTTGCAACAAACTGAAATTGATCGGGTTAAAACAGGTAGCAGTACTCTTACGACAATGTACCTGCCAATGTAATTATTACCATGTAAGATTGGTAGTTATACTTTATATAAAAGTGGGAACCAAACATTAAAAAACGTAATTCCTGAAGTACAAAGCAAACGTTTTTTTTTTTTTTGTTACAATGTATGTGATTAATGGTAGCCAGACAACTGCCGTAAAAACCATGGGTAACTCACCATACATTTATTTAAAAGAAAAATACAAAAGATATATATGATACGCACAAATAAGCATGATAGGAGAATACACCAACCAGGTTTTTGGCTAAAACGTCCTGGTACTTTTCAAGTTAACCTTGGCTTGGTAGGAAAAATAAAAACACTAACTGATACTGTCAATGAAAGAAGAAGCACTGTAAATGCTATCCAAGACTATAATTATGTCCATCTTAGGCATTCCATCACATGGATATCTCGTCAACTTATTTTGTGCTGCTGTTACTATTGTGATATGATCACTTTCAGGAAAGTTAGGGCAAGTTAACTGAACCTTTTTTTCTGCTTCTAACCCCCCCCCCCCAAAAAAAAAAGAAAAAAGAAAATTGCATCAAGAGACAGGTAGTAAGTAGCATACAATGTTAAACCCAAAAAGACATTGGGAGTATGATACAACATTAGAGTGGTGTTTGGTGAATTTTATTCACATACATTTTTTACTGTAGCTGTCAGTGTGATGTGGCCATTGTGATATGACATAGGCATTTACTGGTATTCAGTGTGTACATGAGTGGATTCTCTGTGTGTTCTTATTCCTGAATAACTGAATACATTTGTTTTCTAATTGGCCTATTTCAAGCTAATTTCAGAGTAGCAGATCGCATTACTACATCACATTTCATACCGGTATGGTAAAGCCTCTGTGAAATTCCCCCAAACAACATACATTTAATAGAATTCTAGAAGGATCCACTGATATTTCATAATGTCTAAAAGGGCTGATTCTCCGGACCCAGATTAAGCCTTATCCTGGACTAAAAACCCTTTCCATGGTGCACTTATGATGGAGATTCTCCATTGATCATGTTTTTTAGTCCTTTTTATTTATCTATGGAAGCGTATAGCTGCCAAAACACTTCCATAATTTTTTTAAACCTTGAGAGTAACTTGTTGTTAGGGGGAAAGTGCAATCCATATATTCCTACAAACACTTAGGTTTGTGCACTGTGTATGCTATGTTTTTGTTTTGCACACAATACTCACATTTTACACAGTTGTTTACACCAATGCGCTGGTCAATCCGGATATCAGTATCGTCTAAATTACTTTAAGTGTTAGCCAAATAATAGAGTTTAAAATAGCTTACTGACGGTAAATGATCCTGACTTAGAATGATAACGCTGAATGATGAGTCATTAAGCTGCATTAAGGCAATGAAAAAACACTGTTGGATAACTGACATTCTTGTGAATGATCCATTCTAACAAGCAAAGCAAGGCAAATCAGTTTGAGTCGGTGGAGCTGTTCTTTCTTCGCAAATAAGGCTGGCTATCACTTAAGATAGACTCTACAGATGTAGGATCTTAATTTTACATTTTCACAGCAAAACAATCCTGCAACAACAGGTTTTAAACATTTAGTCCATAATATTGCTTGATTGGTGATTTGGCTTTATCTGGCCAAAAGTAGGCTACATGAAAAGTGAAATACTATTAATATAACCATGTTTTCAATTAATTTATGTAAATCACAAAGCTCATCTGCATTTCCTGTGGGGCAGGAAAATTCTCAGCAACAAAAGAGTGATCAAATTAAGATCCAACATCTGCATATAAGATCTGTAATGTAAGAGCTATATATACAGTACCAGTCAAAAGTTGTCACACCTACTCATTCAAGGGTTTTTCTTTATTTTTACTATTTTCTACATTGTAGAATAATAGTGAAGACATCACTATTAATAATAATGAAATAACATATGGAATCATGAAGTAACCAAAAAAAACTGTTAAGCAAATCAAAATATATTTTATATTTGAGATTCTTCAAAGTAGCCACCCTTTGCCTTGATGACAGCTTTGCACACGCTTGGCATTCTCTCAACCAGCTTCACCTGGAATAATTTTCCAACAGTCTTGAAGGAGTTCCCACATATGCTGAGCACTTGTTGGCTGCTTTTCCTTCACTCTGCGGTCCAACTCATCCCAAACAATCTCAATTGGGTTGAGGTCGGGGGATTGTGGAGGCCAGGTCATCTGATGCAGCACTCCATCACTCTCCTTCTTGGTCAAATAGCCCTTACACAGCCTGGAGGTGTGTTGTGTCATTGTCCTGTTGAAAAACAAATGATAGTCCCACTAAGCCCAAACCAGATGGGATGGCGTATTGCTGCAGAATGCTGTAGTAGCCATGCTGGTTAAGAGTGCCTTGAATTCTAAATAAATCACTGACAGTGTCCCAGCAAATCACCCCCACACCTCCTCCTCCATGCTTCACGGTGGGAACCACAAATGTGGAGATCATCCATTCACCTACTCTGCGTCTCACAAAGACACGGCGGTTGGAACCAAAAATCTCAAATTTGGACCGTCTAATGTCCATTGCTCGTGTTTCTTGGCCCAAGCAAGTCTCTTCTTCTTATTGGTGCCCTTTAGTAGTGGTTTTCTTTGCAGCAATTCGACCATGAAGGCCTGATTCACGCAGTCTCCTCTGAACAGTTGATGTTGAGATGTGTCTGTTACTTGAACTCCGTGAAGCATTTATTTGGGCTGCAATCTGAGGTGCAGTTAACTCTAATGAACTTATCCTCTGCAGCAGAGGTAACTCTGGGTCTTCCTTTCCTGTGGCGGTCCTCATGAGAGCCAGTTTCATCATAGCACTTGATGGTTTTTGTGACTGCACTTGAAACTTTCAAAGTTCTTGAAATTTTCCGGATTGACTGACTTAAAGTAATGATGGACTGTCATTTCTCTTTGCTTATTTGAGCTGTACTTGCCATAATATGGACTTAGTCTTTTACCAAATAGGGCTATCTTCTGTATACCACCCCTACCTTGTCACAACACAACTGATTGGCTCAAACGCATTAAGAAGGAAAGAAATTCCACAAATTATCTTTTAACAAGGCACACCTGTTAATTGAAATGCATTCCAGGTGACTACCTAGTGAAGCTGGTTGAGAGAATGCCAAGAGTGTGCAAAGCTGTCATCAAGGCAAAGGGTGGCTACTTTGAAGAATCTCAAATATAAAATATACTTCCTTTGTTTAACACTACATGATTCCATATGTGTTATTTCATAGTTTTGATGTCTTCACTATTATTCTACAATGTAGAAAATACTAAAAATAAAGAAAAACCCTTGAATGAGTAGGTGTGTCCAAACTTTTGACTGGAACTGTATGTGCTTAAACTATGTCATGTTCAAATAACTTTCAAAAGTCCTTCATGCAGAAAATCTAGCGCGATAGATCATGTTTAAGCAACAGACATTGGTCTATTTTGGTGTGTAAGATCTTTCTGTGACAATATCCTTGAGATTATGTCCTGTACAATCATTATCAAAGGCAGGTCCTGGGCTTTAATTCCACAAATGTGGTAGAGTTGTCTACAAGCATAGAAAAGGAATGAGAGGAATGGTAACAGTTCATTATTCCATGTGATTAACACAAACCCAATAATATGGCAGCACAAAATGACCTCAATTACTTAAACTTTTGTGTAAGAGAATTCTTCAATCCTGGTCCTGAAGACCTATAGCATCTGCAAGATTTTGTTCTAAACCAGCGCTAACATATCTGATTCAACTAATCAACTTATTGTCAAGACTTTCATTAGCTTAATCAGGTGTATTAGCACTGGGCTAGAAAAATATCTAAGAACACTAACTGTTTTATCATTCAAAGCTCCTAGATGGCTGCCTTGATAGCCTCTATCCAATCAATGGTATTGGCCCCTGTGACTCATTCCATCTCTATGGCCAGATTCCAAACTGACAACCAACTTCCTTCCATCTGCCCTTGACTCCGAACGGACTGAATAGGTAAAAGCCATATGGTGGAAGCTATGCAGAGTTACTATAATGTTTCCACACCTATGCAGACTTTTGAGAATCACGAGGGGGAAGTCAATGTGGGAAGATAGAAGTGAATCAAGTTATGGGGATGTAATCCAGCGTATACCTAGCAGGTTGAAGGCAGGGTGGCATTGTTGGCTGCACCCAGTTGGCCAACAGCCAGCATCAGGATGTCCTTCTTTTCCTTGTGGAAGCGCAGCTCTCGGCCAGCCAGCCTGGCTTCCTCAAGTTCTCGATCTGTTGCCGCCACCTCCTGGGCGATGGTGCCAGCCACGCCTTGCTCCCGGTTCACCCAATCAGCAGCCATTTGGGTACGCATGTCATCATCCAGCGCCCGATGGGAGTAGTGAGCCAGCACTTCCTGTTAGGGGAAAGCAAATACCAAAATTTGTCAGGCCGAAATGGACCTTATTCACGCCACGGCCATGATCATTAGAAATACAGGCTAGCTGGGTAGGAAGCGGAAGTGCTCCATTAAATCATTATATTTTTCAATAGTACTGGTTTCCTAGCAGTGCAGGTTTGATTGAGTTCCAGATTATGTTGAATGATCCTGAAATGCCTGGATTTGAAACGACATGGAACCACAACTTTTGTGCACAATAAGCAAGCTGCATGGCCAGCAATAGCGTCACTTCACATGAGGAATGTGAGACGTCTGGGAGAGCTAATTACTCCAGTGGCTCAGCCCCTCTCCTTAACCATTGAGATGAAAGGCATAACGCCAGACCAAAGAGAATACCTAATCAGTCAAGGGACACACAGGGCGAGAGCACTCTGTAACCGTAGAAAAACAGAATACAACTGAGTCTTATCTATCCAAATCGTGGAGTTGCTGGCTGCTCTTCCTCCTCTTCGACTTCAGATCTGAATGGAGTAGATTGGCAAAAGCCAGGGTTGAGGCACAAATGTGATTATTGAGGTGAATTAATATTTATTTCATAAATTGGAAGTTGCCTGAATTGACCCCCATACTGCAACAACTATGTCAGAAAGCTGCCATTTTTATATTAGCAAACATGAAGGGTGAGGGATTTCATCTTAAAAGTTGTGTGCATAGAGCCTGAATATTTTTATGTTTGAGATCAGATGAAGTCAAAGAAAAATGCTTTAAACTCTAGTTTAAAAAAAGTACAAACTTTTATCAAACTAATCAAGGCTCATATTGATGCCTTAAATGTAGTTTCTGTATGTAAGATGCATGAGATAATGAGGACTGCACACAAACATTGAGGTCACCCGACTCTGCCTGGAACGGAATCCCTCCATAGGTATGAGGGATTTAATGGAAACTGTCAGACAAATTATTGTTTTTTGCTCTCCAATAAATCTTTAGTTTGATCAGTTATTCTGTTGCTGAAACTGAACAGAGGAGTTTAAGTTATGATTGAGTTATATTTTCCTTCCTTTACACCAGGTGAGTGTCACCACAATGACAGTTTACTTACCTCCTCCCTACAGGCTGACTCGTCAATGTTGGTTATCAGGCCTACAACCGTTATGTCATCAGCAAACTTGATGATGGAGTTGGTGTCGTACAAAGCCATGCAGTTGTGGGTGAACAGGGAGTACAGCAGAGGACGGATGATACACTCCTGGGTGGCCCCTGTATTAAGAGTCAGTGTGGACGAGGTGTTGCCAATCTTCACAGCCTGTGGCCTGCCCGTCAGGAAGTCCAGGATCCAGTTGCAGAGGGTAGTGTCAAGCTTGGAGGGAACAATAGTGTTGAATGCTGAACTGTAGTCAATTAACAGCATTCTCACATACAGTAGGTGTTCCTCTTGTACAGATGTGTTACGGCCATGTGAATTGTGATGGAAATGGCATCTTCCGTGGATCTGTTGGAGCGGTAGGTAAATTGGAGTGGGTCCAGTGTGCCTGGCATGCTGGCCTTGATGTGGGCCATGACCAGACTCTTGATGCACTTCATGATGGTTAATGGCGCCGGAGGGGATGGCTGCCGTTTTATGGACTCTTAACCAACCGTGCTATTTTGTGTGTTTTTTCCGCATTGTTTATAACTTATTTTGTACATGATGTTGCTGCTACCTTCTCTTATGACCGAAAAGAGCTTCTGGACATCAGAACAGCGATTACTCACCTTGAACTGGACAAATAATTGTTCTTTATTGAGTCGGACGAGAGGGATTTGCTCCAGACACCCGACAGGGCCCTCATCTCCGTCACTCGCAGTAGAAAGAAAAGGAGATATTGCGGAAGGAGATCGGGGTGCCTGGTAAGGAGCCGGCGACGAGTGGCTAATCTGCCTTTGCCATCGATACTATTAGCCAACTTACAATTGCTTGATAATAAAGTGGACGAACTACAGGCATGTATATCCTACCAACGGGACATTAAAAACTGTAACATCTTGTGTTTCACAGAGTCGTTTCTGAACAAAGACATGAATAACATACAGCTGGCGGGTTATACACTGTATCGGCAGGATAGAACAGCAGCCTCTGGTAAGACAAGGGGTGGCGGTCTATGTATATTTGTAAACAACAGCTGGTGCACGATATCTAAGGAAGTCTTGAGGTTTTGCTCACCAGAGTTAGAGTATCTCATGATACTATCTACCAAGAGAGTTTTCATCTATATTCCTCGTAGCTGTCTATTTACCACCACAAACCGATGCTGGCACTAAGACCGCACTTAATGAACTGTATACGGCCATAAGCAAACAAGAAAACGCTCATCCAGAGGCGGCGCTTCTAGTGACCGGGGACTTTAATACAGGGAAACTTAAATCCGTTTTACCTCATTTCTACCAGCATGTTAAATGTGCAACCAGAGGGAAAAAACTCTAGACCACCTTTACTCCACACACAGAGACACGTACAAAGCTCTCCCTCGCCCTCCATTTGGCAAATCTGACCATAATTCTACCCTCCTGATTCCTGCTTAC
Organism: Coregonus lavaretus; assembly: GCF_964263955.1. NCBI lineage: Eukaryota > Metazoa > Chordata > Actinopteri > Salmoniformes > Salmonidae > Coregonus > Coregonus lavaretus. Next base: position 18,676,002 of record NC_139990.1, read on the forward strand.
AAGCAAAAACTAAAGCAGGAAGCACCAGTGACTCGGGCAATAAAAAAATTGTCAGATGAAGCAGATGCTAAGCTACAGGACTGTTTTGCTAGCACAGACTGGAATATGTTCCGGGATTCTTCCGATGGCATTGAGGAGTACACCACATCAGTCAATGGCTTCATCAATAAGTGCATTGATGACGTCGTCCCCACAGTGACTGTACGTACATACCCCAACCAGAAGCCATGGATTACAAGCAACATTCGCACTGGGCTAAAGGGTAGAGATGCCGCTTTCAAGGAGTGGGACTCTAACCCGGAAGCTTATAAGAAATCCCGCTAAGCCCTCCGACGAACCATCAAACAGGCAAAGCGTCAATACAGGACTAAGATCGAATCGTACTACACCGGCTCCGACGCTCGTCGGATGTGGCAGGGCTTGCAAACTATTACAGACTACAAAGGGAAGCACAGCCGCGAGCTGCCCAGTGACACAAGCCTACCAGACGAGCTAAATTACTTCTATGCTCGCTTCGAGGCAAGTAACACTGAAACATGCATGAGAGCATCAGCTGTTCCGGACGACTGTGTGATCACGCTCTCCGTAGCCGATGTGAGCAAGACCTTTAAACAGGTCAACATTCACATGGCCGCAGGGCCAGAAGGATTACCAGGACGTGTACTCCGAGCATGCGCTGACAAATGACAAGTGTCTTCACTGACATTTTCAACCTCTCCCTGTCTTAATCTGTAATACCAACGTTTCAAGCAGACCACCATAGTCCCTGTGCCCAAGAACACTAAGGTAACCTGCCTAACGACGAGACAGCCTATAGGGAGGAGGTCAGAGACCTGGCCGTGTAGTGCCAGGACAACAACCTCTCCCTCAACGTGATCAAGACAAAGGAGATGATTGTGGACTACAGGAAAAAGAAGAGGACCGAGCACGCCCCCATTCTCATCGACAGGGCTGTAGTGGAGCAGGTTGAGAGCTTCAAGTTCCTTGGTGTCCAAATCACCAACAAACTAACATTGTCCAAGCACACCAAGACAGTTGTGAAGAGGGCACGACAAAACCTATTCCCCCTAAGGAGACTGAAAAGATTTGGCATGGGTCCTCAGATCCTCAAAAGGTTCTATAGCTGCACCATCGAGAGCATCCTGACTGGTTGCATCACTGCCTGGTATGGCAACTGCTCGGCCTCCAACCGCAAGGCACTACAGAGGGTAGTACGTACGGCCCAGTACATCTCTGGGGCCAAGCTTCCTGCCATCCAGGACCTCTATACCAGGCAGTGTCAGAGGAATGGCCTAAAAATTGTCAAAGACTCCAGCCACACTAGTCATAGACTGTTCTCTCTACTACCGCACGGCAAGTGGTACCAGACCGCCAAGTCTAGGTCCAAGAGGCTTCTAAACAGCTTCTACCCCCAAGCCATAAGACTCCTGAACATCTAATCAAATGGCTACCCTGACTATTTGCATTGGCTACCCAGACTATTTGTTTGTGGCCCACCTGTTACCTTGCACTATTCTTGCCATTCTCCTTCGACCTCTCATCAACAAGCTGTTTTCGCCCACAGGACTGCCGCTGACTGGATGTTTTTGCTTCTCACACTATTCTCGGGAAAACCCTAGACACTGTCGTGCATGAAAAGCCCAGGAGGCCGGACGTTTCAGAGGAACTGGAACCGATGTGCCTGGCACCGATGATCATACCACGCTCAAAGTCGCTTAGATCACTTGTTTTGCCCATTCTAACATTCTATCGAACAGCAATTGAATGCCTCGATGCCTGTCTGCCTGCTTTATATAGCAAGCCACGGCCAAGTGACTCACTGTCTGTAGGAGCGAACCATTCTCGTGAACAGGGTGGTGTACCTAATAAACTGGCCACTAAGTGTATATTTACACACTATGAGGTTGGAATAATACTGTGAAATTGTGACAATGATGATAATGCCCTTTTAGTGTAAGAGCTGTTTGAAAAGACCGCATGACATTTCTGCCTGTTTTTGTGGGATGGAGTTTTGGCCTTCCATGGTAACATCACCAAGCGGTAAACTAGTTAGTAGACAAATAAGAAAGAGTTCCAAACCTCTCTGCCAATAACAGATAATTTTCAGTATTCCCCTCCACACTCAGACAGTCCAAGCTAAATTCTTGATTGAGAAATCGCCCTTTGCTAAGAAGCTATTTTGGTTTATTTTTTACCATTTTAATTGAAAACAATCACAGTAGGGTACTTAATTGTTACCCAGAAATAATTTGATACTGAGATAAAAACGGCTGCATTGGACCTTTAAATCAGTACTCTTATCCAAATGAGATCTTACTTGACGGGAGCATTGTCTCTCTCTCATGGCCTTCAGGCTTCCATTCCAGTGCAGAAGCTGAAAGACTGTCATCAATTCCTGAAAGAAAAACACAGTTCAGCATTGACAAGAAGCATTTTTGTGTGTGCCTGCACTGATGGAGAGCACAGTCTGGCAGAAAGCACAATTTCAAGTTTGATTGTCATCGCAAGAAAGCGAGTTATTAATGTCAAAGTCGCAAGATTTAAGGATTTTTTTAGGGGAAGCTAAGAAGGAGAAAGGTCTACAGCTAGCATTCATTTGTTTGCATTGTGTAGAACCCTAAATCATGAGCTGTAGTTTGGCAAAGACCAATCCATGCATTAGATCAGTGGATATGGATGACAAACAATGAAAGACTGGAGGCCAGCAATACAGTCCAAATTTGTTTGCCAGACCCACATGCTCTCATAGGCAATTCCTAGAACTCGTAAAACTGACTATCCTACCGATCCTTGACTTCGGCGATGTCATTTACAAAATAGCCTCCAACACTCTACTCAGCAAATTGGATGTAGTCTATCACAGTGTCATCCGTTTTGTCTCCAAAGCCCCATACACTACCCACCACTGTGACCTGTACGCTCTTGTTGGCTGGTCCTCACTACATGTTCGTCGTCAAACCCACTGGCTCCAGGCCATCTATAAATCACTGCTAGGCAATTTCCCGCCTTATCTTAGCTCATTGGTCACCATAGCAGCACCCACCCGTAGACTGCGCTCCAGCAGGTATATCTCACTGGTCATTCCCAAAGCCAACACCTCCTTTGGCCGCCATTCCTTCCAGTTCTCTGCTGCCAATGACTGGAACGAACTGCAAAAATCTCTGAAGCTGGAGACTCTTATCTCCCTCACTAACTTTAAGCATCAGTTGTCAGAGCACCTTACCGATCACTGCACCTGTACACAGCCCATCTGAAATTAGCCCAGCCAACTACCTCATCCCTATATTGTTATTTATTTTGCTCTTTTGCACCCCAGTATCTCTATTTGCACATAATCTCTTGCACATCTAGCATTCCAGTGTTAATACTAATTGTAATTAATTTGCACTATAGCCTATTTATTGCCTTACCTCCATAACTTGCTACATTTGCACACACTGTATATATATTTTCTGTTGTATTTTTGACTTTATGTTTTTTTTTACCCCATATGTAACTCTGTGTTTTTGGTTTTATCGCACTGCTTTGCTTTATCTTGGCCAGGTCGCAGTTGTAAATGAGAACTTGTTCTCAACTGGCTTACCTGGTTAAATAAAGGTTAAATAAAAAAAATAAAAAAAAAATTAAAACCCAGAGAATACAGTGCATTCGGAAAGTATTCAGACCCCTTTACTTTTCCCACATTTTGTTACGTTACAGCCTTATTCTAAAATGGATTAAATCAATATTTTCCCTCATTAATCTACACACAGTGCCCCATAAAGACAAAGCGAAAACAGGTTTTTAGAAAAGTTAGCACATTTATTAAAAATAAAAAACAGAAATACCTTACTTAAGTATTCAGACCCTTTGCTATGAGACTCGAAATTGAGCTCAGGTTTATGCTGTTTCCATTGATCATCCTTGAGATGTTTCTACAACTTGATTGGAGTCCACCTGTGGTAAATTCAATTGATTGGAAATGATTTGGAAAGGCACACACCTGTCTATATAAGGTCCCACAGTTGAATGTGCATGTCTGAGCAAAAACCAAGCCATGGGGTCAAAGGAATTGTCTGTAGAGCTCCAAGACAGGATTGTGTCAAGGCACAGATCTGGGGAAGGGTACCAAAACATTTCTGCAGCATTGAAGGTCCCCAAGAACACAGTGGCCTCCATCATTCTTAAATGGAAGAAGTTTGGAACCACAGAGACTCTTCCTAGAGCTGGCCGCCTGGCCAAATTGAGCAATCGGGGAGAAGGGCCTTGGTCAGGGAGGTGACCAAGGACACGATGGTCACTCTGAAGGAGCTCCAGAGTTCCTCTGTGGAGATGAGAGAATCTTCCAGAAGGACAACCATCTCTGCAGCACTCCACTAATCAGGCCTTTATGGTAGTGGCCAGACGGAAGCACATGACAGCCCGCTTGGAGTTTGCCAAAAGGCACCTAAAGGACTCTCAGACCATGAGAAACAAGATTCTCTGGTCTGATGAAACCAAGACTGAGCTCTTTGGCCTGAATGCCAAGCGTCACGTCTGGGGGAAACCTGGCACCATCCCTACGGTGAAGCATGGTGGTGGCAGCATCATGCTGTGGGGATGTTTTTCAGTGGCAGGAACTGGGAGACTAGTCAGGATCGAGTGAAAGATGAAAACCTGCTCCAGTGCACTCAGGACCTCAGACTGAGGCAAAGGTTCACCTTCCAACAGGACAACAACCCTAAGCACACAGCCAAGACAAGGCAGGAGTGGCTTCAGCACAAGTCTCTGAATGTCCTTGAGTGGCCCAGCCAGAGCCCGGACTTGAACCCGATCAAACATCTCTTGAGAGACCTGAAAATAGCTGTGCAGTGACGCTCCCCATCCAACCTGACAGAGCTTGAGAGGATCTGCAGAGAAGAATGGGAGAAACTCCTCAAATACAGGTGTGCCAAGCTTGTAGCGTCATACCCAAGAAGACTCGAGGCTGTAATCGCTGCCAAAGGTGCTTCAACAAAGTACTGAGTAAAGAGTCTGAATACTTATGTAAACGTTATATTTCAGCTTTTTATTTTTAATACAGTTGCAAAAATGTCTAAAAACCTGTTTTTGCTTTGTCATTATGGGGTATTGTGTGTAGATTGATGAGGAAAAATAACAATTTCATCCATTTTAGAATAAGGCTGTAATGTAACAAAATGTGGAAAAAGTCAAGGGGTCTGAATACTTTCCGAATGCACTGTACATGGTTACTGCTACTATTCTCTTCTTCACGCATGATGGTCCTCACATTCATGTAGTGGGTCTAATACTCTAGTCCTTGAAATCTACAGTTGATTCCTGATAAGTGCACTTTGGAGTCCAAACTCTGTTTAAGTGAGCTGCAGTTCTCAAGTCCCAGTTCAATTGATGTACATTATTTTATTTGCTCCCAATACTGGCATGCTCTGCTTTAGTTCATGCGGTCATGAGTCTTATACCGTTGCATTTATCAGGTTCGGCTGTATTCTTTTTTTCATTCAACCTGGGAAACCAGATTGGTATGTCATGAAGCAGAGGTGATTAAGCCAGCCAACTTTGATAAACACTCAGAAATAACTCCCGGTTTTCTTTATGAACTGGAAATACAAAGCTAAAGGAGAATATAGTTATCTGTCTGCTTTGTGTAATTACCCATAGTTAGTGGCAGTAACAGTCCTAAACTAGCCTCATATACAGTCCAACCTATTCATTTTCTTAAGTATCATTGCAGTTACATCCACTGTATCATTACAAGTAATCCAACTTTGTGTTCCTCCATCCTCTATTTACCTGAAACTCCAGCATTGACTTTCCTTTGTTGGACTCCAGCATGAAGCGAAACGCCCCGATTCCTGTGCTGGGGTTGTCTGCCTCTTCTCTGTTTCCCTGTAAAAGACAAGTAGAGTCCAATCATCCAGTCTTTTTCTCCTTAAGAGCCCAATCAGATTAAAATCTTACCCTCATAAGGACGTGACCTTTTAATTAATAAGAGCTACAGTAAAGATTATATTAAAGACCAGTGTTCACTGCTTCTGTTAATATCAGTCATTTTATCTGAAAAACACATTCAAAGGCACTCACATTAAAGGAGGCCAGCGCCTCACATACACTCTTCTCAATGAAGTCATCTGTGATGCGGCGGGAAGGATGCTCGTTGAAAACCGAGTTCATCAGAGCGATTTTGGCAGCACTACGTCTTGCCTCAGCCTTGGTTGGACAAAACTGCCGAAAGTAAAGCATATTTAGTACTTTTCTGAATGGTCCCCAAACAATATATGTAGCCTATGGCACAAATTATAACGTTATGACCCTGTGAGACATGGATACATGCAGTATCATATTTGTAAGATGGTTAAGTCAAATTATTGTATGGATCTTCTGGAAATCATACAGAAGTGCATTTTAATAGTGACATGTTTTTTTCTAAGTAATATCGTTGCTTCCACTTCATTGCTATTACCTCAAAGAAAGAAAGAAAGAAAGAAAGAAAGAAAGAAAGAAAGAAAGAAAGAAAGAAAGAAAGAAAGAAAGAAAGAAAGAAAGAAAGAAAGAAAGAAAGAAAGAAAGAAAGAAAGAAAGAAAGAAAGAAAGAAAGAAAGAAAGAAAGAAAGAAAGAAAGAAAGAAAGAAAGAAAGAAAGAAAGAAAGAAAGAAAGAGTTAGGAAGGATAGAGGAAAAGGAGGCTCTGTACAAATGGGATGAGGGGGAGAATGTGGGTAGGGGTTTCACGGCTCCTTCTAAGCTCAATGTTTGGCTCTAATAACAACCAGATGAGCCACCCACCAGATGAGTTTCCAACCACAGTATGCATTGCAGCCAGCCAATTCGAGGAGAGGAAGAAATGGCAAAACATGTCATCCTCCCATGGAATATTCTGCTAGGCACAATGCTCAAGTTGGCTAATATTTACAGTATGATTTAGAATTTAAAATAACATTTGAAAAAAAAGAGAATGTACATTAAAGCAGTCTTTACTATTTCAATAATACTGGTGGATGATTTAGCAAAGATAGGAATATGGCTTGTACTGTATGCAATTATGTATACAAGTTCATAGATGAGATAATTAACTTGTCAACAGTCAAATGTGGTTTCCTATATCCTGAATTCAGTTAAACTTGAATTTCATTAGATTTTTTTCATGCTAAGCCTGAATACAAGTAGGGTTCTACACCAGGGATCATCAACAAGACTCAGACCACCCGCGGGCCGCCAGTTGGAGAACACTGTCCTACACCTTGCTAACATGTTTTTGATGGACCCAACAGCCTAGAGTTATTGACGTGGCGGTGTGTTTTACAGATCCAGGGATTATTATTTGAGATTGGCCAATGGTTAGCTATTGAATATAATATTGGTTTGTAATCCTGATGGGAGACAGCAAACTGCTTTAATCTGGGATTCCCAGTATACATACTATACTATTCACCAAGAGCAGCCTGAAGTTAGAGACTTATCGCTCTCCATTTCTTTATTCTTCAGCTAACAGTACTTTTGTTTTGTATACTGCAATTCAGCTATTAGCTGTGAATGTGTACAAGCCCAACCAATAATAATAAAACCTTGATATATACAATACCAGTCAAAGGTTTGGACACACCTACTCATTCAAGCGTTTTTCTTTATTTTTACTATTTTCTACATTTCTATTGGTACTGTATACACACACACACTTCAACTGTTCTGCTCAAGTTGTAAACTATGTAAAACATGCAACGATGCCTTTTAACTTGATTAGTTGCTTAGGGCAGATTTATCAAGACGTTTGTTTAACACATTCTTGAAGTATTCAGATAAACAAGGGAAGAGTGTGAGCAGTAAGTCCCAGAAACATCCGGGTCATGTTCATAAGGCACCAAACGGAAGAAAATGGACTGAAACTTGGAGGGACTACCTGGACTTCTCTAATAAGAAACGCTAATTTTCATGATTCAGAGGAATCACATATACATACAGAAAATGTATGCACTCACTGTACAGTAAGTCTCTTTGGATAAAAGTGTCTGCTAAGTGTCATATGCTTCCAGCAGAATATGGGTGCACAGTTAGAAGTTTGCAAACAAAGACACTACATAAACATTGTTTTGCACAACATTTTGCTACAGTGTGCCCCAATAAACATGACCCAGGCCTAATTTTTCTCTTGCTCTCACTTGACATTTCTCAAGGCAGTCGAGAAGAGGCTCCCAGTGATTGACATTTGAGCCGAAAATCCGGGGCAATGTACTAAAGGAGATCAGGTCAGATTGGCAGAATTGATTTGGGTGAGAGCGTTTGTGCATGAGTAGAGTTGTATGGTCGGATAAATCATTAATGTTATGGCCATATAGGGAAGTTAGGCTAATTCATGAAGCTACACCAACATTTACATTTTAGTCATTTAGCAGACGCTCTTATCCAGAGCGACTTACAGTTAGTGAATACATCTTTTTTTTTATACTGGCCCCCCGTGGGAATGGAACCCACAACCCTGGCGTTGCAAACACCATGCTCTATCAACTGAGCTACATCCCTGCCGGCCATTCCCTCCCCTACCCTGGACGACGCTGGGCCAATTGTGCGCCGCCCATGAGTCTCCCGGTCGCGGCCGGCTGCGACAGAGCCTGGATTCGAACCAGGATCTCTAGTGGCACAGTTAGCACTGCGATGCAGTGCCTTAGACCACTGCGCCACTCAGGAGATAACCAACACCAACACAATGTCAAACCATTATACTGTACTGTACTGTACATTATATTATACTGTACTGTAGTGGTATTAATAAATACAACTTTCAAGCACTTTCTCTAACTCAGAGATACTATACAGGGAGCCTTCCACCTGAGGCACGAACCAACGTTTTAGTGCCAACAACTATATTGAGAACGCCTACGGCCACAGGTTAGCTCACCTGGAAACTTCCAAAGCAGCTTCCCCCTGGAAGACTGACGTAGCAAACATAGGGTGGGTTGTTTGATGGGACCATCTCGTACACCACCAGCGCCCCATTCCTGAGGTCTGCCCCTCTTGACTGCTTCATCTGCCAGAATTCTTGCAAAGCTTCCACCACGTTCACTGGAGGAGACATAAAATGACACAGTTTAACGTTCACTGGAGGAGACATATAATGACACAGCTTAACGTTCACTGGAGGAGACATAAAATGACACAGCTTAACGTTCACTGGAGGAGACATAAAATGACACAGCTGAACGTTCACTGGAGGAGACATAAAATGACACAGCTTAACGTTCACTGGAGGAGACATAAAATGACACAGTTTAACGTTCCTATGCATGGTGTCTTAAAGGCTGACTAAGCGATATGACTTACACTACCATTCAAAAGTTTGGGGTCACTTAGAAATGTCCTTGTTTTCCATGAAAACATACATGAAATGAGTTTGAATAGGACATAGAGCAAAATGCATAGGAAATGTAGTTAATGACAAGGTTAGAAATAATGATTTTTAATAGAAATAATAATTGTGTCCTTCAAACTTTGCTTTCGTCAAAGAATCCTCCATTTGCAGCAATTATAGCCTTGCAGACCTTTGGCATTCTAGTTGTCCATTTGTTGAGGTAATCTGAAGAGATTTCACCCCATGCTTCCTGAAGCACCTCCCACAAATTGGATTGGCTTGATGGGCACTTCTTACGTACCATACGGTCAAGCTGCTCCCACAACAGCACAACAGGGTTGAGATCCAGTGACTGTGCTGGCCACTCCATTATAGACAGAATACCAGCTGACTGCTTCTTCCCTAAATAGTTAATGCATAGTTTGGAGCTGTGCTTTGGGTCATTGTTCTGAAGTAGGAGGAAATTGGCTCCAATCAAGCACCATCCACAGGGTATGGCATGGCGTTGCAAAATGGAGTGATAGCCTTCCTTCTTCAGGATCCCTTTTACCCTGTACAAATCTCCCACTTGACCACCACCATAGCACCCCCAGACCATCACATTGCCTCCACCATGCTTGACAGATGGCATCCAGCACTCCTCCAGCATCTTTTCATTTGGTCTGCGTCTCACAAATGTTATTCTTTGTGATCCGAACACTTCAAACTTCGATTTGTCTGTCCATAACACATTTTCCAATCTTCCTCTGTCCAGTCTCTGTGTTCTTTTGCCCATCTTAATATTTTCTTTTTATTGGCCAGTCTGAGATATGGCTTTGTATTTGCAACTCTGCCTAGAAAGTCAGCATCCCGGAGTCGCCTCTTCACTGTTGACGTTGAGACTGGTGTTTTGGGGGTACTATTTAATGAAGCTGCCAGTTGAGGACCTGTGAGGCGTCGGTTTCTCAAACTAGACACTCTAATGTATTTGTCCTCTTGCTCAGTTGTGCACCGGGGCCTCCCACTCCTCTTTCTATTCTGGTTAGAGCCAGTTTGCGCTGTTCTGTGAAGGGAGTAGTACACAGCTATGTACGAGATCTTCAGTTTCTTGGCAATTTCTCTCATGGAATAGCCTTCATTTCTCAGAACAAGAACAGACTGCCAAGTTTCAGAAGAAAGTTATTTGTTTGTGGACATTTTGAGCCTGTAATCGAACCCACAATTGCTGATGCTCCAGATATTCAACTAGTCTCAAGAAGGCCAGTTTTATTGCTTCTTTAATCAGCACAACAGTTTTCAGCTGTGCTAACATAATTGCAAAAGGGTTTTCTAATGATCAATTAGCCTTTTAAAATGATGAACTTGGATTAGCAAACACAACGTGCCATTGGAACACAGGACTGATGGTTGCTGATAATGGGCCTCTGTACGCCTATGTAGCTATTCCATTAAAAATCAGCCGTTTCCAGCTACAATAGCCATTTACAACATTAACAATGTCTACACTGTATTTCTGATCAATTTGATGTTATATTAATGGACAAAAAAATTGCCTTTCTTTCGAAAACAAGGACATTTCTAAGTGACTCCAAACTTTTGAACGGTAGTGTATTTTGATTTGTTTAACACTTTTTTGGTTACTACATGTTATTTCATAGTTTTGATGTCTTCACTATTATTCTACAATGTAAAAAATAGTAAAAATAAAGAAAAACCCTTGAATGAGTAGGTATGTCCAAACTTTTGACTGGTAGTGTATATGGATATAGCCAAAAACATCCTGTTTATTTTATAAGTAAACAACAAGGAACAACCCACTGACACACACTGAACTGAATGAAGCTGTCCGAATTGTGTTGACTTTCAACACCGTTCTAAAAGTCCACATAGACTCAAAATGAATAAAGAGTATGTAACATCAGAATAATTCTGTTAATGAAAATTGAACAGGTCTACCCACATTTAATTGATAGGGTTTTTTGGATGATAGTATGACATGTAGGCTAAGTCTAAAGCATTGTGGGTGACTTGAAGTGTCAAATTTCGAATGGAGTGCCCAAGTGCTATGTAAATTGAGCACACAACTGTATCCTGTAGTCATTAGGCTAGATATGACAAAAATATAGGCTATAATAAACTCAGTATGTTAATGTAGCCTACTGTTATAAACTGGATGGTCAGTTTTGGTGACACAATCTGCATGTTGCAGGCTATTTTAATCCCATTTGTTATCTTAATCACAGTTACCGTGGGTTACATTTGAACCACTACCAGGGAAAATCGGAGGACCTAAATTCTGCGCCGAATTTTTTCCAGGTTACCTCTGCCATAGCCCTGCGTATGCTTCGCAAAGCTCCGAACAACAGCCTCCACCGCCTCCTTCAAGACTGCCGGGTTCCCTGGATTACATAGACCGAATCCAGCCATCCCTGTTCCGAGCCCTGCACTCCCAATAGTGCCGTGAAGACTGTGGAGTTGAAGCGGCGGGGGCGGCCCGGAAGGAGCGAATAGAGAGGCCGGGGGAGGCAGTAGAGGTGCGGTTGGCACTGTAACCCCGGGCCGGAGAGAGGACCGTAGGGTCCCAGTCGATCCAGCTCCAAATCCTATCCCTGGTTGAAGTCGCTGAGGGCGGATAGATTCCATTGTAGAAGCGTAAACGTCAACAGTATGGGGTAATAGAGAAAATTCGTGATGAAAATACTTCTTTCCTCGCTGATATTGTAAAGGAAGATGAAAACAACGAAACTAAAAAGATAGTGATCAATAAAAAACGCTGTTTTGCTCACGGAGAAAAATGTATCCTGCCAATCCCGTTAGTCTTTGTGAGGATTAGGCTGCTTGGCTGTCAATCTTGGAGTAGGGGCGGAGAAATCAGAGACGTGTAAATGGGGAGCTGTGAATGGGCCATTTTCTTGAACCAAAACTGTAACGGAATTATGTTGACCTGCATAACAATACATGCTCTACAAGAGATTAGGCTAATGTGATTTAAATTGTTATACTTTAGAAAAATAGTAGCTACAAAAATAATTATTCAAAACTTTTTAAAAGTTATTTGGTAAATGACCGTGACAGCACAGTGGTAGATACCTTTAAGTTATACTACTCTAACCATAAAAGCAACACACACTATCCATCCATCCATCCCCCAACCACCCACCCACACACCCACTCATCCATCCATAAATCAATCTTCCTAACTAGTCATCTTCACTATATCTAGTCTAGATCACCTGGACATCTAAATATAACACAGACCCTAGACCAGGGATCATCAACTAGATCCAGCTGTGGGACTATTTTTTCTTGAGCGGATGGTTGGGGGCAATGTTCCCTCTAATTTGTTTGGGCACTGAGCAGATTTCAGGTCTACTGAGCGCAAACTTGAACTTTGTAAAAATTCTGTGCAACTTCCAGAACGTGTTTACTGTGAACACTGAGGCTGTACCCGCTTTAAGTTACAGTTTTAACAGTGGCCAAGTAGGCTACTGTGGCTATTTGATCATAATGTAGGCCTACCAGAGTGGCCTACCATCAAAACAATGGAGAAAATGCATCCCATAACATTTTAACATGGAAATAGCTGTTCTAGCATTCAGCCTACAGTAGCAGCCAATGTGTGGTGTTCAATGTAGGCCTACATTCCATGAGACTTTTGAAAATAAAACATGCAGGGCTTGACATTAACCTGATTATCCACTTGTCCTTCAGACAAGGAGGTGACTGAAAATGTTGTTGTGTTTGATGCAAGAAACCACTTTACAAAATAAAATCCATTATTATTCCCATACCATTATTAAAGAGAATCAGACAAATTATCCTACCCTCTGCCTATTGGCTACTTAGCTTATTCAAGCCTGTCTCAAAATACAACACTGCTCCTTCAAGATAAAAAAAAAAAGCTCTTTACCTGACTCGATTTTCAAAGATGTCTAGAACTGTACACGTTTTGTGCTCTTGTAGGAAGCAAGACTACAAATTATCTATAACTGGGCTAATAACTCACTAACTAGCAAAGGATATGAATAATATGTGCACACAAGGCTACATGCAGCTCTTGCTTTGATCTCAAAACAAATGCATCTACTCGCGACAGTTCATAGTAAATGGCACAGATCCATATATGGCAATGGTCTATTTGCATATAGGCCTACTGAAGCTCTGATTGTTTATGCCACACCGGTCTGTGTAGAGTATGGGCTGAGTCATGGGTGTCAATGCAATAGATTCCTACTCCGATGCGTTCTACCTACAACAAAATACACTGAGTGTACAAAACATTAGGAACATGACAGACTGACCAGGTGAAAGCTATGATCCCTGCTAAATCCACTTCAATCAGTGTAGATGAAGGGAAGGAGACAGGTTAAATAAAAATATTTAAGCCTTGAGACAATTCAGACATGGATTGTGTATGTGTGCCATTCAGAAGGTGAATGGGCAAGACAAAATATTTAAGTGCCTTTGAACAGGGTATGGTAGTAGGTGTCAGGCGCACCGGGTTGAGTGTGTCAAGAACTGCAACGCTGCTGAGTTTTTCACGCTCAACAGTTTCCCATGTGTATCAAGAATGGTCCAACTTGACACAACTGTGGGAAGCATTGGAGTCAACATGGGCCAGCATCCCTGTGCAACGCTTTTAATACCTTGTAGAGTCCATGCCCCAACGAATTGAGGCTGTTCTGATGGCAAAGGGGGGTGCAACTCAATATTAGGAAGGTGTTCCTAATGTTTTGTAAAATAAGTGTACGTTAGGTTAGGTTACATTATGAATGGAATATTATACGAATTGGATGATGTACCCCAAATCAAATACAATTTTATTGGTAACATACACAAATCAAAAGTATTTATTTATAAAGCCCTTTTTACATCAGCAGATGTCACAAAGTGCTCCTACAGAAACCCAGCCTAAAACCCCAAACAGCAAGCAATGCAGATGTAGAAGCACGATGGCTAGGAAAAACTCCCTAGAAAGGTAGGAACCTAGGAAGAAACCTAGAGAGGAACCCGGCTCTATTTAGGCTCTATTTAGCAGATGTTATTGCGGGTGTAGCGAAATGCAAAATATAAGGAGCTCCACCGAGCTTCACTATCCTCACAATAAACAATCACACACAAAGACAAGGGGGCAGAGGGAACACTTATACAGGTACTGATGAGGGGATATAAACCAGGTGTGTGTAATAAACAAGACAAAACAAATGGAATGATGAGATTAGGAGCAGCAGTGGCTAGAATTCCGGTGACGACGAACGCCGAAGCCTGCCCGAACAAGGAGAGGAGGCAACCTCGGAGGAAGTTGTGACAGTACCCCCCCCCCCCCCCCCCCCCCCCCCCCCTTGATGCGCAGCTCCAGCAGCGCGCCGACACCGGCCTCGGGGACGACCAGGAGCATGCGGAGCAGGGTGAATTGGATGGCGACGGTGGAAATCCTGCAACAGCGAGGAATCGAGGATATCCCTCAACGGGACCCAGCACCGCTCCTCCGGACCGTACCCCTCCCACTCCACGAGGTAATGAAGGCCCCCCACCCGACGCCTTAAAATCCAGGATGGAACGGATGGAGTATGCCGGGGCCCCCTCGATGTCCAGAGACCGGGGCCTCACGTTGGCCTTCTGGCGACGCACGGCTCGTTGGAGGTGGACGTGAGCAGCGTTCCACGTCTCCTCTGATGCAACGGTGCCAGAACCGGCTGATAACCTAAAACACATTGAAATGGCGTTAGGTTAGTGGAGGAGTGGCAGAGAGAGTTCTGGGCATATTCGGTCCATGGCAAGAACACCGACCACTCCCCCAGGCGGTCCTGGCAGTAGGACCACAGGAACCTACCCCCAGGTCTCGGTCAGCCTTTGGAAAAGCGGTCCACAATGACCAGGATGGTGGTGTTACCTTGAGAGAGGGGAAGATCAGTAAGGAAGTCAATACACAAGTGGGACCATGGCCATTGTGGAACTGGTAAGGGCTGTAACTTACCCGCTGGGAGGTGCCTAGGTGCCTTACTCTGGGCGCACACCGAGCAAGAGGAGACATAGACCCTCACGTCCTTAGCCAAGGTAGGCCACCAGTACTTTCCGGTCAGGCAGTGCACTGTACGACCGATACCTGGGTGACCAGAGGAGGGGGACGTGTGTGCCCAATAGATCAGACGGTCACGGACAAGAGAAGGCACGTACTGCAGCCCAGCTGGACACTGAGGTGGAGATGGCTCTGTGCGTAACGCCCACTCTATGTCCGCGTCCATCGCCCATACTACCGGTGCCACAATGCAGGAGTCCGGGAGTATGGGGGTACATTCTTTGTACCTGGGATGTAAGATTGGGTAAAATCAAACCGGGCGAAGAATAAGAACCCAACTGGCCTGGCAAGGGTTCAACCTCCTCGCTGCCCGTATGTACTCCAGGTTACGGTGGTCCGTCCAGATGAGGAAAGGGTGTTTCGCCCCCTCAAGCCAGTGCCTCCACACGGTCAGGGCTCTGACAACAGCCAACAGCTCCCGATCACCAACGTCGTAGTTCTGCTACGCCGGGCTGAGCTTCTTGGAGAAGAAGGCACAGGTGCGGAACTTAGGGGGCGTGCCCCAGCGTTGAGATAGGACAGCGCCTATCCCTACCTCGGATGCATCCACCTCCACTACAAATGGTAGTGATGGATTGGAATGGGCCAGTACCGGAGCTGAGGTGAACAGAACCCTCAGGTTACTGAAGGCCCTGTCAGCCTCAGCAGACCAGCGGAGCCGGGACGGCCCACCCTTCAACAGTGATGTGATGGGAGATGCGACCTTGCCAAAGCCCCGGATAAATCTCCTATAGTAATTGGCAAAGCCAATTGGGGGGGTAGAACAGGCAGGCCCTTTCCAGGACGTCCTCTAGAAGCCAGCAGGTTGTCCAACCGGATGGCCATGTCCACCAGTTGATCAAAAGACAACGTGTTGTCCTGGCAGGCTAGCCTCCTTCGGATATCCTCTCGTAGATGGCACCGGAAGTGGTCGATGAGGGCGCGCGCTCGTTCCATCCGGACCCAGCCGCTAGAGTCCGAAACTCCAGGGCGAAGTCCTGCGCGGTCCTCGTCCCCTGCCTCAGGTGAACCAGCCGCTTGACTGCCCGAAAGAGGCGAGCAAACTCCCCGTAGTTGTCCAACGCGGCTGCTCCTTCACTCCAGACCGCGTTGGCCCACTCCAGGGCTTTCTCCGAGAGGCAGGAGATGAGGGCGGACACCTTCTCCCGCTCCGATGGAGCTGGTCTGATGGTCGAGAAGTATAATTCCATTTGTAGGAGGAATCCCTGGCAGAGGGCAGCTGTCCCGTCAAAATCCTGTGGTCGAGATATGTGAATCCCTCTGGGTGCTGGGGTGTGGGTGGCTGGATCCGGTCGCTCAGCTGGTCCCGAAAGATCGGGTCCTCTCCTCTCCAGGCATTGGACGACCTGGAGAACCCGATCCATCGCTTCTCCCAAGCTGGTTAGCATAGTCGAATGCTCCCGGACCCGTGCCACGATCCCAGGCAGGTGCTCCTCTCCTGCTGACTCCATGTTTCAGGTGTGTGATTCTGTGATGGGTGAGTTGAAGGAGTCAGCTGCAGGAGGGTAAATCACAGAATAACAGGATTTATTCTGGAAAACAGAGTTACGCAGTCATGCGTAAAAACAGTCCAGTGCGCAAAACAGGCGCACTGGAACCAACAAGGCACAAGGGGAAAACAACCCGGCGATACTAAATATAAGGAGCTCCACCGAGCTTCACTATCCTTACAATAAACAATCACACACAGAGACAAGGGGGCAGAGGGAACACTTATACAGGTACTGATGAGGGGATATGAACCAGGTGTGTGTAATAAACAAGACAAAACAAATGGAATGATGAGATGAGGAGCGGCAGTGGCGAGAAGGCCGGTGACGACGACGACCGCCGAAACCTGCCCGAACAAGGAGAGGAGGCAGCCTCGGAGGAAGTCGTGACAAATACACACAAATCTAAAGTAAAAGAAAGTAATTAAGAGAAATATAAATATTAGGACGAGCAATGTCAGAGTCTGGAGTATATATACATATATATATATATATATATATACACAATATATATATATGTGATGATGGGCTGTATATACATTATGGACAGTATGTGGATGAAATATTTAGTGTATCTGTAGAATACGTAGGATAGAATTGTATATATACAGCAATAGTTGAATAGGATTGCATTGACTAGAATACAGTATATACATATGAAATGAGTAAAACAGAATGTAAACATTATTAAAGTGACCAGTGTTCCATTATTAAAGTAACCAGTGATCCCATGTCTATGTACATAGGGCAGCAGCCTCTAAGGTGCAGGGTTGAGTAACCAGGTGGTAGCAGGCTAGTGACAGTGACTAAGTTCAGGGCAGGGTACTGGGTGGAGGCTGGCTAGTGATGGCTATTTAACAGTCTGATGGCCTTGAGATAGAAGCTGTTTTTCAGTCTCTCAGTCCCAGCTTTGATGCACCTGTACTGACCTCACCTTCTGGATGATAGCGGGGTGAACAGGCTGTGACTCGGGTGGTTGATGTCCTTGATTATCTTTTTGACCTTCCTAAGACATCGGGTGTTGTAGGTGTCCTGGAGGACAGGCAGTGTGCCCCCGGTGATGCGTTGGGGAGACCGCACCACCACTGGAGAGCCCTGTGGTTGCGGGCGGTGCAGTTGCCGTACCAGGCGGTGAAACAGCCCGACAGGATGCTCTCAATGGTGAATCTGTAAAAGTTTGTGAGGGTCTTAGGGGCCAAGCCAAATTTCTGTTGTTGCGCCTTCTTCACCACACTGTCTGTGTGGGTGGACCATTTCAGATTGTCAGTGATGTGTACGCCGAGGAACTTTAAGCTTTTCACCTTCTCCACTGCGGCCCCGTCGATGTGGATGGGGGCATGCCCCCTCTGCTGTCTCCTGAAGTCCACAATCAGCTCCTTCGTTTTGTTGACGTTGAGGGAGATGTTATTTTCCTGCCACCACTCCGCCAGGGCATGATGTACCTTGGAGGATGTACCTCTTGGAGGATGTATAGTATTATATGTCTTTCTCTGATACCAGGTTTCTTGTGGCGCTGTAACAAAGGAGAATTAAGGGGAGAATTTACGTTGGCGTTAAGGGGAACTAACAACAAATGTTATGAGAATGTACGTACTGATGTAGGATTTTAATTTCATCCAGTTTGCTACAGCAGACAAATTATCCTGCAGCAACAGGAAAGTGAATTATTATGTGGATTATAATTAATGGACAATTTTGCAGGAGTTGATACATTTTTTGTTAGGGCAAATCAAGTCAAAAATGTCAAAGTGGAAATTACAAACTTTAGAATAATTTTAAAACTCAAATACACTACAAGTTTGCATTTCCTGCTCTGCTGGAAAATTCTCAGCAACAAAAGAGTGATGAAATTCAGATCCCACATCTGTAGCAGGTTAGGTGAAATGGGATCCCTTTCCTGCAGTCAAATGACCAAATCGCCCTCATGAGTGGAAGGTTATTAATATGTTTCATAATTTCATAATTAATAAACATTTTTTTTAAAATTCTCCCAAAATCCGGTTTTCTATGTCAAACAGTTTTGTTATATTTCAGTCTTCTGTGTGTCACGAATTCCGCCGAGACTGCTCCTCCTCCTTGTTCGGGCAGGCTTCGGCGTTCGTCGTCCCCGGAGTACTAGCTGCTACCGTTTAATGTTCTCTATGTTTGTTTGGTTTTGTCTGTTTGGTGCACCTGTGTCTTATCACTTATTGATTATGTCACCTATAAGTTTCCTTTGGTTTTGTTTGTAGTTGTGTGTTGTTGTCTGCCTGTCCGTTGGGGTTTTGGATTTTGCTCTGGTGTATTTAAGTGTATTGACGCACTGTTTGCGCATCGCTTATATTTCGTGTTTTACGCACTGTTTGCGTATCGCTCGCCTCCGTTGCTTGAGGCCCGTTCTTTTGTATTGTCATTTTTCTGACTAGTAAAGTCTGTTGGACTAAGCTTCTGTGTCCTGCGCCTGACTCCAACACCACATCCACTTCAAACACTGACAGAACAACACACCATCAATGGAGTCAGCAGGAGCAGCGGCGGCGACCGATTCGCTGGAGGATCGGGTCAGAGGCCGGTATTGGGGCAGTACTCAGGCACACCACCTAAGCTCCGTCCCTGCGCTTTTTATTCTAAGAAGCTCAGCCCGGCGGAGCGTAATTATGACGTAGGGGACAGCGAGCTGTTAGCCGTGGTTCAAGCCCTGAAGGTGTGGAGGCATTGGCAACACCCTTTTCTCATTCTGACCGACCATCGTAACCTGGAGTTCATCCGGGCAGCTAGGAGATTAAACCCTCGTCAGGCTAGGTGGAACATGTTCCTGACCCGGTTCGTTTTTAAGATCACGTACATCCCAGGGTCCCAGAACGGTAAGGCAGACGCCCTGTCCCGGCGGTATGACACAGATGAGAGGTCCATTGAGCCCACTCCCATACTGCCGGAGTCTTGTCTGGTGGCACCGGTGGTATGGGAGGTCGATGCGGAAATTGAGCGGGCGTTACGCACCGACCCTACTCCCCCAGAGTGTCCAGTGTGTCGGACGTACGTGCCGCTCGAGGTCCGTGATCAGCTCATTTATTGGGCTCATACGTCACCCTCCTCTGGACATCCAGGTATTGGCCGGACAGTGCACTGCCTTAGTGTTAAATACTGGTGGCCAACATTGGCTAAGGACGTGAGGGTTTATGTCTCCTCCTGCTCGGTGTGCGCTCAGTGTAAGGCGCCTAGACACCTGCCCAGGGGGAAGTTACAACCCCTGCCCGTTCCACAACGGCCGTGGTCTCACCTCTCGGTGGACTTTGTCACGGACCTTTCCCCCTCCCAGGGGAATACCACTATTCTGGTTGTTGTGGATCGGTTCTCTAAGGCCTGTCGTCTCATTCCTATGCCGGGTCTCTCTACTGCCCTACAGACCGCTGAGGCTTTGTTCACCCACGTCTTCCGGCACTACGGGGTTCCCGAGGATATAGTGTCTGATCGGGGTCCCCAGTTCACCTCTAGAGTCTGGAGGGCGTTCATGGAACGCTTGGGGGTCTCGGTTAGCCTTATCTCGGGTTACCATCCGGAGAGTAATGGGCAGGTGGAGAGAGTAAACCAGGATGTGGGTAGGTTTCTGAGATCCTATTGCCAGGGCCGGCCGGAAGAGTGGTCGGGGTATATCCCCTGGGCAGAGATGGCTCAGAACTCTCTCCCCCACTCCTCTACTAAACTGACCCCTTTTCAGTGTGTGTTAGGTTATCAGCCGGTTCTGGCACCATGGCATCAGAGCCAGATCGAGGCTCCTGCGGTGGATGAGTGGTTTCGGCGGTCGGAGGAGACGTGGAACGCTGCCCACGTCCATCTGCAGCGGGCCATCCGCAGGCAGAAGGCGAGCGCCGACCTCCACCGCAGTGAGGGTCCAGTCTACGCCCCTGGAGATCGAGTCTGGCTCTCGACTCGAAACCTGCCCCTTCGCCTGCCCTGCCGGAAGCTTGGCCGGCGGTTTGTGGGGCCATTTAAAGTCCTGAGGAGATTGAATGAGGTGTGTTACAGGTTGCAACTGCCCATTGACTATCACATTCCCTCATTCCATGTGTCTCTCCTCAGGCCGGTGGTAGCTGGTCCACTCCAGGAGAGTGAGATAAGGGAGACCCCTCCGCCCCCACTGGACATCGAGGGGGCTCCGGCGTACTCAGTCCGGTCCATCGTGGATTCGAGACGTCGGATGGGGGGTCTATAATATCTCGTGGAGTGGGAGGGGTACGGTCCGGAGGAACGGTGCTGGGTGCCTCGGAGGGACATTTTAGATCCATCCCTCCTGACTGAGTGCCATCGTAGTCATCTTACGCGCCCTGCTCCACGTCCTCCTGGCCGTCCCCGAGGCCGGGGTCGGCGCACGGCTGGAGCCACGCGTCAAGGGGGGGGGTACTGTCACGAATTCCGCCAAGACTGCTCCTCCTCCTTGTTCGGGCAGGCTTCGGCGTTCCTCGTCCCCGGAGTACTAGCTGCTACCGTTTGATGTTCTCTATGTTTGTTTGGTTTTGTCTGTTTGGTGCACCTGTGTCTTATCACTTATTGATTATGTCACCTATAAGTTTCCTTTGGTTTTGTTTGTAGTTGTGTGTTGTTGTCCGCCTGTCCGTTGGGGTTTTGGATTTTGCTCTGGTGTATTTAAGTGTATTGACGCACTGTTTGCGCATCGCTTATATTTCGTGTTTTACGCACTGTTTGCGTATCGCTCGCCTCCGTTGCTTGAGGCCCGTTCTTTTGTATTGTCATTTTTCTGATTAGTAAAGTCTGTTGGACTAAGCTTCTGTGTCCTGCGCCTGACTCCAACACCACATCCACTTCAAACACTGACACTGTGATGTATATAAAGTGTAATATTGGGATGAAAACTCAAAACTGAATGCATTTCAACTCTATAGTGCATTCAGAAAGTATTCAGACCCCTTGACTTTTTCCACATTTAGTTACTTTATAGCCTACAATTTATGAAATTGTTATTTTCCCTCATCAATCTACACACAATACCCCATAATGACAAAGCAAAAACAGATTTGTATGAATTTTTGCTAATCTAAAAAAAATAATGAAATAATAAGAATTCAGACACTTTACTCAGTACTTTGTTGAAGCACCTTTGGCAGCGATTACAGCCTCGAGTCTTCTTGGGTATGATGTTACAAGCTTGGCATACCTGTATTTGGGGAGTTTCTCCCATTCTTCTCTGCAGATCCGCTCAAGCTCTGTCAGGTTGGATGGGGAGCGTCGCTGCACAGCTATTTTCAGGTCTCTCAAGAGATGTTCGATCGGGTTCGAGTCAGGGCTCTGGCTGGGCCACTCAATAACATTCAGAGACTTGTCCCGAAGCCACTCCTGCCTTGTCTTGGCTGTGTGCTTAGGGTTGTTGTCCTGTTGGAAGGTGAACCTTTGCCCCAGTCTGAGGTCCTGAGCGCTCTGGAGCAGGTTTTCATCAAGGATATCTCTGTACTTTACTCTGTTCATCTTTCCCTCGATCCAGAATAGTCTCCCAGTCCCTGCCACTGAAAAACATCCCCACAGCATGATGCTGCAACCACCATGCTTCACCGTAGGGATGGTGCCAGGTTTTCTCCAGACGTGACGCTTGGTATTCAGGCCAAAGAGTTCTATCTTGGTTTCATCAGACCAGATAATCTTGTTTCTCATGGTCTGAGAGTCTTTAGGTACCTTTGTCAAACTCCAAGCGGGCTGTCATGTGCCTTTTACTGAGGAGTGGCTTCCATCATGACTATCCTACCGATCCTTGACTTCGGCGATGTAATTTACAAAATAGCCTCCAACACTCTACTCAGCAAATTGGATGTAGTCTATCACAGTGCCATCCGTTTTGTCACCAAAGCCCCATATACTACCCACCATTGTGACCTGTACGCTCTTGTTGGCTGGCCCTCACTACATATTCGTCGCCAAACCCACTGGCTCCAGGTCATCTATAAATCACTGCTAGGCAAATCCCTGTCTTATCTTAGCTCACTGGTCATCATAGCAACACCCACCCGTAGTCTGCGCTCCAGCAGGTATATCTCACTGGTCATCCCCAAAGCCAACACCTCCTTTGGCCGCCATTCCTTCCAGTTCTCTGCTGCCAATGACTGGAACGAACTGCAAAAATCTCTGAAGCTGGAGACTATTATCTCCCTCACTAACTTTAAGCGTCAATTGTCAGAGCAGCTTACCGATCACTGCACCTGTACACAGCCATTCTGAAATTAGCCCACCCAACTACCTCATCCCCCATATTGTTATTTATTTTGCTAATTTTGCACCCCAGTATCTCTATTTGCACATCATCTTTTGCAGATCTATCATTCCAGTGTTAATACGAAATTGTAACTATTTTGCACTATGGCCTATTTATTGCCTTACCTCCATAACTTACTACATTCACACACACTGTATATATATTTCTGTTTTATTTTTGACTTTATGTTTTGTTTACCCCATATGTAACCATATGTAACTCTGTGTTGTTGTTTTTATCGCACTGCTTTGCTTTATCTTGGCCAGGTCGCAGTTGTAAATGAGAACTTGTTCTCAACTGGCTTACCTGGTTAAATAAAGGTTGAATAATTTTTTTAAAAAAACAATTCTGTCATATCTACCACAAAGGCCTGATTGGTGGAGTGCTGCAGAGATGGTTGTCCTTCTGGAAGATTCTCCCATCTCCACAGAGGAACTCTGGAGCTCCTTCAAAGTGACCATCGGATTCTTGGTCACCTCCCTGACCAAGGCCCTTCTCCCCCGATTGCTCAGTTTGGCCAGGTGGCCAGCTCTAGGAAGAGTCTTGGTGGTTCCAAACTTCTTCCATTTAAGAATGATGGAGGCAACAGTGTGTTCTTGGGGACCTTCAATACTGCAGAAATGTTTTGGTACCCTTCCCCAGATCTGTGCCTCGACACAATCCTGTCTCGGAGCTCTACGGACAATTCCTTCGACCCCAAGGCTTGGTTTTTGCTCTGACATGCACATTCAGCTGTGGGACCTTATATAAACAGGTGTGTGCCTTTCCAAATCATGTCCAATCAATTGAATTTACCACAGGTGGACTCCAAACAAGTTGTAGAAACATCTCAAGGATGATCAATGGAAACAGGATGTACCTGAGCTCAATTTCGAGTCTCATAGCAAAGGGTCTGAATACTTATGTAAGTAAGGTATTTCAGTTTTTTATTTTTAATTAATATGCAAACAATTCTAAAAACCTGTTTTTGCTTTTGCTTTGATGAGTAAAATGTGTTATTTAATCAATTTTAGAATAAGGCTGTACCGTAAGAAAATGTGGGAAAAGTCAAGGGGTCTGAATACTTTCCAAATGCATTGTATATCTGACATGGTACAGGTGTCTTCTTTTTTTAAAGTCCATAATCATGTGTGTGAGGTGTATAGTTTGGTTTAAAAGTAGATTTGTTTAAGACTGCCAAAAAACACTCTGTGGGATCCTGATTCAGCCCACTGCAGTAAAAGGTTTTACGTTTAGAATAAGGGTTAGGGAAGGGTTAGGTAAAATGCTACAGCTGTCCCGAACGCGATTCGAACATTCAACTTGTAGATTGCTAGACGGTCCCGGATTACGCCCACCCATCTTCCCCGACCAACCTCCCTACTTTAGTGTCTGTCTAAAGTAACTAGATCATTAGTTGGTATCATATGTCTTGGAGGTGCTCAGAAATACGTAAAGTATGTTTCGTATGGCTCTCAGGACAGGCTTCTGTGAGGCAGCCCTGCAATGCACCAGTAGAGGGCACTGTGCAGCTACAGACTGTTCCCCCGAATGTTCCTCCCATGCTGCTGCCAGCAGATGCTAACCAAAGCCCCACTCAACTGCCCCATGCCACATCCTCTCAGTCAGGGACTTTTCAAGGTCATTTGAACCTGTGCTTGTGATGTGGTTTATAAGCTGTTATGTCACACCAAACTGGTGTCACTTTACTTAAGCCTGCAATGTACACTCAATAAGGACACATGACACAGTTGACTTCATAAACAAAAGAAGACACCTGTACCATGTCTGATACAGAGTTGAAATGTTGCGCTATAACAACAAAGGAGAATTATGGGGATTATGACATTCACTATAGTGTGCCTTGAGATATATGACACAAAGCTTTATGAATGGCATTATAGCCTCCTAAGTAGCATGTTAAAGCAGAACCGTTATAGCACATATTACATATTACACAGGCTACACAATATTACTACACATATTGTGTAGCCTGGGTTGACATAAGAGTACATGACAACAAGTGTGCCTTTCATCTATAATGCCCATAATAAGTGCATTTATAAGTGCATTTATAATGTTTTATGACGTTGTTCTAAATGTTTATGACTTCCTATGACGGATGTTATAATGTAGCGGTCATGTAGTGATTATAAAGGCTTGTATGCTTGAATGCATACACAAGGGGGGCTACAGTAAAGTGTTATCAAATATCCTATTTGAAAAATGTATTTACCAGAATGCATTATACTCTTCATTGCTGCCTATATCTATTGATCCTACTCTCCTCACCTGATGTATTACCTAGTGGTGGCTTATGTTCTGATGAGATTAACATAACTATTATAAAGTATGGGGTTGCACTGACCTGGTGAATGGGTTTATACTATGTGTTGTAATCAGCTCAGACTCAAGATTCAATGTTTGTAGTTTATTTTTGTTTATTTTACTAATATATCCATTAGTCCATCAGGGCTAATCTTCTTGGATTCATAGCCCACTCAAACATACAATACAATACAATTCAGTACAATACACAAACATAAGAGGACACATTTGAATAAATATATTGGCAATATATGTCACGACTCCCTCCGAAGCTGCCTCATCTCCTTGTTCGGCAGGCTTCGGCGTTCGTCGTCACCGGCCTTCTAGCCACTGCCGCTCCTCTTTTCATCATTCCATTTGTTTTGTCTTATTTTTCACACACACCTGGTACATATCCCCTCATCAGTCTCTGTATAAGTATTCCCTCTGCTCCCCCATGTCTTTGTGTGTTATTGTTCCATGTGGAGGTGTTGTTAGCTCGTGTTGAGCATTATGTTACTTTTATCGCCGGGATATTCACCCGTGTGTTTTGTTTTCCTAGTACTCATTTAAGTCGCACTGTATTTGGTTTACACATTGCTGCGGACTGCTCTATTGGCCAAATAAACCCAATTATTTGATTCACACCTCCTGTGCCTGGCTCCGTCCTACTCACCTTTTTACAGAATAACACACCCCCTTGGGCCTATTGCTTAAATAAACTATAGTATATAGTAGGGTCTCCAAACTTTTGTAGCATGAGAGATACTTTTAAAAAATGAAGCATGTTGCGAGCTACTCATTTTTCTAGCTTTCAAATAGGCACATTTTTCTCTTCTCCTCTCCCCTGCAACTCTTCCCAGGTCCTTAGTGTAGAAGAGAAAGTAATGCCAACATACTGTACCTGGTAAAACAATGGTTAATAAACAACTCTAAGGGGGCCCTATAAAATCAGTGATTTATTTTCTCAAATTATGTTTTAAAGACTTACCCAATAAGACTCACAGCTGTAATTGCTGCCTAAGATGTTTCTAACATGTATGGACTCAGGGAGCTGAATACTTATGCAATGACTATATTTTATTAATTTATTTTGTATTAATCATTAAAAGATGTTAGAATCTTTCTACCACTTTGACATTAGAGTATTTTTTGTAGATTATTGAAAAAAAAAAGACAATTAAATCCATTTTAATCCTACTTTGTAACACAATAAAATGTGAAGAAATCCAAGTGGTCTGAATACTTTTGCAAGTCACTGTATATCTATAACCTAGTAGATTAGAAAGAAGGCTGACCTTTGACCAAACACTTTGGCACAGCAAGAATCCTGCTCAGATCAAATGAGGTAACAAGGTTACATGATGTGACTCTCTTCTGGTGATGATACACTTCTCTAGTCCAAACAGAGGCAATCTGGGACTGATACATACATGTTTGGATGTTATGATCTTCAGAAACTATTCAAACCTCTTGAATTTTTCCAGATTTTATTGTGTTACAGCCTGAATTTAAAATGGATTAAATTGATATTTTGTGTTACTGGCCTACACAGAATACCCCATTATGTCAAAGTGGAATTATATTTGTAATTTGTTTTACAAATTATTTTAAAATGCTGAAATGTCTTGAGTTAGTAAGTAGTCAACCCCTTTGTTATGGCAAGCCTACATAAGATCAGGAGTAAACATTTGCTTAACAAGTCACATAATAAGTTGTAATAATTATAGTGTTTAACTTAATTTTTGAATGACTACCTCATCTCTGTACCCCACACATAAGTTCCCTCAGTTTAGCAGTGAATTTCAAACACAGATTCAACCTTGAAGACCAGGGAAGTTTTCCAATGCCTCGCAAATAAGAGCACCTATTGGTAGATTGGTTTAAAAAAAAAAGCAGACATTGAATATCCGTTTGAGCATGGTGAAGTTATTCCTTACACTTTGGATGGTGTATCAATACACCCAGTTACTACAAAGATACTTATTAACTCAGTTGCCGAAGAGGAAGGAAACGCTCAGGAATTTCACCATGAGGCCAATGGTGACTTTAAAACAGTTACAGAGTTTAATGGCTGTGATAGGAGAAAACGGAGGATAGATCAACAACATTGTAGTTACTCCACAATACTAACCTAATGGACAGAGTGAAAAGAAGTAAGCCTTTACAGAATACAAATATTCCAAAACATGCATCCTGTTTGCAATAAGGGACTAAAGTAAAACTGCAAATGTGGCAAAGAAATTAGCTTTATGTCCTAGATACAAAGCTTTATGTTTAGGGCAAATCCAACAGAACACATCACTGAGTACCCCTTTTCAAGCATGGTGGTGGCTGCATCATGTTATGCTTGTCATCGGCAAAGACTAGGGACTTTTTTAGGATAAAAATAAACGTAATAGAGCTAAGCACAGGCAAACTCCTAGAGGAAAACCTGGTTCAGTCTGCTTTCCAACAGACACTGGGAGACAAATTCACCTTTCAGCAGGATAATAACCTAAAATACACAGCCAAATATAAACTGGAGTGGCATACCAAGACAACATTGCATTTTCCTGGGTGACTTAGTTTTTAATTAAATTGGATTCAAAATCGATGACAAGACATGAAAATGGCTTCTAGAAATGATCAACAACCAACTTGACAGACGTTGAATAATTTTTAAATAAAAAATTTGAAAATATTGTACAATCCAGGTGTGCAAAGCTCTTAAAGACTTACCCAGAAATACTCACAGCAGTAATCACTGCCAAAGGTGATTCTAACGTGTATTGACTCCGGGGTGTGAATAGTTATGTAAATTAAATATTTCTGTATTTCATTTTCAATAAATTTGCAACAATTTCTAAAAACATGTTTTCACTTTTTCATTATGGGTCATTTTGTGTAGATGGGAGAGAAAAAAAAAGATGTAATTAATTTTGAATTCAGGCTGTAACACAACAAAATGTGGATTAAGTCAAGGGGTATGAAAGTTTTCTTAAGGCACTGAGAAAAGGTTTTCTTGAGCCATTGATTATTGAAAAATATATAAATGCCTCATGAGCTCAGTACAATTGTCTTACCCCATATAGAACAGCGGACCCAGAGTAGCCAAGGGAGGTGATAGGTGGGAATGAGGAGGAACCATTATTGAACAAAAACAATACTGGAATTTATTACAGATGCAGAGTTTCAGGATACATGGCTTGTCTTGAAAACAGTTGTCCACAGCAGCAACATTCAGGATACGAAAACTCACAAAAATAACGGATCACGGCAAAGCTCACTTCCAAACCAAACTTGTACAGTGGGGAAAAAAAAGTATTTAGTCAGCCACCAATTGTGCAAGTTCTCCCACTTAAAAAGATGAGAGAGGCCTGTAATTTTCATCATAGGTACACGTCAACTATGACAGACAAATTGAGAAAAAAAATTCCAGAAAATCACATTGTAGGATTTTTAATGAATTTATTTGCAAATTATGGTGGAAAATAAGTATTTGGTCACCTACAAACAAGCAAGATTTCTGGCTCTCACAGACCTGTAACTTTCTTCTTTAAGAGGCTCCTCTGTCCTCCACTCGTTACCTGTATTAATGGCACCTGTTTGAACTTGTTATCAGTATAAAAGACACCTGTCCACAACCTCAAACAGTCACACTCCAAACTCCACTATGGCCAAGACCAAAGAGCTGTCAAAGGACACCAGAAACAAAATTGTAGACCTGCACCAGGCTGGGAAGACTGAATCTGCAATAGGTAAGCAGCTTGGTTTGAAGAAAACAACTGTGGGAGCAATTATTAGGAAATGGAAGACATACAAGACCACTGATAATCTCCCTCGATCTGGGGCTCCACGCAAGATCTCACCCCGTGGGGTCAAAATGATCACAAGAACGGTGAGCAAAAATCCCAGAACCACACGGGGAGACCTAGTGAATGACCTGCAGAGAGCTGGGACCAAAGTAACAAAGCCTACCATCAGTAACACACTACGCCGCCAGGGACTCAAATCCTGCAGTGCCAGACGTGTCCCCCTGCTTAAGCCAGTACATGTCCAGGCCCGTCTGAAGTTTGCTAGAGTGCATTTGGATGATCCAGAAGAGGATTGGGAGAATGTCATATGGTCAGATGAAACCAAAATATAACTTTTTGGTAAAAACTCAACTCATCGTGTTTGGAGGACAGAGAATGCTGAGTTGCATCCAAAGAACACCATACCTACTGTGAAGCATGGGGGTGGAAACATCATGCTTTGGGGCTGTTTTTCTGCAAAGGGACCAGGACGACTGATCCGTGTAAAGGAAAGAATTGATGGGGCCATGTATCGTGAGATTTTGAATGAAAACCTCCTTCCATCAGCAAGGGCATTGAAGATGAAACGTGGCTGGGTCTTTCAGCATGACAATGATCCCAAACACACCACCCGGGCAATGAAGGAGTGGCTTCGTAAGAAGCATTTCAAGGACCTGGAGTGGCCTAGCCAGTCTCCAGATCTCAATCCCATAGAAAATCTTTGGAGGGAGTTGAAAGTCCGTGTTGCCCAGCGACAGCCCCAAAACATCACTGCTCTAGAGGAGATCTGCATGGAGGAATGGGCCAAAATACCAGCAACAGTGTGTGAAAACTTTGTGAAGACTTACAGAAAACGTTTGACCTGTGTCATTGCCAACAAAGGGTATATAACAAAGTATTGAGAAACTTTTGTTATTGACCAAATACTTATTTTCCACCATAATTTGCAAATAAATTCATAAAGAATCCTACAATGTGATTTTCTGGAGAAAAAAAATCTAATTTTGTCTGTCATAGTTGACGTGTACCTATGATGAAAATTACAGGCCTCTCTCATCTTTTTAAGTGGGAGAACTTGCACAATTGGTGGCTGACTAAAAACTTTTTCCCCCACTGTATATACTTAAGAATTTTTGATAATATTGACTTAATGAAATACATTTTAAAGACCTTTTAAAATGGTGATGAGGCCAGACTAAGGCTGCCTCATCACCCCCCAAATAATCTTGTTTAGACAGGGTTCCAGATGCAAGGACTAACAGTCCATGAAATCCACATGATAGTTTTAAGTTACAATGTTTGTTTACAATGATATTGTAAAAAAAAAAATGTTTAACCAGCTTATATTTGGGTTTTTGATGGGGTAAGACAGTTGTACTAAGCCCATAAGTTACACTACATGCTTGTCGAGCATCTCATTCCAAAATCATGGTCATTAATATGGAGTTGGTCCCCCATTTGCTGCTATAACAGCCTCCAGTTTTCTGGGAAGGCTTTCCACTAGATGTTGGAACATTGCAGTGGGGACTTACTTCCATTTAGTCCAAGAGCATTAGTAAGGTCGGGCACTGATGTTGAGCGATTAGGCCTGGCTCGCATTCAGCGTTCCAATTCATCTCAAAGGTGTTCGATGGGGTTAAGGTCAGGGCTCTGTGCAGGCCAGTCAAGTTCTTCCACACCGATCTCGACAAACCATTTCTGTATGGACCTCGCTTTGTGTACGGGGGCATTGCCATGCTGAAACAGGAAAGGGCCTTCCTTAAATTGTTGCCACAAAGCTGGAAGCACAGAATCTTCTAGAATGTCTTTGTATGCTGTAGCGTTAAGATTTTTCTTCACTGGAACTAAGGGGCCTAGCCCGAACCATGAAAAACAGCCCCAGATCATTATTCCTCCTCCACCAATCTTTACAGTTGGCACTATGCATTGGGGCAGGTAGCGTTCTCCTGGCATCCGCCAAATCCAGATTTGTCCGTCGGACTGCCAGATGGTGAAGCGTGATTCATCACTCCAGAGTCCAATGGCGGCGAGCTTTACATCACTCCAGCTGATGCTTGAAATTGCGCATGGTGATCTTAGGCTTGTGTGCGGCCATGGAAACCCATTTCATGAAGCTCCCGATGAACAGTTCTTGTGCTGAAATTGCTTCCAGAGGAAGTTTGGAACTCGGTAGTGAGTGTTGCAATCGAGGACAGATGATTTTTACAAGCTACGTGCTTCAGCACTCGGCGGCCCCATTCTGTGAGCTTGTATGGCCTACCACTTCGCGGCTGAGCCATTGTTGCTGCTAGATGTTTCCACTTCACAATAATAGCACTTACAGTTGACCAGGGCAGCTGTAGAAGGGCAGAAATTTGACGAACTGAATTGTTTTAGAAAGGTGGCATCCTTATTTACAAATAATTGAGCAAAACAACCTTACATTTTGGGTTATGATGGGGAAAGACGGTTGTAAATATCTCAAGTTATTTTCTTCAATATATCATTAATTGGAGGAGCAAGAAAAATCTCTTATTATGCCTTTAACGTTATTGAAGATTCTTTACAATTTCAGAAGCAGATCATATCATGTCTATTTAAAACACATTCAGAATAAAGATGAGGTATCTAGCATATCAGCCCATATCAGTTCCATGTTGGCGATATAAAGGTAACTCCCAAAATAATGGAAACACTTGAGTAAATGAGGGATACAAAGTATATTGAAAGCAGGTGCTTCCACAAAGTGTGGTTTCTGAGTTAATTAAGCAATTAACATCCCATCATGCTTAGGGTCATGTATAGAAGTGTCTACCATGTCTTGTCTATCCCCCATAGAATAACAATGCCGCCATCCATACGGCACGAGTGGTCACTGAATGGTTTGATGAGAATGAAAACGATGTAAACCATATGCCATGGCCGTCTCAGTCACCAGATCTCAACCAAATTGAACATTTATGGGAGATTCTGGAGCGGGGCCCGAGACAGCGTTTTCCACCACCATCAACAAAACACCAAATTATGGAATTTCTCGTGGAAGAATGGTGTAGCATCCCTCCAATAGAGTTCCAGATACTTGTAGAATCTATGCCAAGGTGCATTGAAGCTGTTCTGGCTCGTGATGGCCCAACGCCCTATTAAGACACTTTATGTTGGTGTTTCCTTTATTGTGGTAGTTACCTGTATCTATAACCTAATAGATTAGGAAGAAGGCTGACCTTTGACCAAACACGTTGTCATAGCAAGAATCCTGCTCAGATCAAATGACGTTACATTACTCTTTTCTGGTGATGATACACTTAGCTAGTCCAAAGAGAGCTTTCATAGCATTGTCAGGATGGGGTCCACACACAGTAAAATAATACTTTTTAGATTTATTCAACATTGCCCTTTCAAATACCTTTTTAGCTCTGTAGACAATTTCGTTACATTTTAGTCATTTAGCAGACGCTCTTATCCAGAGCGACTTACAGTTAGTGAGTACATACATTTTTCATACTGGCCCCCCGTGGGAATCGAACCCACAACCCTGGCGTTGCAAGCACCATGCTCTACCAACTGAGCTACAGTTAATGATATGAAGAAGGCATAGTTCAACTGTTGCCCCTTCAGAACCCCAAATATAAGCTTGTTTATATTGTTTGAAAACAATATAATTGTAAAGAAACACTAGCTTCAAAACAGGTTTAAGGGTGGGACTCAATTCAACCAGCCTTAGATCTGCATTATAGCTCACTTGACATGAAAGCCGCATTGTCAGCTGTCTAGCGCACTGCGATATGAATTGAATCCTGACCTCAATTTTTTTATTTGGATCTCATGGATAGTCAGTCCTTACACCATAGTTCCTTCTATGAATTTGAGAGTGGTTATATTTCTCCTCAGCAGTTTACCAAAACAAGGGGCATGGCAGCCGGTTTGTTGTTTTTCAAATCCCAGACTGTAACTTTAAGCTGCCACAGCAACCAAAATATCTTAGGTGTTTGACATAATATCACAACAGATCCCAAGAATGCAAGCTTTTACTACACTGTCACTATTTTCTCTGCATTTTCCCCTGTTTCTGTTTGTTATCCTGGACTTGCATCTTCACCAAATAAAGTGATTTGATGTAATCTTATTTGTGGCCAATGACCTTGAGCCTTCTTGGATGGGCACTTCTAATGTAACTCTATGGCAGCACGCAAGGGGCTTGAATTTTCAAGCTCTCCCTGTAGATTTTGCAGTGACGTAGTGTCCACATGAGTGACAGAACATTGAGCCAATCACGGCACAACTAGAGAACATTACTGTATTTTGCGCTGGCTGCCCCACCTCCTCAGAAAGTACTGAGCTAGGCTGAAACACCTGCATTTTGGAGCTGCCTTACTCAAGAAAGCAAAAAAGACACCATGTTTGTATGCAGCTTTATTAACTCAAAGATTTGTTTTTTACATTGTTTGCAAACTGATATGTGACACGTATTAATGCCAAAATAACATGCAAAACAGGCAACCCCAAAAAAAATATATATACACATAAAAATAAATCATTCATGTTTTTTTTTTGATCATTCATTATGTTTGTGGGGCTCAAAACAGGTGGGTCTCTGCCCCACTTTCCCTGAATGACGGGTCGCCACTGCAAATAACAGAGGATATTGAGTGCCCTTTGCAGTCAAAGCCGCATATTTTTCTGAAAGGAAAGGACAACAGCTCAAGGGCATTGTATGAATCAACACCGTCTGTGACTAACCCAAGGTAAATCAGCACTCATACTCTAAGATGCTGGATACAAATGGCCCCAGGTTACATGCCAGCGTTACTTAGAAATGTTTGTGGAGAAATTACTCCCTTAATAACTAGAGAATTCTGACCTAATATTACCAACTGCAACATATATGAATAAAAGGCCATAATAGTATATACTAATATAAAATGTGTAGTTATACATACACCCATATACATACACACATATACATATACATATAAATATATACATACAGTGGGGAGAACAAGTATTTGATACACTGCCGATTTTGCAGGTTTTCCTACTTACAAAGCATGTAGAGGTCTGTAATTTTTATCATAGGTACACTTCAACTGTGAGAGACGGAATCTTAAACAAAAATCCAGAAAATCCCATTGTATGATTTTTAAGTAATTAATTTGCATTATATTGCATGACATAAGTATTTGATCACCTACCAACCAGTAAGAATTCCGGCTCTCACAGACCTGTTAGTTTTTCTTTAAGAAGCCCTCCTGTTCTCCACTCATTACCTGTATTAACTGCACCTGTTTGAACTCGTTACCTGTATAAAAGACACCTGTCCACACACTCAATCAAATAGACTCCAACCTCTCCACAATGGCCAAGACCAGAGAGCTGTGTAAGGACATCAGGGATACAATTGTAGACCTGCACAAGGCTGGGATGGGCTACAGGACAATAGGCAAGCAGCTTGGTGAGAAGGCAACAACTGTTGGCGCAATTATTAGAAAATGGAAGAAGTTCAAGATGACGGTCAATCACCCTCGGTCTGGGGCTCCATGCAAGATCTCACCTCGTGGGGCATCAATGATCATGAGGAAGGTGAGGGATCAGCCCAGAACTACACGGCAGGACCTGGTCAATGACCTGAAGAGAGCTGGGACCACAGTCTCAAAGAAAACCATTAGTAACACACTACGCCGTCATGGATTAAAATCCTGCAGTGCACACAAGGTCCCCCTGCTCAAGCCAGCGCATGTCCAGGCCCGTCTGAAGTTTGCCAATGACCATCTGGATGATCCAGAGGAGGAATGGGAGAAGGTCATGTGGTCTGATGAGACAAAAATAGAGCTTTTTGGTCTAAACTCCACTCGCCGTGTTTGGAGGAAGAAGAAGGATGAGTACAACCCCAAGAACACCATCCCAACCGTGAAGCATGGAGGTGGAAACATCATTCTTTGGGGATGCTTTTCTGCAAAGGGGACAGGACGACTGCACCGTATTGAGGGGAGGATGGATGGGGCCATGTATCGCGAGATCTTGGCCAACAACCTCCTTCCCTCAGTAAGAGCATTGAAGATGGGTCGTGGCTGGGTCTTCCAGCATGACAACGACCCGAAACACACAGCCAGGGCAACTAAGGAGTGGCTCCGTAAGAAGCATCTCAAGGTCCTGGAGTGGCCTAGCCAGTCTCCAGACCTGAACCCAATAGAAAATCTTTGGAGGGAGCTGAAAGTCCGTATTGCCCAGCGACAGCCCCGAAACCTGAAGGATCTGGAGAAGGTCTGTATGGAGGAGTGGGCCAAAATCCCTGCTGCAGTGTGTGCAAACCTGGTCAAGACCTACAGGAAACATATGATCTCTGTAATCTCCCCACTGTATATATATGTATGTATATATGTATGATGGTGTTATACTCAACATCTTCGAGTGTAAAACGAGACATCTTGAACTTCTTCCATTTTCTAATATTTGCGCCAACAGTTGTCTTCTCACCAAGCTGCTTGCCTATTGTCCTGTAGCCCATCCCAGCCTTGTGCAGGTCTCCACTTTTATCCCTGACGTCCTTACACAGCTCGCTGGTCTTGGCCATTGTGGAGAGGTTGGAGTCTGTTTGATTGAGTGTGTGGACAGGTGTCTTTTATACAGGTAACGATTTCAAACAGGTGCAGTTAATACAGGTAATGAGTGGAGAACAGGAGGGCTTCTTAAAGAAAAACTAACAGGTCTGTGAGAGCCGGAATTCTTTCTGGTTGGTAGGTGATCAAATACTTATGTCATGCAATAAAATGTAAATTAATTACTTAAAAATCATACAATGTGATTTTCTGGATTTTTGTTTTAGATTCCGTCTCTCACAGTTGAAGTGTACCTATGATAAAAATTACAGACCTCTACATGCTTTGTAAGTAAGAAAACCTGCAAAATCGGCAGTGTATCAAATACTTGTTCTCCCCACTGTATATATAGTGAGGAAAAAAAGTATTTGATCCCCTGCTGATTTTGTACGTTTGCCCACTGACAAAGAAATGATAAGTCTATAATTTTAATGGTAGGTTTATTTGAACAGTGAGAGACAGAATAACAAAAAAAAAATCCAGAAAAAACGCATGTCAAAAATGTTATGAATTGATTTGACCCCCTCTCAATCACAAAGATTTCTGGCTCCCAGGTGTCTTTTATACAGGTAACAAGCTGAGATTAGGAGCACACTCTTGAAGGGAGTGCTCCTAATCTCAGTTTGTTACCTGTATAAAAGACACCTGTCCACAGAAGCAATCAATCAATCAGATTCCAAACTCTCCACCATGGCCAAGACCAAAGAGCTATCCAAGGATGTCCGGGACAAGATTGTAGACCTACACAAGGCTGGAATGGGCTAAAAGACCATCGCCAAGCAGCTTGGTGAGAAGGTGACAACAGTTGGTGCGATTATTCGCAAATGGAAGAAACACAAAAGAACTGTCAATCTCCCTCGGCCTGGGGCTCCATGCAAGATCTCACCTCGTGGAGTTCCAATGATCATGAGAACGGTGAGGAATCAGCCCAGAACTACACGGGAGGATCTTGTCAATGATCTCAAGGCAGCTGGGACCATAGTCACCAAGAAAACAATTGATAACACACTACGCCGTGAAGGACAGAAATCCTGCAGCGCCCGCAAGGTCCCCCTACTCAAGAAAGCACAAATACAGGCCCGTCTGAAGTTTGCCAATGAACATCTGAATGATTCAGAGGAGAACTGGGTGAAAGTGTTGTGGTCAGATGAGACCAAAAGCGAGCTCCATCAACTCAACTCGCCGTGTTTGGAGGAGGAGGAATGCTGCCTATGACCCCAAGAACACCATCCCCACTGTCAAACATGGAGGTGGAAACATTATGCTTTGGGGGTGTTTTTCTGCTAAGGGGACAGGACAACTTCACCGCATCAAAGGGACGATGGACGGGGCCATGTATCGTCAAATCTTGGGTGAGAACCTCCTTCCCTCAGCCAGGGCATTGAAAATGGGTTGTGGATGGGTATTCCTGTATGACAATTACCCAAAAAATACACAGCCAAGGCAACAAAGGAGTGGCTCAAGAAGAAGCACATTAAGGTCCTGGAGTGGCCTAGCCAGTCTCCAGACCTTAATCCCATAGAAAATCTGTGGAGGGAGCTGAAGGTTCCAGTTGCCAAACGTCAGCCTCGAAACCTTAATGACTTGGAGAATATCTGCAAAGAGGAGTGGGACAAAATCCATCCTGAGATGTGTGCAAACCTGGTGGCCAACTACAAGAAACGTCTGACCTCTGTGATTGCCAACAAGGGTTCTGCCACCAAGTACTAAGTCATGTTTTGCAGAGGGGTCAAATACTTATTTCCCTCATTAAAATGCAAATCAATTAATGACATTTTTGACATGCGTTTTTCTGGATTTCTTTGTTGTTATTCTGTCTC
The DNA here is from genome assembly GCF_964263955.1 of Coregonus lavaretus. Classification (NCBI taxonomy): domain Eukaryota; kingdom Metazoa; phylum Chordata; class Actinopteri; order Salmoniformes; family Salmonidae; genus Coregonus; species Coregonus lavaretus. The sequence goes on from NC_139990.1 coordinate 18,713,560, forward strand.
TCACTGTTCAAATAAACCTACCATTAAAATTATAGACTGATCATGTCTTTGTCAGTGGGCAAACGTACAAAATCAGCAGGGGATCAAATACCTGTTTCCCTCACTGTGTATATATATATACAAAAACTACATGTAGCTTTTGTTTGAAATTCCTGATGGTGTTATACTCAACATCTTCGAGTGTAAAACGAGACAAATATTGAATAGAAAATATTATGTATAAGTATAAATTGTATATTCGTATAGAACTCAAGTTTCTGGACCTTTTATTAATTAATGTTGCAGTTTGTAAAAATAGGTCAGATTTTACCCTGCAAAGTCTCTATTTATCAAGGGAACAATTTCTCCACACAGCAACATTTGTAAGTAACATTTCCCCCAATCATCCCTAAATGTCATCCTTCATATTCGATTGAATGTAACAAACTTTCTATATCTCATCTCATAAGGCACACAATTTTATGTCATGGAAATTGACTAATATATTCCATGGCTTGGAAATTAAATGATAAGTCATTTTAGTAATTCTCCTGTACAGCATATTACTTTTACTGTAATTGCACTATTACCAATTTATCTTTATTAACAATATATTTAAATCAATTTACTTTTATCTTTTCAATATGGAACAATTTGGAAAATTCATCTGTGTATTCATAGATGATCTGGTTTGAACCAGTACACACACATGAAATAGAACAGGAAAAAAAATGATAACATGATTCACAAAGACAGTCAGAAACAGCTGAACTGTGTCAACTTCAGGCTGACCCCTCTAGACTGTGTTGTGGCTGCCATGTTTCTGTACCATCGCAATTCTTGTTGTGTTTGAACAGCTTGGTTGTCATTCTCTCTGTTTGGTTGTTTCTCGTGATGAAATGTCCTGTGTATGTTTTCTTTAAATCAGATGCTTTGATAAGACGCCTACTGCGTTTGAGTAATCAGCACTCCTACGCAAGAGGGGGACTCTTGGACTTTAGAGCGGATCACCCTAGTGGCAAACTGAGCAGCAAGGGTCAGCCTGCAGTCACATAATAGCACAAACATCAAATGATAGTCCAGTACTTCAGCCTACGCAGCCAATGGGTCTGCGTCTGGGGTGGACCTATCGTTCCCGAAGGACTATAAGATGTTTAGGAGGCCCAAGGAAAGATACCATCCGGTCTAAACTGTCCTGCAACTCAGGTGTGTGGTCCTCTCTCTTTCTCTGCCAAGGAACTCTGTAATGTTTGATGTGGTAAAATGTTTGGTTTTCTTGCAATATGTTGTTTAGTAGTAAGTGGGGTATCTGTAAAAATGTAATAACTGATGGGCATTCAATTGAAGAGGGACATTCCTTCCAAACCAGATTGTAAGATGCTCATTTAAACAGTTTTGCAATAAGCAGTAGTTTAGAGGGTGATCTTTAAAGTGCTTGATAGATGTTTAATTCCTGTGTTTTAAGAGGTAAACTGTCAATATGAATCAAGATTATTCTTCTCAGTGAATTCAGAAAGGCAAATAAAGATGGAAATCCATGTCTAATTCCATTCCAAATTTGCTCAGACAGGCAGAAGTTGCAATTTACTAGGGAGTCGTGGGTATGGGTATTTGACCAACTCCATTACTATTCAGCCAATTCATTATGATTTGAAATCTTCCTGAATTAACTGAGTTAAGTTTAACTGATCCCAAACCTGCCACTGAGTGCCGTTATTTGTTACGCCAAGAGAAAAACTTTGAAACCACAAAATGCTTTAGAGATGGCAATCCTACCATCCGGCAGTGGTGGGAAAAGTACTCAATTGTCATACTTGAGTAAAAGTAAAGATGCCTTAATAGAAAATTAGTAAAAGTACAACTTGTCAAAAATATAAATAGTTACATTATTTTTAGTTAGTTACTTTACACCACTGCCATCCGGTGCTCAAACCATGCCTCCACAGACCTATGGGGTCAAGCTAATCCTAGCACTTTCATCTCTCCTCAGGTGCCATACTCAGCAGCCATGAAGTTCTCCCTTGCCGCCCTAGTTGTCCTGCTCGCTCTGGCACATGGTAAGTGAAAATTCTTCATAACTGAAAGGAGCACTCTGTCGCTAGTTTCTCCCCTGTAGTAGCATTCAGAATTAATTACACAATCATGGCTGAAACAAAAACACACACAGTTTGATTTGTTTGTCTTCTTAATTGATTTTTCTCGTAGATTGCATTCTGTATGGAGATATGTGGTTCTATAACTGCATTTAACATATGTGCACTATACACTGAGTGTACAAAACATTAAGAACACCTGCTCTTTCCATCACATAGACTGAATATGTGAATCCAGGTGAAAGCTATGATCCCTTATTGATGTCACTTGTTAAATCCACTTCAAATCAGTGTAGATGAAGGGAAGGAGACAGGTTAAATAAGGATGTTTAAGCCTAGAGACAATTGAGACATGGATTGTGTATGTGTGCCATTCAGAGGGTGAAAATATTTAAGTCCATTTGAACAGGATATGGTAGTAGGTGCCAGGCGCACCGGTTTGTGTCAAGAACTGCAATACTGCTGGGTTTTCACGCTCAACAGTTTCCAGTGTGTATCAAGAATGGTCTACCACCCAAAGGACATCCTGCTAACTTGACACAACTGTGGGAAGCATTGGAGTCAACATGGGCCAGCATCCCTGTGGAATGCTTTCGACACTTTAATAGTCATATACATTCCAACATTTGATGAAAAAAGGCTAATGACCTGCAAATACTTTAACAGGCAATGTGTTTCGATCCTATTTTCAAATAATATTTTTGGCACTCCCTTTGTTTATATTCAGACCACTAATCACCCGCTCCCTTCCAAACAGGACATTCGTAGAGGATGGAAAGGCCCAGCTGCAGCAGATCCAGGCCCAGCTGGCACCCCTGGCCGATAACATGCAGACCCAGCTGAAGCCCCTGGCTGAGAACATGCAGGCCCAGCTTAAGCCTCTGGTCGACAACTTCCAGGCTCAGATGGAAGACCTCTTCCGCAAACTGATGGACCAGACCAAGTCCCTCGGCCAATAAAGCAGTTATGTTTCAACAACCTTACCACCTCGGACCGAATCAACAGCTCCATGGACTTACAATCAGCCAAAACCAATCCACCAAGAGTTGGAACCAGACAAGCTTTCAACCTTCTGTCTAAGTCTTCTGTGCCAAGACAAATGTTGTTGACATGCAAAGACAGACAGCAGTAATCCAGAACATTATTAAAACTTGGAAACTGCTCCTGTGGTCTCTATTGTAATTTGTCATCTATTAATTTTCACAGAAATGTGTTTCCAATCATACATCACTTCACATATTTGTTTGGTGTATGATTATTGAAATCTGTTTAATTTCTCAATTTAGGAATTATAGTTTCAATAATAACCCATTTTACTCCATCACAGGTCGTACACTACCAACCCATTCTCTCAATTAAAACATCAATACACTCCCCTCCGTATTTATTTGGACAGTGAAGCAAAAATGTGTACATTTGGCTCTACTCCAGCATTTTGGATTTTAGAACTAATGTTTCATATGAGGCGACAGTACAAAATGTCACCTTTTATCTGAGAGTATTTTCATACATATCGGTTTTACCTTTTAGAAATAAAAGCAGGGGAGAACCGGGTTGTGGCTACATGGTATACAGCTACAGATGGAAGTGACACCTACATTGCATAAATTGTCTTATTGTCTTTGTTTCGGGGAAATGTTTTGCATTTTAATTAAGCATAAACCTAAGCAGTGTCCTAACCTTTACCTAATTATTCTAACCTGCTACGTTAATTATCATAACCTGCTGTGTAATTTCTCCTAACCTTCTACGAAAAGTAAATTCTGTTCGTAGCTGTATACCATCTGGTCCTCACCACAAAACCATGACGAAAGTAACGCGGGCGGAAGTAACATACCCATTTACTCAAATAACACAAAAGCTAGAATGATGTAATGACACACGCACATGCCTAATGAGGAAGACAACCTCCCAGAAAAAAATCAGCACGCTTGCAACAACATTTCAACCAGTTATCAACAAAAGTTGTTTTGAGCGAGGGAAAGTTTTTTAAAAAACTGATCCGGAAGTGTTTTTTGGTTGTAGAGTTGTTTATTATTTTTTTACGGTTCAAGATATTGTTGTATCGGGTGAATGGTGGCAATTATTGCTGATAAACAAAGGAGTCCGCTCATACTGAACTTTGATCATAAGGTTTATTCATATCAAAAGCTTCAGCATAAGTGACAGATGACATGACATCCGGAGAGCGACGCCTCAGAATGGCCGCTCTGCCTTTCTTCTTCGTTTAGCCCCTACTTATAAACAATGCAAAAAGATGCTCCCTCTTCTGGCCAATCACCAGTCTCCCCTGTCTACAACACACTTCCTGTCTGTTGTATGTGGCGTTACACTAAAACATTCCCTCTTGATACTAAAATCAACATTCTTTCAGTTCCACTTAAAAACATTTAACAAAGGCATAATCCCAATACACGACATATCCCCCCTTCGAGACGAACAGTCTCGAAAACAAACAGAATAGGATTATGACAAGTAACAATTTATCTTATTGAGTATCTTTAACATTAAACCAAAAACATTCTCCTCTAGAGTGTATATACCTTTCTATGAAATATGAATAACTGTTTATGAAGTGTGAATACATTACTATGAAATATGAACAAATCTTTATGGAGTGTAAGAGTGAAAAACTGTCCGGCAGCCATCTTTTCAGATATCCATCCATCAATCAAGACAGTAAAATTCTCTCACGGTCCCTCTGCCCCAGGCACCCACCTAGATACTCCAAATAAACTCATAAACCATGTAAATGCATTTGAAACTATGATGCAATTAAATACACATGTAAGCCCCTGCAAACAAAATCCTATCCAAAAAATATCCACTCTAAGGCTGGTCAACCCATTGGACCCTATAGTGGACCTCTCCCTGCCTAGACTCCCTGTCCCTAAACATCACCGAAATAAACAAAAACATCTAAAATCCCCACATGTATTCAATAACATCAAACATAATTCTACAAAACTTAATACCTAAGAATATGACACAATTATGTATTATACATGTCTATATTTCATTGCAGACACTGGAATGTAGTCCACTACACTTCATCTCCCCGTAGTCTCCTCTTCCAATGGACTGTTGATGATGGAATCGGCCACACCCTCCTTGTTTCATCTCCTCCAGTCATATTGTCCCTTCATATTGTCCCTTCATATTGTCCTTGTTTGAGTATTTCAATCTCCACATGTCCCCCAAATGCTTCTGGAAGAAAAGGAAAGACCAAACAGTATCTTTTGCAAAACAACACCTTCAAATTAAACATCAATATCAACTAAGAATATAAAAATGATATATAAATGATGCATGAATCACATTAATGATAGAATAATGAACTAGGATAATTATTCATTCATACACTTCCCCCCTTTGATTCATAAAATCATACCAAAATCACCCTAATATTGAAAAAAAAAATTGAAAAATGATCAAATAATCAAAAAGGATATTTATCTATTCAGTTCTACTTGTCCATCTTCCTCCAGATCAGGAACAGTCAACACCGGTATCTGAGTGTTGTCTCCAGGCATCACTCTCCAACCTATCTCAATATCATAGCTTTCTCAAAGGTCAGTAACAAATTACAAACATCACACACAAGTGCTATCAAAGCTGCAACTACACTCTGAACCATCACTGCCCCTACTGGCCTACCTGATCTTGCAACCAAGTCTTCGCTGACTTCCGCTCCTTCAGATATACCAAATGCATCCCTTATATTCTTTAATGCATATATAACCCTAGTGATAATATCTGAACTCAAAGTATACCTAATATTATCAATATGATCTTCCCAAATGTTACACCATACCATGGAAAAAGACCCCCCTTCTCCCTTAGATTTATCCTTCAATGATAGGCTTGAAGACTATGACATGTAGCCATGTCTCTTTTCATCCAATTTCAAACCTAGCTTCAGATTTCTGTGTCCGGTGCTACCCCTCTTTCAATGGTAAAACCTCATATGGAAGCTTCAACGTTGACATGTAACAACATCCTGTCCATCCATAGGGTAAGAATATATATGCTTTATCACCACAAACCCTCTAAATATCTTTAACATTCCCAATAGTCACATTGTCAGGCAAAAGCTAATCTTTTAACCCTCAAAGTCCTGCTCTTCTTACTACCTGGAACATAAAAAGTTACATTATATTTGTCCTCTCTAACCTTATGTTCATGCTTATCCAAAGTCATCATATAATCATCACAATCTGATATTCCCATAAACATACCCCTTACCTCATATGTTTTATTAGAACAAAACAACTTTTAGCCCTCAATGGTTACACCTCAAATGCTTCAGGGTTTGCTGTTACCTGATTTTCTTTCCCATCTAACAAATGCACACAAGTTAATTCACTTAACCCAATACCACCTAACCCTAGGCTTAAACAAATGTTTTGACAACGACATTATTTTATCTGTTACTGATTGTTGTTGCTGATACAACAGTCATGACAAAGCATAAGATTGACACATACTTGATAGAGGTCGAGCGACCGTCTCTAACATGTTTGGTGCTGGAATTCTCACCAGACATGGACCCTCAAGATTCCTCACTGATCTTACAGAATGAGCTGCTGGAACCTGCCCATCTATCTCTAATTTTCACAACAGAAGAATCAAACCACTCCCTTTAGTTTCTCTCTTCCCTAACGAGCGGTACTGATCAGATACCTCTCCTTGTCTGTCATTAAAATCAAAGACCTCATCCTGTACCTCCATGATGAATCTATATTCTCTCTACTACTATCTGTTCTCCTATTTTAACCCTATTCGTACTATCATTGACAGCACTCTCCATCCGTAACATAAACCCCTGAGTCTCTCTTGCTACCTCCTTTAATTTCAGAAAAGTTGTTGTCGGTGTCATACTTCCTACATTTGGTATTGCCATCGTATCATTAATCCCTTCCAAAGTTACCATTAAAGTAGTTGATTTAGTTGATGTATCAACCTTAATTACTTCTAGTGCGAAAGTTACCAATATCCTATGTGCATTATTTACTGTTGGAGTGACTACTGTAACATATTCTTCCTGAACTCCTTTGGTGACTGTGAAACTTCAACAGATTTCAAATCTTCCATCATAAGCGTTACTTTATGAATTACATAGCCTTTTAACCAATAATTCTTAACCGGAACAAATTCTAATGCTTGCCCTAGATAAGTACACATATTTCTCCCTGATCTTTCTCTGTAACATTACGCCAAATAAGTGAACAGTCACTCATAACCCTCTTCCACTTCATATCGTTGTACAAACTATATCTCCTTTGATTAGGTGCAACAGCTTGCTTCTACTTCTGGTCCTGATAACAATACTTCTTCTCCATAATTATCTCTCCATGTGGGAGGAACGTCCCCATCCTAACCCTAATAAGTATTTTTCCCCTAAAATTGGTGCTGGAGCTATTGGTTCCCTTATAATCAAATGCGATATATTTATGGCTTTAATAACTATCAATGTTGAAAGAGTTAAATTGCTTCTCACTGTTGTTTTAATAGACTGAGGTGTTAATGTCCTTGTTTCCCCAAAGCGTTGAACTCTTTACTTGTACTTCCATCTATCACCACTAGTGTCACTTTTTCCCAACTCTCAGTCCTATCTCTAATCCCTGACTTTCAAACTTTTGATTATAAAAATACACCTATAATTACCTTGATCTTCCTACTCTAAAGTGTCCTTCACCATTGTTCTCTCTCTTACTACTAACTTTGAAACTTAGCTTACTGTCTTAGAGTTCCTTCAACCTAGTTCTCCTAACTTATTTTAATCTAATATTTTCTCCTAACCTTTAAAAACCTTTTCCCACTGATTTATTCACAAAATCCCTTTACCACCAAATTTTTAGAATATGTGATTGGGAAAGTCCCCACCTGCTTCTGACTTCTTTACACACAGACTTGGCAAACGACTAAACACCTTTTAGCCTAGCCTGAAATCTCTTGGTGTAAGAATGTAACCCAGAATAACAGTCACCCCTTTTAACTTTATTTTCCAGACAGATTGTCTAATAGGCAGTCTAATAGATTATCATCCTTCCTATGATATTATCTTTTTAAGCAAATATGATTCCCAAAAACCCTATTCTTTTAACATCTTCTACCAGACAGCCGTTTAGTGTACATCCTATTGTACAGTTCAATTTAAACAATGCATCTTTTCCCAACAATGCAATAGGTATATGTTATAATATTAGTATGTCTATTTTAATTTCTCTTTGATTTTTATAGCATAGCTCAATTGATTCTCTAAGAGTAATTAACTGTTTTATTACCTCAAATCCCTATCCTAATTAGTTAATTTTACATAGTGAGATGTTTAACCTCTTTAGGCTGAACACAGATACGTTTTTCCACTATTCACTATCACTTCTCATAGTCCTGTTTTTACTTCAATTGTTGGATATTTTCTTCCTAATTGGTGCTACCAGCTGACACCCCCCTTCGTATCTTCTAGGCACTCTAGAATCTTTAGGGTTCACCTGGAGAACAGGTGATCTTGACTGACCCCTGTATCTTCCTTAAAAATGTTCTCTGTTGTTTCCTCCTGGCCTGTTGCAGTCACAGGTAAAGTGACCAACCTGTCCATAATTATAACAGTCTTCTGAAAGTTGCTGGAAGTGTAGCTGAAATCTTCCTCCTCCTTCTAAGCCTTCTCGTCCTCTTCCTCTCCAATTCTGTGTCTGTCCATAAACTGGCTGTGGATATGGAACACCTGGTACCCCCCTTGGCTGGTACAATTGCATTTGATATTGTTCAGTTGAAGCTGTAACAGTGATTGCTGATTTGGTTCACTCTGATTCTTCATAACCAAAGCTTCTCTTCTCCACCAGTTGTATGATTGAGTTTTCTGAGAGTTTCTTCGTCCTGTTCTTTGTTGTTGACATATCAGGATTCTTCAACAGCTTATATTCTAAGTTCTGTCCTCAAAATATCATCTTCCATCATCTTCTTACTTTTCTTCTGTGCCAGTCCTTGTAGGACAAACTCCTTTTGAATACACAGCACCTTCAGTCTCCTCTTTCTCGCTGTCTTCATCTGAACTCAAATCTCTTGTATCCTTCTTCCTTCAACTTCCATCAGAGATCAAATCTCTAGTATCCTTCTTCTTTCCTCTCTTGCCAACTTCCTTCTGATCACAGAGTCATATCCACCCATGACCTCTTCTCAATCACTCTCATCATCATCGTCCTCATCCAGTTCCATCCTACTTAACCTCACTCTTCTCTTTCAGACATCTCATTTTCTTCCTTCTGGAGTTCTGGATTCATCTTCATTGTCGTTTCTGCTTGTCCTCTATCTATTATTTGTCTTCATCTCTGATGCAACAATCACCCTCCTGGATGATCACCGGAAGCTGAGGATAAACATCCCTAAGCTCTACTTCCTTCTCGTAAGGTGGGTGTCTTTTCGCTGAATCCGTATGTGAGAAAGGTGTACTAACTTCTGCCATTAGTTTTTCTGTCGCCTTCTCTATACCGTTGTTTATCTTATCGCTGGAATCTTTTATCAGTTTTTGTTTGAGAATGAAGGGCAACTTTTGTTTCATTTGCCGGATAACCTCGCAATACTTTAGTTAAAGGGTTACTATTTTGTACTATATCAATCGGTGTAATGACTTTTATAGCCTTGCTGTCCTTTCTCCCCATTGTAACAACCCTTTTATATTCCTTTATCGTGAATTATTTTATTTTAGACTATATAGCCTATGGCTTCCCCCCTTCAATTATTAATATAACCCAAACAACCCAAAAAAAAAAAAAAAAAAAAATATTTTTTATATTTCCTATATCCTATGTCACCAATTTATCAATTAGTGGTGGCTATCTTACCACAACCCATCAAATGCAAATGTAAGTTAGTCAACTTCAAAGCAATCCCAAAAACAAAGCCTCTAACCCTTCAACACTACAATTCCCATAAACCCTTATCTTAATTTTACAGAATAATGTCAGTCCTTGATTCCCAACACATCTGTAATTAACCCAAGTTATGCACATAGCCTCCAAAATGCAATTTTTAATGAATCAGTTTGCCAAGCCTATGTGAAATTGTCATAACATCAAATATTTTGTAACCAGACCAGTCTCAAAACCTTTTTGACTTGATCCTCTGCCGCGTCACGTGATGTCACGTCAGCACTTCCTCTCCTTCTCTCTCTCTCTCTCTCTCCTGTCAATCAATCAATTTTATTTTATATAGCCCTTCTTACATCAGCTAATATCTCGAAGTGCTGTACAGAAACCCAGCCTAAAACCCCAAACAGCTAGTAATGCAGGTGTAGAAGCACGGTGTAGAAGCACGGTGGCTAGGAAAAACTCCCTAGAAAGGCAAAACCTAGGAAGAAACCTAGAGAGGAACCAGGCTATGAGGGGTGGCCAGTCCTCTTCTGGCTGTGCCGGGTGGAGATTATAACAGAACCATGCCAAGATGTTCAAAAATGTTCATAAGTGACAAGCATGGTCAAATAATAATCAGGAATAAATCTCAGTTGGCTTTTCATAGCCGATCATTAGAGTTTAAAACAGCAGGTCTGGGACAGGTAGGGGTTCCATAACCGCAGGCAGAACAGTTTAAACTGGAATAGCAGCAAGGCCAGGCGGACTGGGGATAGCAAGGAGTCACCACGGCCGGTAGTCCCGACGTATGGTCCTAGGGCTCAGGTCTCTCAGTTGGCTTTTCATAGCCGATCATTTAGAGTTGAAAACAGCAGGTCTGGGACAGGTAGGGGTTTCGTAGCCGCAGGCAGAACAGTTGAAACTGGAATAGCAGCAAGGCCAGGCGGACTGGGGGCAGCAGGGTGTCATCATGCCCGGTAGTCCTGACGTATGGTCCTAGGGCTCAGGTTCTCAGAGAGAAAGAGAGAACGAGAGAATTAGAGAGAGCATACTTAAATTCACACAGGACACTGGATAAGACAGGAGAAGTACTCCAGGTATAACCAACTAACCCCAGCCCCCCGACACATAAACTACTGCAGCATAAATACTGGAGGCTGAGACAGGAGCGGTCCGGAGACACTGTGGCCCCATCCGAAGAAACCCCCGGACAGGGCCAAACAGGAAGGATATAACCCCACCCACTCCGCCAAAGCACAGCCCCCGCACCACTAGAGGGATATCCCCAACCACCAACTTACAATCCTGAGACAAGGCCGAGTATAGCCCACAGAGGTCTCCACCACAGCACAAACCAAGGGGGGGGGGGGGGGCGCCAACCCAGACAGGAAGATCACGTCAGTAACTCAACCCACTCAAGTGACGCACCCCTCCCAGGGACGGCATGAAAGAGCACCAGCAGGCCAGTGACTCAGCCCCTGCAACAGGGTTAGAGGCAGAGAACCCCAGTGGAGAGGGGAACCGGCCTGGCAGAGACAGCAAGGGCTGTTCGTTGCTCCAGCCTTTCCGTTCACCTTCACACTCCTGGGCCAGACTACACTCAATCATATGACCTACTGAAGAGATAAGTCTTCAGTAAAGACTTAAAGGTTGAGACCGAGTCTGCGTCTCTCACATGGGTAGGCAGACTGTTCCATAAAAATGGAGATCTATAGGAGAAAGCCCTGCCTCCCGCTGTTTGCTTAGAAATTCTAGGGACAATTAGGAGGCCTGCGTCTTGTGACCGTAGCGTACGTATTGGTATGTACGGCAGGACCAACTCGGAAAGATAGGTAGGAGCAAGCCCATGTAACGCTTTATAGGTTAACAGTAAAACCTTGAAATCAGCCCTTGCCTTAACAGGAAGCCAGTGTAGGGAAGCTAGCACTGGAGTAATATGATCAAATTTCTTGGTTCTAGTCAGGATTCTAGCAGCCGTATTTAGCACTAACTGAAGTTTATTTAGTGCTTTATCCGGGTAGCCGGAAAATAGAGCATTGCAGTAGTCTAATCTAGAAGTAACAAATGCATGGATTAATTTTTCTGCATCATTTTTGGACAGAAAATTTCTGATTTTTGCAATGTTACGTAGATGGAAAAAAGCTGTCCTTGAAACAGTCTTGATATGTTCGTCAAAAGAGAGATCAGGGTCAAGAGTAACGCCTAGGTCCTTCACAGTTTTATTTGAGACGACTTTACAACCATCAAGATGAATTGTCAGATTTAACAGAAGATCTCTTTGTTTCTTGGGACCTAGAACAAGCATCTCTGTTTTGTCCGAGTTTAAAAGTAAAAAGTTTTCAGCCATCCACTTCCTTATGTCTGAAACACAGGCTTCTAGCGAGGGCAATTTTGGGGCTTCACCATGCTTCATTGAAATGTACAGCTGTGTGTCATCCGCATAGCAGTGAAAGTTAACATTATGTTTTCGAATAACATCCCCAAGAGGTAAAATATATAGTGAAAACAATAGTGGTCCTAAAACGGAACCTTGAGGAACACCGAAATGTACAGTTGATTTGTCGGAGGACAGACCATTCACAGAGACAAACTGATATCTTTCCGACAGGTAGGATCTAAACCAGGCCAGAACTTGTCCGTGTAGACCAATTTGGGTTTCCAGTCTCTCCAAAAGAATGTGGTGATCGATGGTGTCAAAGGCAGCACTAAGGTCTAGTAGCACGAGGACAGATGCAGAGCCTCGGTCTGACGCCATTAAAAGGTCATTTACCACCTTCACAAGTGCAGTCTCAGTGCTATGATGGGGTCTAAAACCAGACTGAAGCATTTCGTATACATTGTTTGTCTTCAGAAAGGCAGTGAGTTGCTGCGCAACAGCTTTTTCTAAAATTTTTGAGAGGAATGGAAGATTCGATATTGGCCGATAGTTTTTTATATTTTCCGGGTCAAGGTTTGGCTTTTTCAAGAGAGGCTTTATCACTGCCACTTTTAGTGAGTTTGGTACACATCCGGTGGATAGAGAGCTGTTTATTATGTTCAACATAGGAGGGCCAAGCACAGGAAGCAGCTCCTTCAGCAGTTTAGTAGGAATAGGATCCAGTATGCAGCTTGAAGGTTTAGAGGCCATGATTATTTTCATCATTGTGTCAAGAGATATAGTACTAAAACACTTAAGTGTCTCTCCCGATCCCAGGCCCTCGCAGAGCTGTGCAGATCCAGGACAGCTAAGCCCTGGAGGAATACGCAGATTCAAAGAGGAGTCCGTAATTTGCTTTCTAATGGTCATGATCTTTTCCTCAAAGAAGTTCATGAATTTATCACTGCTGAAGTGAAAACCATCCTCTCTTGGGGAATGCTGCTTTTTAGTTAGCTTTGCAACAGTATCAAAAAGAAATTTTGGATTGTTCTTATTTTCCTCGATTAATTTGGAAAAGTAGGATGATCGAGCAGCAGTGAGGGCTCTTCGGTACTGCACGGTACTGTCTTTCCAAGCTAGTCGGAAGACTTCCAGTTTGGTGTGGCGCCATTTCCGTTCCAATTTCCTGGAAGCTTGCTTCAAAGCTCGGGTATTTTCTGTATACCAGGGAGCTAGTTTCTTATGACAAATGTTTTTCGTTTTTAGGGGTGCAACTGCATCTAGGGTATTGTGCAAGGTTAAATTTAGTTCCTCAGTTAAGTGGTTAACTGATTTTTGTCCTCTGACGTCCTTGGGTAGGCAGAAGGGGTCTGGAAGGGCATCAATGAATTTTTGTGTTGTCTGAGAATTTATAGCACGACTTTTGATGCTCCTTGGTTGGGGTCTGAGCAGATTATTTGTTGCGATTGCAAACGTAATAAAATGGTGGTCCGATAGTCCAGGATTTTGTGGAAAAACATTAAGATCTACAACATTTATTCCATGGGACAAAACTAGGTCCAGAGTATGACTGTGGCAGTGAGTAGGTCCAGAGACATGTTGGACAAAACCCACTGAGTCGATAATGGCTCCGAAGGACTTTTGGAGTGGGTCTGTGGACTTCTCCATGTGAATATTAAAATCACCAAAAATTAGAATATGATCTGCTATGACTACAAGGTCTGATAGGAATTCAGGAAACTCAGAGAGGAACGCTGTATATGGCCCAGGAGGCCTGTAAACAGTAGCTATAAAAAGTGATTGAGTAGGCTGCATAGATTTCATGACTAGAAGCTCGAAAGATGAAAACGTAATTTTTTTTTTGTAAATTGAAATTTGCTATCGTAAATGTTAGCAACACCTCCGCCTTTGCGGGATGCACGGGGAATATGGTCACTAGTGTAACCAGGAGGTGAGGCCTCATTTAACACAGCAAATTCATCAGGCTTAAGCCATGTTTCAGTCAGGCCAATCACATCAAGATTATGATCAGTGATTAGTTCATTGACTATGACTGCCTTTGAAGTGAGGGATCTAACATTAAGTAACCCTATTTTGAGATGTGAGGTATCACGATCTCTTTCAATAATGGCAGGAATGGAGGAGGTCTTTATCCTAATAAGATTGCTAGGGTGGACACCACCATGTTTAGTTTTGCCCAACCTAGGTCGAGGCACAGACACAGTCTCAATGGGTATGGCTGAGCTGACTACACTGACTATGCTATTGGCAGACTCCACTAAGCTGGCAGGTTGGCTAACAGCCTGCTGCCTGGCCTGCACCCTATTTCACTGTGGGGCTAAAGGAGTTAGAGCCCTATCTATGTTGGTAGATAAGAGGAGAGCACCCCTCCAGCTAGGATGGAGTCCGTCACTCCTCAGCAGGTCAGGCTTGATCCTGTTTGTGGGTGAGTCCCAGAAAGAGGGCCAATTATCCACAAATGTTATCTTTTGGGAGGGGCAGAAAACAGTTTTCAACCAGCGATTAAGTGCTGAGACTCTGCTGTAGAGCTCGTCACTTCCCCTAACTGGGAGGGGGCCAGAGACAATTACTCGATGCCGACACATCTTTCTAGCTGATTTACACGCTGAAGCTATGTTGCACTTGGTGACCTCTGACTGTTTCATCCTAACATCGTTGGTGCCGACGTGGATAACAATATCTCTATACTCTCTACACTCGCCAGTTTTAGCTTTAGCCAGCACCATCTTTAGATTAGCCTTAACGTCGGTAGCCCTGCCCCCTGGTAAACAGTGTATGATCGCTGGGTGATTCGTTTTAAGTCTAATACTGCGGGTAATGGAGTCGCCAATGACTAGGGTTTTCAATTTGTCAGAGCTAATGGTGGGAGCCTTCGGCGTCTCAGACCCCGTAACGGGAGGAGTAGAGACTAGAGAAGACTCAGACTCAGACTCCGACTCGCTACATAATGGGGAAAACCGGTTGAAGGTTTCTGTCGGCTGAATGAGCGACACCGGTTGAGCATTCCAACAGTATTTCCCTCCAGAAGCCATGAGAAAGTTGTCCGGCTGCAGGGACTGTGCGGGGGGAGTTATACTAACGTTACTGTCTGTACTTACTGGTGGCACAGACGCTGTTTCTTCCTTTCCTACACTGATAATACTCTTGCCTAACGATTGCGTCTGAAGCTGGGCTTGTAGCGACTGCAATTAAAAGACATCATGTTAATGTTACTACTTAGCTTCGGCTGTTGAAGATGTTGATGAGCCATGTCCAGATAAAGCGTCCGGAGTGAAAAAGTTGAATAAGGGAAAAAAAGTTGCGATGGAAAAACGGAAAATAACGTAAAGTTGGCAGCTAAAACGCACAGGAAAATGACTCTTCTGTCTCGGGATAACGTCCGGGGTGAAAAAGTTTAACGAAAAAAGATGAGTGAGGACAAAACTAAAAAGTTGGTAAATTTGTTGAACACAGAGATTGATTAAACGTTTATTAAAAGTAAAACGTGAATAGTTTGGCAGGTAGCCAAGTAGCAACAAACAGCAGAGCAGCACGGAGACAATGCGGAAGCGAGACGGAAGTCACGTGTCACAGAGGTCAGACGTCAGAGGTCCAATCAACCTTTTCAAATGACAATGTGTATCGTCCTATTGCTCCTCTCATATGACAGAAGAACAGAGACACAGAATAACATTTTAGTAGTTAATGCAATCACTGAGTATTTCCAACCATTCAATATTCGTTCGTTCTACATTCGCTCTAAGAATTAACTCAGGAATAATTATCGATCGCTCAAAAACATTTTATTTTATTTTAATCCGTCATTTAATTTAATTCATTATACTCCGTCAACATATATTTAATGTATAAATTCACTACATCTCAACAAATAGTTTCATGTTCAAACACCAGCCGCTTTAAAACTATAAGATTCGTGTTAAAATCTCTCCTATTTGTTCCCTCGTCTGTGTCTCCCTGTCTCCCCCTGCAGTGTAACAGATGTGTTGTTTAGTAAAATCCCACGCATGCGCGATACATTCAAAAATACTTTTTCACCGTGGAAGGGAGATTCTTAGATCTCTCCCCAACCCCAAATAGACGGTTAACAGTCCGGCTGTACCTCCGTTCTCCCCCTCATAGTCAAACAACATTTAACAGCGCTCACAAAACATAGAACTTGAATTCCACATACAAACATAATTTAAGAGGCTTTAATCCATCGCAGTGGACCTCTACGGTCACATGTTAGCATGCAGCATATTAGCATTTAGCCTTAGCATTTAGCCTTAGCCTGTATGCACCATGTAGCATAAAAACAATGCACCCGACATTGCGTCTTTAATTACTTTTTCCTTTGTCCTAAATTTAGGCTGCCGTGAGTATGGCTATTTATATGAGCGGTCCCCCCCACACAGATATCCCGTCGGACAGAAGATGGGCAAGCAACCCCCACTAAATCTACAACCAAACTCCAGTCTAAAACTGACCTGAAACCCATAACGCGTTACCAGGATTTATGGCCCACCATGCGGTCGCCCCGTTTGTTACGAGGGCTTATCAAATCCTGCAATGTCCTAACTTGTATACATATCTTGGCCCCGATTGTTCTTGACTTACTATTCAAGCAACACATCTCTATAAACAATCCATAAACTCTAACCACTTTTGCGCTGTTTTTAAAATTTTATAATGATTAGCCAGACCCCCAGTCATCAGCAATAACGCCACCCGAGGCACGGTCGTATGGTACATTTCTCCAGTGTACAATCACATAGCATCCAACCTAACAATCTCCAAAGCTGTGAGGAAAACTCACCCTTTTCTGGCACTTCAGACCGAGTTAGCTTGGCGGCTACGAATGCAACAAAGAAGATTTGCAGACCAGCCCCACGTTGGGCGCCATTTGTCGTATCGGGTGAATGGTGGCAATTATTGCTGATAAACAAAGGAGTCCGCTCATACTGAACTTTGATCATAAGGTTTATTCATATCAAAAGCTTCAGCATAAGTGACAGATGACATGACATCCGGAGAGCGACGCCTCAGAATGGCCGCTCTGCCTTTCTTCTTCGTTTAGCCCCTACTTATAAACAATGCAAAAAGATGCTCCCTCTTCTGGCCAATCACCAGTCTCCCCTGTCTACAACACACTTCCTGTCTGTTGTATGTGGCGTTACACTAAAACATTCCCTCTTGATACTAAAATCAACATTCTTTCAGTTCCACTTAAAAACATTTAACAAAGGCATAATCCCAATACACGACAATATGTTATTTTTTAAACTCATCTAGATACTAAATTACATCATAGGTTTTAAATATATTGTTAGCTAGTCTTGGATGCTAGCCAGGGAGAAGTTACAGGAGAGAGAAGTGGGGCGGAAGTAACATTGGTACGCCACGGAAGTAACAGATATTGTGCACTTCTCGCCAGCCCTTACTTCCGACCAAGCCTGTGTTACTTAGGCCCACAGTAGGTTCAAAAGTAACGTTGTGGTAGTTCTGTTCTCTGTCTAGTTCATTTGAACTCCTTTAACCTAGAAATGAAATTACAGTTGTTAATGGTAGAGGACATGTATAAGTTGTTTATAATAAAATATGGTAGCTCCATCAATCTCTGAGTAAATAGGAAAAGAAAGTGTACCTTTCGTCCCGGTTCTCCCCCACTTTATGCATCTAGAGCCCCCATTTGAAGAAGTTATAAGTTTTTGAACAAATGTACTTATAGCGTATGAAAGTAGTTAAACGTTTAGTATTTGGTCCCATATTTCTAGCACACAATGATGACATCAAGCTTGTGACTACAAACTTGTTGGATAATAATATCACTCCACTTAATAATAGTATCACAACTTAAGTCTTCTACCTGCTTTCTCGATTCTGGAGAAATTGGTTTTCAAACAGCTAAATTATTGAAGTGCTAATTGTATTTATGAGACATTTTCATCTGGTTTCCGTGCCCACCATAGCACAGAGACTGCCTTAGTTAAAGTGGTAAATGATCTTAGAGTCAGGGACGGCCTGTTCAATAGGGCGATATGGGCGACGCACTGCCAAACGGGAAAAGGAAGGGATTTTTTTTCTAATCAATTATATCACGGCAACAGTAGTTATCAGTGTTGTAATCTATACGTCTGATCTGCCACAGTGCCACACTGCCACTAAATGTCGAATCAGGCTAAAGTCGTGCTTCAAATGGCTCCACCCCCTTTTGGGGCGATTTCAGTCAGATTGAAAATCGCCCAGAACTTCTGTCATAGACTCCCATGTAAAATCTATTTTTTTCAAATTTCAGAGCCTTCAATACAATCTCAATGGGTGTCTGTGGGCTTGCACTTACGCGCTTTCGTCATACGTTACGTAACCATGAACGTAACTGAGAAAAGAGTGGATTGTTTGAAAGAAGTTCCTTTTTGTCGGCGAACAAATGAAGATAAATTGGCAACGAAACAATTAGGACCTCCCAGACCAAATTTAATAATTCAACAGGTTTCTACTAAAGGCGGAAAGTCCTACACCCGAGGATTTTCCAAAAATTGGTACGAACGAAAAAAGACATTGCCACTCACTCAACTGGATGACGAGGGATACAGGCTAGCTGTCCGCCGCCACAACGATGAGGTTAGTGTTGATAATCACAAGTTTACTGGATGTGGATATGGTGTAATAAAGGCAGTTTATTCAGAGGTAAATATATCTGGAATCGCGTTCACGGACCCGTTCGTCAAACTCTTAAAAATGAACTTGGGCTGGGAATTGCCAGGAACCTCACGATAAGATATATGCATCAGCATTGCGAGTCTCATGATTCTATACGTATTGCGATTCGATACTGTGATTTTATTGCGCACCATATGTCTGTTGCAGAGGGATCAGAAAGCCATGAGAACGAGTTTTGATCAGTCATGGAAATAAAAGTGCTGAAAACAAATTGGCTCCCAATGTGAAAAGATTGAGAACAAGCTATGAAGGAACAATAATGGTGTTTTGGTGCAGGTACAGCCAACTAGCGCTAAAATATTGCGATATTGTCAATACAGTATATCGTAAAGTATCACTATGTAACTCGATTTCTTTCACCCCAATCCCTCAAATTAACGGTAAATAACTGAATTGTTTGCCCCACATTTAGCTAAGATGATTAGCTAGCCAGCTAAAATGTTTTAGTTAGTTAGCAGTCGCATCTACAATAGTTTACTGTCAATAACATGTCTCCAAAAATGACGTGGTGTCTCCAATTGTGTTGACATTTTACAATTGCAATGCGCATCCATGAGTATCCACTTTCTGTAGCTCAGCTGGTAGAGCATGGTGCTTGTAACGCCAAGGTAGTGGGTTCGATCCCCGGGACCACCCATACACAAAAATGTATGCACGCATGACTGTAAGTCGCTTTGGATAAAAGCGTCTGCTAAATGGCATATTATTATTATTATTATTATTATTATCTGAAGAGAGCCCCGAAACATTGTGTGCAGACATTTTATGCAATAAATGAAGTAGGTTCAATCTAGTAGTTCTGATCTTCTGATTGGTCCTGATGAGTTGGGCGAGGTCCCCTGCAGGCTACTGTCACTGTTGCATTGGCTCTGAGTCGGGTTCTCTGTCTTCAAATGTTCAGCCTAAGAGAGGGGATTTTTGTGTGTGTGTGTGTGTGTGTGTGTGTTTAACAGTGATGATGTGTGTGTGTGTGTTTAACAGTGATGATGTGTGTGTGTGTGTGTGTGTTTGTGTGTGTGTGTGTTCTCAGAGCAAGAACTCGTGAGTTGGAAGAACTGAGAGGCCTATGGCGTGGGTGTTGTCCTTGGCCACCTGCTGACAAGGCTGACAAGATAGGACCCTTTTGTCCATTGTTATTGGATAGGAACAGAACTTATAACCAGCTCCTGACCTAAATAGATCTTAGCACAACATTTTACTCAACATATCATATTCCATATTCACTATAACAAATATATTTACTACGACATTAGCAAGAACCGCCACATCCTCAGCCGGCTAATCCAGTGTGTGAAGTTTTGCGGAGTGTTTGAGTTAGCTTTGCGAGGCAAAGATGAAACTGAGGGCTCCACCAACCCTGGTAAGCCAACACTTTTGAGATCAGTCAATAAATGCTTCTGGTATTGACTTATATGCTGCCCCTGTCTTCATGTTGTTGCTGGACATATCTTTTTTTAAATGTGTGTAGGTCACCTAAATCATCAGAAAAATTGCCCCTCCTGAGAATTTTTTCAGGAGCCGCCACTGCTTAGAGTCAACACAAATGTCAAAAAGCTCTCTGTCCTTGTACTCTTGGATTTGAGTGCAGCATTTGATACTGTTGACCATGATGTCCTTCCGGACACTTGAGAAGTGGGTTGGCCTCTACGATCCAATGTTGGGTCCGATTCTGTTCAGTTTATATATTTTACCCCTTGGCCACATTATCAGAAAGCACGGCATTGATTTGCACTGATACGTGGACGATACACAACTTTACATTTCCGTGTCATCGGAACAGGGGTACCCAGACTTTAGTTACATAGGATCTACTTTTTCCACCCTCTTCCTAACTCGGTCTGGAAATGTAAATGTACTAACTGCAGACGGTTGCTATGGTAGCGACAGTTTGGAAAACAAATGTAACAACTATAGAGCCGCGGGTTGGTCCAATTGTATGTCAATCAAGCAGTTTTTTGTATATTTTGGCTGTGCAGTAATATTCGACAAAGTGCATACATTTTGAAAACTTTTATGCGGTCTACTAGAAATAAGTTTGCAATCGACCGTCCTGGGCACCAATGCACCAGAGGATTTTAACCCCACTAACAAGAAAGCCATTGGTCAACTGCAAAACAGACTGAATGCAGCAGCACAGGTACTGACCAAGACCAGACGGAGAGCACACATTACACTGGTTTTAAAGTCTCTGCATTGGTTGCCTGTGAGTTTTAAGATTCTTCTATGTTCTTTAAATCACTTCACGATCGTGCACCCCAATACATGACAGACATGATTTAAAGGTATGTGTAAGTAGGTCCTTCAGGTCCTCTGGCCCTTAACTATCCCAAAGCCTAGGACCAAGAGGCATGGAGAAGCAGCCTTCAGTTTTTATATCCCAAGCCCATAGTGTCAGCTTCCTGCTTCTCCTGTTTGTCTCCTGGCCTCTAGAGGTCAGCTGTGTTCCCCTCTGCCTTAGTTCTTCCTCATGTGTCCTAATTAGCTTATCCATGTCACCTGTGCCTTGTTTCCCCTTGTGTATTTTAGCTGTGTGTTTTCCCCTTGTTTCTCACTTGGTTATTGCGTCCTGACTGTGTGTCTCCTGCTTTGTCTCACCGTGTCTGTCCTAGTAAGTTGTTGAAGTTATCTTTAGTTTATTTTTCTCCCCTCGTGGAGTTGTTTTGTTTTGCCTCCTGTTTTGGAATATTAAATCTACTTACCTGGAGTATTGCCTTGGGTGTTTCATTTGGGTCCTACAACATCTCCTCTGTGGCTAAGGGGTAGTACCCCCAGCTCTACACATCTGAGACCGGAGTTCTAACCCGGCTTGTGACAGAATAACCAAGTCAATCATGGACCCAGAAACACTCAGTTCCCAGGACCTGTTGGCGGTGATCATTCGACATGAGGCTTCTTTCCAGCGCCATGAAGCCGTTCTCAGCCGACAAGAGGAGCTGATGGCTAGACATTCTCAACTCCTGGCCGAAATGATGAGTTCCCTTCACCAGCTCTTTGAACGCCTCCTTGGTTCTCCCCCTTCCCCCCGGTCACCTCCCAGTGACGACAGGCCTTCTCGGTTGGCGGAGCCCCGACTACCACCTCCCAAGCCCTTTTCTGGGGATCCAAGCTCTTGTCAGGGTTTCCTCACCCAATGCTCCCTCACCTTCGAGCTCCAACCCTCAAGTTTTCCCACAGACCGTTCCAAGATTGCCTACCTCATTACCCTTCTTTCAGACAAGGCGCTCGCCTGGGCCTCTGCGGTGTGGCAGTCCCAGGAGGCCTGTTGTGACTCCCACGCTGCATTTGTAGAAGAGTTCAAGCGGGTGTTCGATCATCCTGTCAGTGGGCGGGAGGCTTCCAAGCGCCTACTGTCTCTCCGTCAGGGCCCCCGAAGCACGGCAGATTTTGCCATTGAGTTCCGAACCATAGCAGCAAGGAGCGGATGGAATGATGAAGCGCTGAGGGTCTGCTTTCAGGGAGGGTTATCTGAGCCCCTTCAAGATGAGTTAGCCACCCGTGAACCAGCTGAAGATCTCGAGTCCCTCATAGCCTTGGCCATCCGCCTGGACAATCGTCTAAGAGAGCGGAGAACGGCTCGCCGTCAGGTGTCTCAGTCCCAAGTTCCTCTGAGCAGCTCTGTTTCTCCTGTTTGGACTCCGTCATTCAGAGCTGCCCCGGCTCCTGAACTGCCCCAGGATTCCCCGGAGAGCATGCAGTTAGGCCGTTCCAGGCTTTCTTCCAACGAAAGGGAACGTCGCATGAGGGAGCGTCGGTGCCTCTACTGCGGGGTTGCCGGCCACTTCCGCCCTACTTGCCCCGAGCTTTCGGGAAACGCCTGTCCCCGCCCAGCTACAGGAGGGTTGTGATGGGGAAAATTAGAGCTCCTCCTACTAACGCGGTCCTAGCTATTCCAGCCACTCTGTCCTGGGGGGGCCACCAGCATCGGGTCCAGGCTATGATCGATTCCGGTGCCGCAGGTGATTTTATGGATGTAACCTTGGCTAAGGAACTTAAGATCCCTACCCAACTACTTCCTCAACCCCAGGCAGTTACAGCCTTAGATGGCAGACCTCTGGAACCAGGAAAAGTTACTGAGGCGACTCAGTCCCTGCGACTTACCATCTCTCAACACCAGCAGGAGGAGACCTTCTATCTCATTGACTCTCCCGAGTATCCTATTATCCTGGGTCACCCTTGGCTATGCAGACATAATCCCCAGATCGACTGGCCTACTGGCACCATTCTTAGATGGGGTCCCACTTGCCAACTCACCTGCATGCTTCAGAGTTCCTCAGCCCCTAGTACCCAGTTTCAAGAGTCTGTTGACGTCTCCCGAGTCCCCAGTGTTTACCATCGGTTCAAAGCAGTGTTCAGCAAGGCCCGGGCTACTGCCTTACCGCCTCATCGCACTTATGACTGTGCCATTGATCTACTCCCTGGGTGCTGCCCTCCTAGGGGTCGGATCTTTTCCTTGTCCTCCCCCGAGCACGCAGCTATGGACACCTACATTAAGGAGTCCTTGGCAGCCGGCCTCATCTATGCCTCTACTTCCCCGGCTGGGGCGGGCTTCTTTTTTGTTGAAAAGAAAGACGGGGGTCTGAGGCCTTGTATTGATTACCGGGGACTCAACAAGATCACGGTTCGGAATCGATACCCTCTTCCTCTCATGGCCACTGCTTTTGAGCTGCTTCAAGGGGCTTCCATTTTTACTAAGCTGGATCTCCGCAATGCTTACCATCTCGTGCGGATCCGGCCAGGAGACGAATGGAAGACGGCGTTCAACACGCCGCCCACGGGACACTATGAATATCGGGTGATGCCGTTCGGGCTCACCAATGCCCCCGCTGTATTCCAAGCCCTGATTAATGATGTTCTCCGGGATATGCTTAATCTGTTCGTCTTCGTGTACCTGGACGATATCCTCATCTTCTCGAGGTCACTGAAGGAGCATGAGGGGCATGTTAGCCGGGTTCTCCAGAGGCTCCTTGACAATCACCTCTACGTTAAGCCTGAGAAGTGTGAATTTCATGTTTCTCAGACTCAGTTTCTCGGGTTTATTGTCACTCCCGGGCACCTAGAGATGGATCCCAAGAAGGTCAAGGCGGTCCACGATTGGCCCACACCTGCCACGGTCAAGGAGGTTCAACGGTTCATTGGCTTTTCTAACTTCTATCGGAAGTTCATCAAGAATTTCAGCTCGGTGGTAGCCCCCTTGACGACGCTTACCAAGGGAGGAGGGACCAAGATTCACTGGGGTCCGGAAGCAGCAGGGGCCTTCGAGGATCTCAAGCGCCGCTTCACTTCTGCTCCGATTCTGGTGACCCCTGACCCAGAGAGACCTTTCGTGGTGGAGGTGGACGCCTCAGAGGTGGGGGTGGGAGCCGTCCTGTCACAGAGGGGTGCGGATGGGAGATT
Source organism: Coregonus lavaretus (assembly GCF_964263955.1). NCBI lineage: Eukaryota > Metazoa > Chordata > Actinopteri > Salmoniformes > Salmonidae > Coregonus > Coregonus lavaretus. The sequence goes on from NC_139990.1 coordinate 18,737,952, forward strand.
ACACCCTTGTGCCTTCATGTCTCGCCGCCTGTCTGAGGCCGAGCGCAACTACCACGTGGGGGATCTAGAGTTGCTTGCGGTTAAACTGGCCTTGGAAGAGTGGCGCCATTGGCTTGAGGGGGCTCAGCACCCTTTCCAGGTTCTCACAGACCACAAGAACCTGGAATATCTCCAACAGGCTAAGCGGATGAACCCTCGGCAAGCACGATGGTCCCTTTTCTTTAATCGATTCCAGTTCATCCTGACTTACCGACCTGGCACCAAGAACGTCAAGCCGGATGCTCTGTCTCGAGTCTATTCTCCCGAGGTACAAGAGAAGCCCTTGGCATCGATTATTCCGAGGTCTAGGATCGTCGCACCTCTTCAGTGGGAACTAGAAAGAGGGGTACGAGAAGCTCTTGCCCATGAGCCCGATCCAGGCGGTGGTCCTGCCGGTCGCCTGTACGTTCCTCTCTCGGTTCGGGCCCGCGTCTTGCAGTGGGGTCATGAGTCGCCCTTGACATGCCATCCTGGCAGTGCTCGCACACTGGAGTTCCTCCGACGGCGGTTTTGGTGGCCGTCCATCAAGAAGGACGTGCAGGTCTATGTTGAGGCCTGCCCTGTGTGCAACCAGGGAAAGTCGACACGCCAGCGACCCCAGGGACTGCTCCATCCCTTACCTGTTCCTCGAAGGCCATGGTCACACCTTTCTCTGGACTTTGTTACGGGACTTCCTCTATCCCTGGGCAACACCGTCATCCTTGTGGTGGTAGACCGTTTCTCTAAGGCTGCCCGGTTTATTCCCCTGCCCAAGCTGCCCTCGGCTAAGGAGACTGCTGAGCTCCTCATGAACCATGTCTTCCGGATATTTGGCATTCCCCTGGACGTGGTCTCTGACCGAGGTCCCCAATTCTCGTCCCGGTTTTGGGGGGCCTTCTGCAGGCTTATTGGGGCCACAGCCAGCCTATCGTCAGGATTCCATCCAGAGTCTAATGGCCAAACGGAACGGATTAATCAGGATCTGGAGACCACCCTGCGGTGTATGGCGGCCAGTAATCCCACGTCTTGGGCCACCTATATCATTTGGGCTGAATATGCCCACAACACCCTCCAGTCCTCAGCCACCGGATTGTCTCCCTTCGAATGCCAGTTCGGTTACAACCCTCCATTATTTCCAGAGGAAGAGGCGCAAGTTGGTGTTCCCTCGGCCCAGCGCTTTGTCCAACGCTGTAGGCGGACCTGGAAGAAGGCCAGGTGTACCCTCCTTCGGACCTCCCAGAGATACCAAAGTCAGGCTAATCGCCACCGCCGGACGGCCCCTAGTTTCCGAGCTGGTCAGAGAGTTTGGTTGGCCACTAAGAACTTGCCCCTCCGGGTCGAATCCAAGAAGCTTTCCCAGAGATACATCGGCCCTTTCCGCATTGCTAGAAAGGTTAACCCTGTATCGTATCGTTTGGTTCTGCCTCGCTCCCTTAGAGTTAACCCCACTTTCCATGTTTCACTCCTTAAACCTGTCTTGTCTTCTCCTTTTGCCCCCCCTCACAGACCCCCGCCACCTCCCAGGATCATAGACGGCCAGCCAGCCTACACAGTCCGCCGGATACTGGACTCCCGGAGGGTCCAGAACTCTCTGCAGTATCTGGTGGACTGGGAGGGCTACGGGCCAGAGGAGCGCTCCTGGGTTCCAGCCAGGGACATCCTGGACCCAGGGTTGATCCGAGATTTTCGCACCCTGAGGCCAGGGTGTTCTGGAAGGAACGTCAGGAGTCGTTCCTAGAGGAGGGGGTCCTGTCAGCTTCCTGCTTCTCCTGTTTGTCTCCTGGCCTCTAGAGGTCAGCTGTGTTCCCCTCTGCCTTAGTTCTTCCTCATGTGTCCTAATTAGCTTATCCATGTCACCTGTGCCTTGTTTCCCCTTGTGTATTTTAGCTGTGTGTTTTCCCCTTGTTTCTCACTTGGTTATTGCGTCCTGACTGTGTGTCTCCTGCTTTGTCTCACCGTGTCTGTCCTAGTAAGTTGTTGAAGTTATCTTTAGTTTATTTTTCTCCCCTCGTGGAGTTGTTTTGTTTTGCCTCCTGTTTTGGAATATTAAATCTACTTACCTGGAGTATTGCCTTGGGTGTTTCATTTGGGTCCTACAACATCTCCTCTGTGGCTAAGGGGTAGTACCCCCAGCTCTACACATCTGAGACCGGAGTTCTAACCCGGCTTGTGACACATAGACATTAAAACCAGTAGATAGTGATAGCACTGACGTCATCCACATATTCTTATGGAAAACTCCCGATGACGCTTGAAGCTGGAAGTATTTGAATTTGAAGCGCACTTACACAAATTACTGATGATTGGCTGAGAGAAATTGATGATAAAAAAAGATTGTGGGAGCTGTTTTGTTAGACTTCAGTGCAGCTTATTACATTATCGATCATAGTCTGCTGATGGAAAAACTTGTGTTTTGGCTTTACACCCCCTGCTATATTGTGGATAAAGAGTTACCTATCTAACACAACACAGAGGGTGTTATTTAATGGAAGCCTCTCCAACATTTTGGTTGGACCAAATCAGGAATCCCTCAGGGCAGCTGTCTAGGCCCCTTACTTTTTAAAATCTTGACTAATGTCATGCTGGTGGCCTTGAGTAAAGCCTGTGTGTCTATGTATGCGGATGACTCAAAACTATAGACGTCAGCTACTACAGCGAGTGAAATCACTGCAACACTTAACAAAGAGCTGCAGTTAGTTTCAGAATGGGCGGCAAGGAATAAGTTAGTCCTAAATATTTAAAAGCATTGTATTTGGGACAAATCATTCACTAAACCCTAAACCTCAACTAAATCGTGTAATAAATAATGTGGAAATTGAGCAAGTTGAGGTGATTAAATTGCTTGGAGTAACCCTGGATTGTAAACTGACATGGTCAAAACATGTTGATATAACAGTAGCTAAGATGGGGAGAAGTCTGTCCATAACAAAGCGCTGCTCTGCCTTTTTAACAACATTATCAACAAGGCAGGTCCTACAGGCTCTAGTTTTGTCACACCTGGACTACTGTTCAGTCGTTTGGTCAGGTGCCACAAAGAGGGACCTCGGAAAATTACAATTGGCTCAGAACAGGGCAGCATGGCTGGTCCGTAAAAGTACACGGAGAGCTAACAATAATATGCATGTAAATCTCTCATGGCTCAAAGTGGAGGAGAGATTGACTTCATCACTACTTGTTTTTGTAAGAAGTGTTGAAATGCTGAATGCACCAAGGTGTCTGTTTAAACTACTAGCACACAGCTCGGACACCCATGCATACCCCACAAGACATGCCGCCAAAGGTCTCTTCACAATCCCCAAGTCAAGACCAGACTATGGGAGGCGCACAGTACTACATAGAGACATGGCTACATGGAACTCTATTCCACATCAGGTAACTGATGCAAGCAGTAGAATCAGATTTAAAAAACAGATACAAATACACTTTATGGAACAGCGTGACTGTGAATAGACACACACACAGGCACAGACACACATACACGTGATAAGATATGCACACTACACACACGTACACGCCTTGGCAACAGCTAATGGGGATCCTTAATAAATACAAATACCATATTGCTGGATGGGGCTGAATGGCACCAAAACAATCGCTAAGGACCATGGTGAAAGTGGCCATAACTAGCAAAGGATCATGATTGATATAGTCGATTTCATCTTGCCTGAGAGTCAACCGGGAGCATCCTCATAGCCTGCCGGCCCGTGATTGGTCTGTGTCAGCACGTGGTCCTGTGTGACGACAAATGTAGTAGTCAGAATGAATCACTATTTAATTAAATATCTAGATTTGTAGCAAACTTAACCCTAACCCTAACCCTAATTCACCGTGGGGATCGAACTTGATCATAATAAACTAATTTTAGAGCCCGAAACGGCTGTCAATTTTTTGCCGTTCTGCCGTTTGTAATTTAAACTGAACCAAAATATAAACGCAACATGTAAAGTGTTGGTCCCATGTTACATGAGCTGAAATAAAATATCCCAGAAATGTTCCATAAGCACAAAAAGGTTATTTCGCTCTGATTTTGTGCACAAATTTGTTAACGTCCCTGTTAGTGAGCATTTATCCTTTGCCAAGATAATACATCCACCTGACAGGTGTGGCATATCAAGAAGCTGATTAAACAGCATGATCATTACACAGGTGCACCTTGTGCCACAGATGTTTCAAGTTATGAGGGAGCATGCAATTGGCATGCTGACTGCAGGAATGTCCACCAGAGCTGATGCCAGATAATTGAATGTTAATTTCTCTACCATAAGCTGTCTCAAACGTCATTTTAGAGAATTTGGCAGTACGTCAAACTGGCCTCACAAACGCAGACCACGTGTAACCACACAAGCCCAGGACCTCCACATCCGGCTTCTTCACCTGCGGTATTGTCTAAGAACAGTCACCCGGACAGCTGATGAAACTGTGGGTTTGCACAACCGAAGAATTTCTGCACAAACTGTCAGAAATCGGGAAGCTCATCTGCATGCTCGTCGTCCTCACCAGGGTCTTGACCTGACTGTAGTTCGGTGTCGTAACCGACTTCAGTGGGAAAATTCTCACCTTCGACGGCCACTGGCACACTAGATAAGTGTGCTCTTCACAGATTAATCCCGGTTTCAACTGTACAGGGCAGATGGCAGGCAGCGTGTATGGCGTCGTGTGGGCGAGCGGTTTGTTGATGTCAACGTTGTGAACAGAGTGCCCCATGGTGGCGGTGGGGTTATGGTATGGGCAGACAAAAGCTAGGACAATGAACACAATTGTATTTTATCGATGGCAATTTGAATGCACAGAGATACCGTGACGAAATCCTGAGGCTCATTGTCATGCCATTCATCCGCTTTCATCACCTCATGTTTCAGCATGATAATGCACAGCCCCATGTCGTAAGTGTCTGTACATAATTCCTGGGAGCTGAAAATGTCCCAGTTCTTCCATCTCCTGCATTCTCACCCGACATGTCTCCCATTGAGCATGTTTGGGATGCTCTGGATCGACGTGTAGGACAGTGTGTTCCAGTACCAGCCAATATCCAGAAACTTCACACAGCCATAGAAGAGGAGTGGGACAACATTCCACAGGCCACAATCAACAGCCTGATCAACTCTATGCAAAGGAGATGTGTCACGCTGCTTGAGACAAATGGTGGTCACACCAGATACTGATTGGTTTTCTGATCCACGCCCCTATCTTTTTAAAAAGGTGTCTGTGGCCAGCAGATGCATATCTGTATTCCCAGTCATGTGAAATCTATAGATTAGGGCCTAATTTATTTATTTCAATTGACTGATTTCCTTATATGAACTGTAACTCAGTAAAATCATTGAAATTGTTGCGTCTATATTTTTGTTCAGGCTTTCTAGGGCAGACCAGGGCTTTTGGCATATATATATATACAGTGAGGGAAAAAACGATTTGATCCCCTGCTGATTTTGTACGTTTGCCCACTGACAAAGAAATGATAAGTCTATAATTTTAATGGTAGGTTTATTTGAACAGTGAGAGACAATAACAACAACAAAAAATCCTGAAAAACGCATGTCAAAAATTTAATAAATTGACTTGCATTTTAATGAGGGAAATAAGTATTTGACCCCCTCTCAATCACAAAGATTTCTGGCTCCCAGGTGTCTTTTATACAGGTAACGAGCTGAGATTAGGAGCACACTCTTAAATGCTCCTAATCTCAGTTTGTTACCTGTATAAAAGACACCTGTCCACAGAAGCAATCAATCAATCAGATTCCAAACTCGCCACCATGGCCAAGACCAAAGAGCTATCCAAGGATGTCAGGGACAAGATTGTAGACCTACACAAGGCTGGAATGGGCTACAAGACCATCGCCAAGCAGCTTGGTGAGAAGGTGACAACAGTTGGTGCGATTATTCGCAAATGGAAGAAACACAAAATAACTGTCAATCTCCCTCGGCCTGGGGCTCCATGCAAGATCTCACCTCGTGGAGTTCCAATGATCATGAGAACGATGAGGAATCAGCCCAGAACTACACGGGAGGATCTTGTCAATGATCTCAAGGCAGCTGGGACCATAGTCACCAAGAAAACAATTGATAACACATTACGCCGTGAAGGACAGAAATCCTGCAGCGCCCGCAAGGTCCCCCTACTCAAGAAAGCACATATACAGGCCCGTCTGAAGTTTGCCAATGAACATCTGAATGATTCAGAGGAGAACTGGGTGAAAGTGTTGTGGTCAGATGAGACCAAAAGCCAGCTCTTTGGCATCAACTCAACTCGCCGTGTTTGGAGGAGGAGGAATGCTGCCTATGAATCCAAGAACACCATCCCCACCGTCAAACATGGAGGTGGAAACATTATGCTTTGGGGGTGTTTTTCTGCTAAGGGGACAGGACAACTTCACTGCATCAAAGGGACGATGGACGTGGCCATGTATCGTCAAATCTTGGGTGAGAACCTCCTTCCCTCATCCAGGGCATTGAAAATGGGTCGTGGATGGGTATTCCAGCATGACAATGACCCAAAACACACGGCCAAGGCAACAAAGGAGTGGCTCAAGAAGAAGCACATTAAGGTCCTGGAGTGGCCTAGCCAGTCTCCAGACCTTAATCCCATAGAAAATCTGTGGAGGGAGCTGAAGGTTTGCGTTGCCAAACGTCAAAATCCCTCCTGAGATGTGTGCAAACCTGGTGGCCAACTACAAGAAACGTCTGACCTCTGTGATTGCCAACAAGGGTTCTGCCACCAAGTACTAAGTCATGTTTTGCAGAGGGGTCAAATACTTATTTCCCTCATTAAAATGCAAATCAATTAATGACATTTTTGACATGCGTTTTTCTGGATTTCTTTGTTGTTATTCTGTCTCTCACTGTTCAAATAAACCTACCATTAAAATTATAGACTGATCATGTTGTCGTATCTGATGAATGGTGGTCATTATTGCTGTCAACAAAGAGTCCGTTATGCTGTATCGTGTTAGAGGCTTTTATTAATATCACGAGGTTTACAGCATAAATACAGACCCGCGGTGTCCGGAGAACGGCTCCCCGATTGCCATGGCCGTTCTGACGTCTTCCTCGCCTAACCCCCTTATTTATAAACAATGCAAAAAGAGGGGTGGCTCCCTCTTCTGGCCAATCACCAGTTTACAACACACTTCCTGTCTATTATATGTGACATTATACTCAACATTGCCTTTTGATACTAACATAACCAACATTCCATTTCTTCATGAAAAACATTTAACAAAGGCATAATCTTCAGATACGATAATGTCTTTGTCAGTGGGCAAACGTACAAAATCAGCAGGGGATCAAATACTTTTTACACACACACACACATAACATTCTATTGGTTTCAATAATGTTGTATAATCATTTAAATTGAAAAACTGTAAGTTTTGAATCCAGCGTCATTTTATGTATCAGTTCAAAACCATGTACCATGGAATCGGTACATCGAAAGTCTCCTTCCAACTATTTTGCAATCTATATGGCACAGCTGTCAATTTTTTGGTCCTTAAATGAAACTGGTATACCGTTTTATTTAATGCAGGGCCGACAGACAAGTTCCTTACTTTCTCCCCCTTCCACTTGCCTCTTCCATTTTTGTGGTAATGCTGCAATTAGTTGGTTGTCATTTTGAGTAGAGCAGACATTTCCATATATTTTTCTTAGCTGCATGTGTGACATAACTCCACCAGTCCTATTTATGATATCATTTACAAAGATTATACAGTTTTTATACCAAAAATATTGTATTTTTTATCAATTAATCAAATCAAATTGTATTGGTCACATGCGCCGAATACAACAGGTGCAGACATTACAGTGAAATGCTTACTTACAGCCCTTAACCAACAGTGCATTTATTTTTAACAAAAAAAGTAAAAAAATAAAACAACAACAAAAAAAGTGTTGAGAAAAAAAGAGCAGAAGTAAAATAAAATAACAGTAAGGAGGCTATATATACAGGGGGGTATCGGTGCAGAGTCAATGTGCGGGGGCACCGGCTAGTTGAGGTAGTTGAAGTAATATGTACATGTGGGTAGAGTTAAAGTGACTATGCATAATATAGTCACATATTTGAGTGCAACAATAATATTGGTTGTGATAATTATTCTGTATTTTCTGGTGGATTAAACTGAAATTGCAACCAACTTTCTATGGCTTGTTTTAAAAATAGCAATATTTTGGAGATTATTTCATTTTCAAATAACCGAAAGTGAGAGGTTGTAATCTGAATAAAGGGAGAAAGGCCATTCTTGAACATAGGGTGAGACATTCTTACTAATCTGCTAGAGAACCAGTTCTTATTTAAGTATATATTTTGTATGACTGAAGCCTTTAGTGAGAGGTCTAATGTTTTAATATGTAATAATTTACCCCCTCCGAATTCATATTCTTTATACAAATAGGCCCATTTAATTTTGTCTGGCTTGCCGTTCCAAATCAAATGGAATGTTTATTGCTCATATAATTAAAAAAAACAAGTCGCTAGGTGTAGGCAAGGCCATAAGCAAATAGGTAAACTGAGATATGATTAATCAGGGTGATTTTTCCACAAATAGACAGGCATTTTCCTTTCCATGGTAGAAAGATCTTATCTATTTTTGCTAACTTTCTATTAAAATGTACTGTAATGAGATAATTTCTTTCTTTCGGGATATGAATACAGAGTATGTCCACTTCATCGTCAGACCATTTTATTGGTAAACTACAAGGTAATGTAAAAGTTGTGTTTTTTAATACACTTATCATCATTTGGTTGTAATCCAGAGAGGTTAGAAAAATGATCTAGCACCTCTATGAGGCTGTGCAGGGATCCACATTGTGAATTTAAAAGAACATGAATCATTACCATTACACTTTTGTTTTTAAGGCCTGGATTTCTAGCCCCTTGATATTATTGTTGGATCTGATTTTAATATCTAAGATTTCTAAAGCTAACTCTCTCTCCTCTGCTCTTATCCTTCTAGACCTATCTGCTGCCTTTGATACTGTGAACCATCAGATCCTCCTCTCCACCCTCTCCGAGTTGGGCATCTCCGGCGCTGCTCACTCTTGTATTGCGTCCTACCTTACAGGTCGCTCCTACCAGGTGGCGTGGCGAGAATCTGTCTCCGCACGACGTGCTCTCTCCCCTGGTGTCCCCCAGGGCTCAGTTCTAGGCCCTCTCTTATTCTCTCTATACACCAAGTCACTTGGTTCTGTCATATCCTCACATGGTCTCTCCTATCATTGCTACGCAGACGACACACAATTAAGTTTCTCCTTTCCCCCTTCTGATAACCAGGTGGCGAATCGCATCTCTGCATGTCTGGCAGACATATCAGTGTGGATGTCGGATCACCACCTCAAGCTGAACCTCGGCAAGACAGAGCTGCTCTTCCTCCCGGGGAAGGACTGCCCGCTCCATGATCTCGCCATCGCGGTTAATAATAATAATTATTATTATTATTTCTGAACACTACATTAATGATAATCCATGATTATGGATTATCATTAATTAAATCACGAATAATGATGATCATACCCCCAAAATCATGAATAAAGATCATATCCCCTCAAAAATGCTAACTTCTCACCATTACCAATAACAGGGGAGGTTAGCATTTTTTGGGATGGTATGATCTTTATTCATTGCGTTCCTCTTTAAGGAAACATAGCGTTCCTCTCCATGGAAATCTTAAATAAAAAGTTATTTTATTTGGCTCTTCATAAGTAGTTACAAGATTCAATGTTCAATCAAGTTAAAAAGTCAAAACAGGGTAATCAATCAAATGAATAAATCCTGAAGTCAAAAATAATAAGCAATTAAATCAATAAGTCATCTAATCAAAGAAAAATAGGTAGATCAAAACAACATAGGTAAATCAAATGAAATAGTCATCAAAAAAGGAAGGAAAACAAATCTATTAATCAACAACAAATAAATTAAAAACTTTTAGTGTCCTTTCACAGTTATTTTTTCTTTGTTTGTTTTCTTTTCACAGTGTCTATTGAGGTGAGGATCTTTATTGTTTGAGTTTGGAATCTTGGTCTGGTGAAGTGGTTGACAGTGAAATCTTAAATATTAAGTAAAAGGCTAAAATAATTTACGCGATCTGAAGAGATCTCACTGACTAGCAGAAAACACAGCCAAGGACTGGGTTGGCAGCCCTAGGACTCCCAGTAGTATGTAACAAAACAATGATTTCAAACTGGGAGATACAGTTGAAGTCGGAAGTTTACATACACTTAGGTTGGAGTCATTAAAACTAGTTTTTCAACCACTCCACAAATTTCTTGTTAACAAACTATAGTTTTGGCAAGTCGGTTAGGACATCTACTTTGTGCATGACACAAGTACTTTTTCCAATAATTGTTTACAGACAGATTATTTAATTTATAATTCACTGTATCACAATTCCAGTGTGTCAGAAGTTTACATACACTATGTTGACTGTGTCTTTAAACAGCTTTGAAAATTCCAGAAAATTATGTCATGGCTTTAGAAGCTTCTGATAGGCTAATTGACATCATTTGAGTCAATTGGAGGTGTACCTGTGGATGTATTTCAAGGCCTACCTTCAAACTCAGTGCCTCTTTGCTTGACATCATGTGAAAATCTAAAGAAATCAGCCAAGACCTCAGAAAAAAAATTGTAGACCTCCACAAGTCTGGTTCATCCTTGGGAGCAATTTCCAAACGCCTGAAGGTACCATGTTCATCTGTACAAACAATAGTACGCAAGTGTTCTGTCTCCTAGAGATGAATGTACTTTGGTGCGAAAAGTGCAAATAAATCCCAGAACAACAGCAAAGGACCTTGTGAAGATGCTGGAGGAAACAGGTACAAAAGTATCTATATCCACAGTAAAATGAGTCCTATATCGACATAACCTGAAAGGCCGCTCAGCAAGGAAGAAGCCACTGCTGCAAAACCGCCATAAAAAAGCCAGACTACGGTTTGCAACTGCACATGGGGACAAAGATCGTACTTTTTGTTGAAGTGTCCTCTGGTCTGATGAAACAAAAATAGAACTGTTTGGCCATTATGACCATCGTTATGTTTGGAGGGACTGTTATGTTTGCTGCAGGAGGGACTGGTGCACTTCACAAAATAGATGGCATCATGAGGAAGGAAAATTATGTGGATATATTGAAGCAACATCTCAAGACATCAGTCAGGAAGTTAAAGCTTGGTTGCAAATGGGTCTTCCAAATGGACAATGACCCCAAGCATTCTTTCAAAGTCGTGGCAAAATGGATTAAGGACAACAAAGTCAAGGTATTGGAGTGGCCATCACAAAGCCCTGACCTCAATCCTATAGAACATTTGTGGGCAGAACTGAAAAAGCGTGTGCGAGCAAGGAGGCCTACAAACCTGACTCAGTTACACCAGCTCTGTCAGGAGGAATGGGCCAAAATTCACCCAACTTATTGTGGGAAGCTTGTGGAAGGCTACCTGAAACGTTTGACCGAAGTTAAACAATTTAAAGGCAATTTTACCAGATACTAATTGAGTGTTTGTAAACTTCTGACCCACTGGGAATGTGATGAAAGAAATAAAAGCTGAAATAAATCACTCTCTACTATTATTCTGACATAAAGTGGTGATCCTAACTGACCTAAGACAGGGACTTTTTACTAGGATTAAATGTCAGGAATTGTGAAAACTGAGTTGGTGTATGTAAACTTCCGACTTCAACTGTATGTACAGGGCAATATCAATCCACATTATATGGTTAGTCACGTATAGAAGAATAAATATTAGTGGAATACTAGGTAGAATATAACAGAATAGAATTCACTAGTAGTAGAATGCATACCCAACGTTGTGCTTTGATCAGTGCTCAATTAAATGTCTATTCCAGGTTTGTTCAACATAATTTCATTGAAATGTCGTGAAAACAATGTTGATTCAACCAGTGTGTAGTGAGGAGATGATGGTGACTGTGTCTCTGTCTGTGATGTGCTGTCTGAGGGCTTTGAATGACCAGTTCTGGCTTCTGTATGTCTGGAGCTGTTGGTAGGTGATGACATTTCTAAGGTCTTTGTAGTGTTTTGGGGGGTCCCATGAGTAAGAAGAGGTCCTATGGTCAAGGGTACAGCACCTTAGTGGTCTGATCGTGGTAGAGAAGAAGAAACTGTTGAAAATGCTGGACTTATTGTGCTTCTTCTGTATATTGGAGACGGTGTAGTTAAGGCCCTGCACTGCTACCATGAGTGGGATGTTGGGGACATTCATTCTATTTCTATGGTTGGGGATCCCCTTACCCCCCTTGTCCTGTGTCTTCCACATGGTCAGTATTTTTACCCGTTCCAGGCCATCTGCTCCAGAGGAAGTGGAAGATGACCTGGTTGATGCGTCTGACTGTATGTGTGCATGGCAGGAAAACCTTACCTACAGTATGCAGGCCAGGATCAGGTTTGAGGGCTTTGATCACTAATCCATTCCCTTTTTTTTTGTAAATGGCAAAAGATTTATGCGATCTGAAGAGACCAGAGAGTACTGACTACTTATTGACACAGCCAAGGACTGGGTTGGCAGCACTAGGATTCACAGCAACGGATCCCAACACATTACTGCAATTAAAAATAGTAAGAACACTAGCCTATTATTGTTAATCCACAATTACTGTCTATAATCAAACAACAGTACAGTGGAAATAAAAACAACAGCAAATTATTAACATTACTGTAAATCCTATTAAAAATAAGTACGCAAACAGACGGTACTCTGGGAAGCAAAAGGACTGTTGTGCAATTCATCACACGGCCACATGGTGGCCCTCTAATGTCATGGATGGAATACACTCATTACATTTACATTTACGTCATTTAGCAGACGCTCTTATCCAGAGCAACTTACAAATTGGTGCATTCACCTTATAGCCAGTGGGATAACCATTATTTTTTTCTTTGGGGTGGGGTAAGGTGGGGTAGAAGGATTACTTTATCCTAACCCAGGTATTCCTTAAAGAGGTGGGGTTTCAAGTGTCTCCGGAAGGTGGTGAGTGACTCTGCTGTCCTGGCGTCGTGAGGGAGCTTCTTCCACCATTTGGGTGCCAGAGCAGCGAACAGTTTTGACTGGGCTGAGCGGTAACTGTGCTTCCGCAGAGGTAGGGGAGCTAGCAGGCCAGAGGTGGATGAACGCAATGCCCTCGTTTGGGTGTAGGGACTGATCAGAGCCTGAAGGTACGGAGGTGCCGTTCCCCTCACAGCTCCGTAGGCAAGCACCATGGTCTTGTAGCAGATGCGAGCTTCAACTGGAAGCCAGTGGAGTGTGCGGAGGAGCGGGGTGACGTGAGAGAACTTAGGAAGGTTGAACACCAGACGGGCTGCGGCATTCTGGATGAGTTGTAGGGGTTTAATGGCACAGGCAGGGAGCCCAGCCAACAGTGAGTTGCAGTAATCCAGACGGGAGATGACAAGTGCCTGGATTAGGACCTGTGCCGCTTCCTGTGTAAGGCAGGGTCGTACTCTCCAAATGTTGTAGAGCATGAACCTACAGGATCGGGTCACTGCCTTGATGTTAGCGGAGAACGACAGGGTGTTGTCCAAGGTCACGCCAAGGCTCTTCGCACTCTGGGAGGAGGACACAACGGAGTTGTCAACCGTGATGGCGAGATCATGGAACGGGCAGTCCTTCCCCGGGAGGAAGAGCAGCTCCTTCTTGCCGAGGTTCAGCTTGAGGTGGTGATCCGTCATCCACACTGATATGTCTGCCAGACATGCAGAGATGCGATTCGCCACCTGGTTATCAGAAGGGGGAAAGGAGAAGATTAGTTGTATGTCGTCTGCGTAGCAATGATAGGAGAGGGCATGTGAGGATATGACAGAGCCAAGTGACTTGGTGTATAGCGAGAATAGGAGAGGGCCTAGAACTGAGCCCTGGGGGACACTAGTGGTGAGAGTACGTGGTGCGGAGACAGATTCTCGCCACGCCACTTGGTAGGAGCGACCGGTCAGGTAGGACGCAATCCAAGAGTGAGCCGCGCCGGAGATGCCCAACTCGGAGAGGGTGGAGAGGAGGATCTGATGGTTCACAGAAAAGGTAACAAAGTAGTGATCAGAGACTTGGAGGGGGTAGTTCCAAGATCAGCAGTTCCAAACGCTGCCAGAGACCAGCAATTCCACATGGGTTGTGTCCGCAAGGTACACTAAATTAGAAGGGTTCCAGCCAAGTGGTAGGGAGCGTCTGTAAAGCCTACATGGAGAGGAGCGAACAGGTATAGAAAACACACACATAGGTGCCAAAGCTACAAAAGAGCAAAATGAGATCATCTGAAAATAACTAGGTAAGATACTAAAGTGAGAGAGTGGTGTGGAGTCTTCCTCTTTTTCCATCCTCGAAGAACTCTGCAGAACAACTCAGCAGAACCGTCCTTGTTTCGGCGATGGGCTTAGTTTTGCAACGAGACCACAGCTTATAGCTGCCACTGAGAAAACAGGGGAGACTGAAGTACTAATTGATAATTGCCTTGAAAAGGTGAAGTGCACACCTCCCGGTACTAATTGCTGATTGCCTAGGAGAGGAGAAACCACTCCCCCTCCAATACAGCCACTGATTATCAAAACAACAACAGTCACGAATTGCCCTGCCACTTAATCCTGGTTGATGTGTCAACAGTCATCTGCAAGTTAACCTCTACGGGATCGGTGTCCCGTATACGGGACTGTTGAGCTAACGTGCGCTAATGTGATTAGCATGACTGTTGTAAGTAAAAGCAAACTTTCTAGGACATAGAAAATACCATGCTATTGTTTGAGGAGAGTGCACAACAACAAAAAACGTATCACGGTAACTGGTTTGATACATTCACCTCTGGAAGATAAATAATGTACTTACATTCAGTAATCTTGCTCTGATTTGTTATCCTAAGGGTCCCAGAGATAAAATGTAGCGTAGTTTTGTTTGATAAAATCAATTTTTATATTCAAATGTAGGAACTGGGTTCTACAGTTTGAACCCCTGCTGTCTCTGGCTCCACACCCACCCCGCGCGGCCATCTAGATGTGTGAAAGTTAGTCTATAAGATAATTATCCATCATGTATGACATTCCTGGGAGTGTGTAAACTTACATTTTGTATTACCATATATCATTTTTGTATGTTCTCTATAGTTATGTACTTGAAAATGTATCAATTGACCAATTCGGCAGACTTGATAAAAAATAGTCCAGTACTGCAATGCTTCACTGGATCAATCTGAAACTTTGCACACACTGCTGCCATCTAGTGGCGCCTAAACTGTATTGGTAGAAACCAGAATACTTATCGATTAACTTGTTCCAATGCATTTGTCAAGGTAAACTTTGAAAAGTTTATATTTTAGTCATTTAGCAGACATTTAAAACACACTCATGCTCTCAGATATAATCCCAGAAAGAATTAGGTTGAGTGCAAATTAAATTAAATTAATCTTTCTTTCTTTCTGTGAACAGATCTGCACACAACAACAAAAGAAAAAGAAAAAAGAAAACATCCGAGCGAGCGAAACAGCGGCCCTCTATATGTGGCCCATGTATATGATGCTATCTGGCCAGAAATAGTATGACATGCCATACTATTTTGGTCCGGACAGAATCAGATACATGGTCTACACATAGTGAGACAGAGGGGCGCTGCTTCGCTTGCTCGGATGCTTTAACTGATATTGATGAGTCTTTCTGTCGGCTCGCGTCTCGGTCAAATAATTGATCAATATTTCATTATTTTATTTGTACGGGCAAGGAGGTATGGTAGGGCGGGGCAGGCTCCATAAGGGCTGCTCATAACGCCAGCCCTGATGACAGGGAGGGTAGCGGTTGTTCTGGCTCAGGTTCAATGAGACATGTCATTCCACTAAACCTGCCCCAGAGACGGTTTCTTACCCACTGAAGATCCTCCTCTGCGGGCTCTCGGGTCATAGGGTTTTAATCTTCGGCCGTGTACAGGTCATCCATCCACTGACTGCACTTGGTTGGGCACAGCTGTCTTCCTCCCTCCACTCGCATTCCACATCCATACGGACTATATTGTGAACAGCCAAAATAGGCTGCATGGCTACACTTTTGAGCTCCACGGAATCCCCTGGTCACCTACAGAGACCTGTAAAGAGGATCTTAAGTGCCACATGCCTTTTGATTGTCTCTGTTGATCAAACTACAATACAGGCTGGATGTCTAAAAAAAGTCAATTCTGAATGTCAATATATTTTTTGATTCATTCTCATCAATAACAACATTCTAGAACTAAGTTATCTATCACTCATCGAAGTCTGGTATCCGGGGTATTCTGGTTAATGATTATATGATTGATTAAGTGGCTCTTTCCTTGTAGAATGTTGACAGCAGTATAGAACACATTGTATTGCTAAGATGCTCAAACTTAATTTAAAAGTTACACTAAATGACACAGGATAAACTTTATCCCTTATACTGGCCCTGACCAAACTGGTAAGTTGCCCCTCACTATAGCTGCACTTCTCCACATGGCCAGACTTATAGTGATCTTCTCCCCTTTTAAATGCTCTTATGCTCATCCTTGAAAAATGCCATAAGGTTTGAAATAGACACCAAAGTCGACATACTGTACAAACAATTATCTATGCTAAGTAATACAAAATGATGTTTTATCAACTGCTCTGCTAACTAGCTAGCTAAAGTGTAGTCATTTCAATATAGCACATGGATTCATCATGGATTGGGCACAGGTCTCTGATTGCACTGATGAACTGTAGCTGACAGTGTCGGCTAGAGATGACGTGCAGGAGCTTCCTGCAGGAATTTGTAGTTTTGCTGAGGTCTTCTCTGTTGCTAATTAGCATTTAGAATTGTTGAGAGTAAATTCAGGTGAATACATTGATAAAACTCACCTTGTCCGAGAGAGAATTACATGGTTATCAAAACACAGGGACGGCCTGTTCAATAGGGCGATATGGGCGACGCACTGCCAAACGGGAAAAGGAAGGGATTTTTTTTCTAATCAATTATATCACGGCAACAGTAGTTATCAGTGTTGTAATCTATACGTCTGATCTGCCACAGTGCCACACTGCCACTAAATGTCGAATCAGGCTAAAGTCGTGCTTCAAATGGCTCCACCCCCTTTTGGGGCGATTTCAGTCAGATTGAAAATCGCCCAGAACTTCTGTCATAGACTCCCATGTAAAATCTATTTTTTTCAAATTTCAGAGCCTTCAATACAATCTCAATGGGTGTCTGTGGGCTTGCACTTACGCGCTTTCGTCATACGTTACGTAACCATGAACGTAACTGAGAAAAGAGTGGATTGTTTGAAAGAAGTTCCTTTTTGTCGGCGAACAAATGAAGATAAATTGGCAACGAAACAATTAGGACCTCCCAGACCAAATTTAATAATTCAACAGGTTTCTACTAAAGGCGGAAAGTCCTACACCCGAGGATTTTCCAAAAATTGGTACGAACGAAAAAAGACATTGCCACTCACTCAACTGGATGACGAGGGATACAGGCTAGCTGTCCGCCGCCACAACGATGAGGTTAGTGTTGATAATCACAAGTTTACTGGATGTGGATATGGTGTAATAAAGGCAGTTTATTCAGAGGTAAATATATCTGGAATCGCGTTCACGGACCCGTTCGTCAAACTCTTAAAAATGAACTTGGGCTGGGAATTGCCAGGAACCTCACGATAAGATATATGCATCAGCATTGCGAGTCTCATGATTCTATACGTATTGCGATTCGATACTGTGATTTTATTGCGCACCATATGTCTGTTGCAGAGGGATCAGAAAGCCATGAGAACGAGTTTTGATCAGTCATGGAAATAAAAGTGCTGAAAACAAATTGGCTCCCAATGTGAAAAGATTGAGAACAAGCTATGAAGGAACAATAATGGTGTTTTGGTGCAGGTACAGCCAACTAGCGCTAAAATATTGCGATATTGTCAATACAGTATATCGTAAAGTATCACTATGTAACTCGATTTCTTTCACCCCAATCCCTCAAATTAACGGTAAATAACTGAATTGTTTGCCCCACATTTAGCTAAGATGATTAGCTAGCCAGCTAAAATGTTTTAGTTAGTTAGCAGTCGCATCTACAATAGTTTACTGTCAATAACATGTCTCCAAAAATGACGTGGTGTCTCCAATTGTGTTGACATTTTACAATTGCAATGCGCATCCATGAGTATCCACTTTCTGTAGCTCAGCTGGTAGAGCATGGTGCTTGTAACGCCAAGGTAGTGGGTTCGATCCCCGGGACCACCCATACACAAAAATGTATGCACGCATGACTGTAAGTCGCTTTGGATAAAAGCGTCTGCTAAATGGCATATTATTATTATTATTATTATTATTATCTGAAGAGAGCCCCGAAACATTGTGTGCAGACATTTTATGCAATAAATGAAGTAGGTTCAATCTAGTAGTTCTGATCTTCTGATTGGTCCTGATGAGTTGGGCGAGGTCCCCTGCAGGCTACTGTCACTGTTGCATTGGCTCTGAGTCGGGTTCTCTGTCTTCAAATGTTCAGCCTAAGAGAGGGGATTTTTGTGTGTGTGTGTGTGTGTGTGTGTGTTTAACAGTGATGATGTGTGTGTGTGTGTTTAACAGTGATGATGTGTGTGTGTGTGTGTGTGTTTGTGTGTGTGTGTGTCCTCAGAGCAAGAACTCGTGAGTTGGAAGAACTGAGAGGCCTATGGCGTGGGTGTTGTCCTTGGCCACCTGCTGACAAGGCTGACAAGATAGGACCCTTTTGTCCATTGTTATTGGATAGGAACAGAACTTATAACCAGCTCCTGACCTAAATAGATCTTAGCACAACATTTTACTCAACATATCATATTCCATATTCACTATAACAAATATATTTACTACGACATTAGCAAGAACCGCCACATCCTCAGCCGGCTAATCCAGTGTGTGAAGTTTTGCGGAGTGTTTGAGTTAGCTTTGCGAGGCAAAGATGAAACTGAGGGCTCCACCAACCCTGGTAAGCCAACACTTTTGAGATCAGTCAATAAATGCTTCTGGTATTGACTTATATGCTGCCCCTGTCTTCATGTTGTTGCTGGACATATCTTTTTTTAAATGTGTGTAGGTCACCTAAATCATCAGAAAAATTGCCCCTCCTGAGAATTTTTTCAGGAGCCGCCACCGTCAAAACATCACGCCAAGGTAAGCCTACACCAAACACATACTTAGCTTGAAGTGTTTGTCAAATTCATAATGTGAAAAATGACTGGTGAAAAAATTATTGGAAGCATTTCCATGTTTGACCGCTAGGTTTTATTATGACTGTGGCGTTTGACTGAACACAGTCATTGAAAATGTGTTATTATTTTTGCAAAACGACAGTATAACTCTTTAATTTATGGCTACTACCTACCTACATTTTATTAACCTGTATCAGCTGCTGGTCGAGTTGTTCAACATATCACACTTTCATCTCAAGTTATTCTACCTTGGACAGAGTATCGTTTCTGAGTCTGAGCTTGCAGTGAGGGTTAAGCGGAGCAGTAATATCCGAACAATTACCTGCTTGCTTTCGAAACGCCCACTCTTTTCAACACACCCACTCCTTTCCACACACCCATACTCTGGTAAACATATAGAGTACCACTGTATGAGTCATAATACCCATAAAATCTAGAGGTCAAACAGGGAAATGGTTCCAATCGTTTTTCCACCATTAATTCTTCCCATAGGGGATTTTGGAAACACTTAAAATTAGGGCTGTGTTTCGTGTAGGCTTACCCTGGCATGACGTTTTGATAATGTCGTATATGATGAATGGTGGTCATCATTGCTGTCAACAAAAGAGTCCATCTATGTTGCATCGTGTCAGAAGTTTTTATTCATACCACGAGGTTACAGCATAAATTATAGACACGCGTCGTCTGGAGAGTAGTTGCCTCGAATTATAATAACCACTCTGGGGTTTATTGTCCAAAACCCTTCTTATATAGACACTACCAAAATAAGGGTTACCCCCTCTTCTGGCCAATCACCAGTCTCCCCTCGGGCGTCACCCTCCAAGCGGCACATTTCAAATAACATCATAAAACATCCCCCCCTTCAGACCTGAACAACCAACATTCCATTTCGTCATGAAAAACATTTAACAAAGGCATAATCTTCAGATACGATATTCCCCCCTTTCGAGACGACATAAACGTCTCGAAAACAAACAGAATAAGATTATGACTATTAACCATTTATCTTATTGAGTATCTTTAACATTAAACCAAACACATTCTCCTCTAGAGTGTAAATACCTTTCTATGAAATACCTGTTTATGAAGTGAGAATACCTTACTATGACATATGAACAACTGTTTATGAAGTATGAATACATTACTATGAATTATGAATAAATCTTTATGGAGTGTGAGAGCGAAAAACCTGTCCAGCAGCCATCCATCCATATCAATCAAGACAGTAAAATTCTCTCACGGTCCCTCTGCCCCAGGCAACCACCGTCGGTACTCCAGATAACCTCATAACTCATGTAAATGCATTTGAAAGTATGATGCAACTAAATACACATGTAAACAAAATCCTATCCATAAATATCCATTGTACGGCTGGTCAACCCATCGAATCGTACAATGAATCTCTCCCTTCCTAGACCTTCTGTCCCTAAACCCCATCGAAATAAACAAAAGCATCTAAGATCCTCATCTGCATTCAATAACATCAAACATCATTCTACTAAAATCAATACCTAAGAATATGACACAATTATGTATTACACATCAAATATGTCTATATTTCATTGCAGACACTGGAATGTAGTCCACTACACTTCCTCTCCCTGTAGTGTCCTCTTCCAATGAACTTGTTGATGATGGAATCAGCCACACCCTCCTTGTTTCATCTCCTCCAGTCATATTGTCCCTTCATATTGTCTTTGTTTGAGCATTCCAATCTCCACATGTTCTCCCAAATGCTTCTGGAATGACAAGAAAATAAACGACCAAACAGTATCTTTTCCAAAAAACACCTTCAAATTAAACATCAATATCCACTAAGACTATAAAACTGATATATAAATGATGCATGAATCACATAAACCCATTCCCCCCTTGATTCATAAATCATACTAAACATCACACTAATATTGAAAAAACAATTTGAAAAATCATCAAATAATCCAAAATGATATTTATCCATCAGTTCCACTTGTCCATCTTTATCCAGATCAGGAACAGTCAACACCGGCATCTGAGTGTTGTCTCCAGGCACCACTTCTCCAACCTATCTCAATCTCATAACTTTCTCAAAAGTCAGTACAAACATCACACAGTGTTATCAAAGCTTAAACTAAAATCTGACCCATCACTGCCCCTACTGGCCTAATTGATCTTGCATCCTCTCAGATCTCCCAAACACATCCCTTATAATGCATCTATAACCCCAGTGATCTTATCTGAACTATCTGGACTCAAAGTATAACTAATATTTATCAATATTATCTTCCCAAATGTTACACCATACCATGAATGAAGTCCCCCCTTCTCCCTTAGACTTACTCTTCAATGATAGGCTTGAAGACTATGACATGTAGCCATGTCTCTTTTCACCCCATTTTCAACCCTAGCTTCAGATTTCTGTGTTGGTACCACTCCTCTTTTAATGGTAAAAAACCTCATATGGAAGCTTAAACGTTGACCTGTAACAACATCCTATCCCCCATAGGGTAAGAATATACTCTATCATCACAAACCCACCAAATATCTCTAAAATTCCCATAGTCACATTGTCAGTCAAAAGCTAATCTTTTAACCATCAAAGTCCTGCTCTTCTTACTACCTGGTATATAAAAAGTAACCTATATTCCCACAAACATACCCCTACCTCATATGTTTTATTAGAACAAAAACAACTTTTATCCCTAAATATTTCACCTGAATACTTCAGGTTTCCACTGTTACATGACTTTACTTTCCATCTAACAATTCCCATAGGGTAATCCATTTACCCAAGAACCCTTAAACCCTACTGTTCTGACAACTACATTATTTTATCTGTCAATGACTGTTGCCGATACCACAGCCATGACAAAGCATAACCCTGACCCACACCTGCCAGAGGCCGCGCGACCGTCTAACACGTCTTGGGCTGGCATCCCCAACAGACATCAACCCTCAAGATTCCTCACTGATTCTTACAGAATGAGTTAATCTATCTCTAACTTTCACAACAGAGGAACGAGCAGCACTGATCAGATGCCCCCCCCCCTCTGTCATCAAAATCAAAAGACCCCATCCTGCAGCTTCCATGATGAATCTCTATTCTCCATTTCAGATTAATCTATATTGTTTCTATCTGCTCTCCTATTTTAACCCCATTCGTACCATAACCTCCTGAGTCATTAATCTAACCCCCTTTAATTTCAGAACAGTTGTTGTCGGTATCATACTCCTATATTTACTATTGCCATAGTATCATTAATCCCTTCCCCAAAGTTACCATTAACGTTGTTGATTTAGTTGATTGATTAAAACCCTTAATTCCTTCTAGTGGAAAAGCTACCACTATACTCTGTGTATTATTTACTGTTTGAGTGACTACTGTAATCTACCCTTCCTGAACTCCCTCAATGACTGTGGAGGCTACAACAGACCTCAACTCTTCCATTATAAGCATTACTCTATGAATCACATAGCCCTTTACCCAATAATTCCCAACCAAAACAAATTCTAATGCTTGCACTAGATAAGTACACATATTCTCCCTGACCTTTCTCTGTAACATTACGCAACATAAGTGAACAGTCACTCCTAACCCTCTTCTAAACTATACCTCCTTTTACTCCTGGTCCTGATAACAACACTTATTCTCCATAATTATCTCTCCATATGGGAGAAACGTCCCCATCCTAAACCCTAATAAGTATTTTTCCCCCTAAAATTGGTGCTGTATTGGTTCCCTTATAATCAAATGCAATATATTTATGACTTTAATACCTATCAATATTGAAAGAGTTAAATTGCTTCTCCCTGTTGTTCTAATAGACTGAAGTGTTAATGTCCTTATTTACTCCTAGCTTTCCCCCAGTTTTCCCCTAAGACTTTGAACTCTTTCCTTGTACTTCCATCCATCACCACTAGTGTCACTTTTTCCCCCTTTCAGTTCTACCTCTAAACTTTAAACCTTTTGATTACACAAAATACACCTATAATGACCTTGATCTCCCTACTGTACAGTGTCATTCACCATTGTTCTCTCTCTTACTACTAACTTTGAAACTTAGCTTACTGTCTCAGAGTTCCTTCACCCCTAGTTCTCCTAACCTATTTTAATCTAATCCTCTCCTAACCTTTAAAAAACCTTTTTCCACTGATTTATTGACAAAATTCCTTCCCCACCAATTTTAGAATACGTGATTGGGAATTCCCCACCTGCTCCTGACTCCTTTACACACAGACTTGGCAAAACCGACTAAACACCTTTAGCCTAACCTCAAATCTCTTTGTGTCAGGATGTAACCCAGAATAACAGTCACTCTATTAAGTTTATTTTCCCAGACAGATTGTCTAACAGGTAATCTAATACATTATCATCCTTCCTATGATATTATCTTTTAAGCAAATGATTCCCAAAAAACCCTACTTCTTAAAATATTCTACCAGACAGTCAGTCGTCTAGTGTACATCTTATTGTACAATTCAATTTAAACCATGCATCTCTTCCCAACACTGCCATAACAGTTTCTTCTAATATTAGTATCTTAAGAGTAATTAACTATTTTACTACCTCAAATCCCTATCCTAATTCGTTATCAATTAGTGAGATGTTTAACCTCTTTAGGCTGAACCCAGATAAGTTTTTCCCCTATTCACTATCACTTCTAATTGTCAGTTGTTTCAACTGTTAGCTATTTCCTCTTCTTCTCTAATCGATGCTCTCAGCAATGCACCCCCCTTCATCTCTTCTAGAACAGGTGATCTTTTTCTCCTTCATCTTCCTCTGTTGTTTTCTCCTGTTCTTGGGATTCTCTCAGCAGTCTTCTTGGTCCTGTTCCTTCTCGTCGTTGACATATCAGTATTCTTCAAAAGGTTATCTTCTAAGTTCTGTTCTTGAAATATCATCTTCTTACCAGTGACCTTTCCTTTGGCCTCACTGTATTATTCTTCTCCTTCAATTCTTGAGGTCTTCATCCAGTCGTGTTACTTCTTCCACTTCTCCATTTCTTCTTTGCTCTTGTACCTTCAACTTTTATCAGAGATCAAATCTCTAGTATCCATTTCTTCTTTCCTCTCTTGCCACTTCCCTCTGATCACAGAGTCACCTCCACCCATGACCTCTCATTAACATCATCCTCTTCTCCTTCACGTTCCAGACATCTCATTTTCTTCCGTCTTCTGGATTCATCTTCATCGTTGTTTCTGCGGGTACCCTATCTATTATCTATATTTCTGATGCAATAATCACTCCTGGATGATCATTGTACGCTGAGAATAAACATCCCTAAGCTCTACTTTTTAAACCTATCTTATCGCTGACATATTTTTATCAATTTCTGTTTGAGAATGAAGGGCAACTTTTGTTTCACTTGCCGGATAACCTAGCAACACTTTAATTAAAGGATTACCCCTATTTCAACCCGTGTAATGACTTTCATAGTCCTGATATCTTTTTCCCCATTGTAACACCCTTTTATATTCCTTTATTGTGAACTATCTTATTTTAAACTATATAGCCTATGTAGGCTTCCCCCCTTAAATTATTAATATAAACCTAACAACTCCAAATAAATCCAAATAAGTCCATTAAAAAATCATGAATAATTAAAACCAATTTTTATTCCTATATCCTATGTCCCCAATTTATCCATTAGTGTTGACTATATTACCACAACCCATCAAATGCAAGTAAATTAGTCAACTCCCAAGCAATCCCAAAAACAAAGCCTCTAACCCTTCAATACTACAATCCCCATAAACCCCCTTGCTCTATAGGCCCTTGCACTATAAGCACCTAATTATCTTAAATTTAAAGAATAATGTCAGTCCTTGATTCCCAACCCAACTGTAATTAAACCCCAGTGATGCACATAGCCCCCAAAATGCAATTTTTAATGAATCAGTTTGCCAAGCTTATGCGAAATGGTCATAACATCACATATCCTGTTAGGGAAAGATTTTGTAACCATAATCAGTACCAAAACCTTTTTGACTTGATCCTCTGCCACGTGACGTGATCACTTCCTGTATCTCCTCGCTCCCCCTCTCTCCTGTCTCTCATGACAAGGGACAAAGACACAAGAACCAGCTTTTAATAGTTAATGCCCTCACTGAGTGTTTCCAACCATTCAATATTCGTTCGTTCTACATTCGCTCTAAGACTTTAACTCAGGACTAATTATAGATCGCCCAAAAACATTTTGCTTTTAATCCGTCATTTAATTATTTAATTCAATCTATTATAATCCGTTATCCTATATTTAATTTATAAATTCAATAGGTACCCAAACAAGTTTCATCTTAACCCACCGCCGTTTAAACTTATAAGATTCGTGTTAAACTCTCCTTGTGCCTATTTGTTCCGTCGTCTGTGTTCCTCTGTCTCCCCCTGCAGTTTAACCAATGTGTTGTTTTACAGAAATCCACGCATGCGCAAATATCATTTTAACCTCATGCTTGAGTTTCAGCATCCCATCGTGGTGCCGTCTAGTGCCGTAAAACAAAACGTTCCCTAATCTCGTGCCATAAACTCCAACTCCCCCGTTCTGTAGTATAATGTCACAAAATTAAATGCATGCCCATACATTTATTACATAAATCGCTCCAAAACATTTCATTTAATTTTAATCGTCTTTTAATTTAATTAATTATACTCCGTCAACATATATTTGATTTATAACTTTACTACATCTCGCCAAATAATTTCACGTTCGAACAACAGCCGTTTAACACCTAGGAGATTTTTCCAAACTCTCTATTCGGTGGCTATTTTCCCCTTCAGACCCCCCCCAAATGGGACCTATGACCCTTACCCATAATGCCGTGTTTTGTAGGCTTAGCACATAACCACATGTTGTAGTTTTTAGCCCCGTAAAATCAACACGCACATGCGCACAACCCCTTAAGCCCATGCTTCCCACACAATAGACCGATAGCATTACGCTACAGCGTCACTATTTTATACGTTATACTCACACAATTACACATAACAGAGCTCACAAAACATATAACCTGACTTACACACAAATACAAATTTAAAAGACTTTAATCCGTCGGTACGGGGCCTTTAAGGACATCCACTAGCATGTAGCACTCAACACAATTAGCCTTTAGCATTATCATTAGCAACCATGTATCATGTAGCATGAAGCATAATCACTCACCATTAGCCTTTAGCTAACTGCGGCCTACTACGCCAACAAATATCCTAGCATTGTCCCCAAATCATTATCCATATATCCATCTAACTTTATGCTGCCTTGAATTATGAATATCATATCGAGAGGTTATCCCCAGCCAATTTCCCGTCGGCCAGAGGAGGAGTATAACATAAATACAATCATTCAATTCATGGTTCCCGGAACCAACCTGCCAAAGCCTAACACTTCACACAGGATTTGTAGCCCACTCAATAATAATAATAATTATTATTACGAGTCGCCCCGTTTCGAGGTCTTTCCTAGATTGACAATGCCCTAAAATGCATACGTATTCCTGACTTCATTCTGCCAATATCTGCCGTTAATATCTCTACCATCGATTGCTCTAAAATTATTTACCGTTTACCCATCAACCAAATTTAGAAATTTTCCAGACTCCTAGTCAACAGCCATAACGCCACCCGAAACACGGTCATAAGGGTACATTCCTCCAGTGTACACAAGCAGTAACAAACTAACAACTTAGCTGCATTTAGTCGGGTCATGACTCCAGACCGAAGTTAGCTTGAGTTAGCTTGGCGACTCCAAATGCAGCAAAGAAGGATTGCATCATCCCTCCTGGCTAGCTCGCCATTCTGTTGTATATGATGAATGGTGGTCATCATTGCTGTCAACAAAAGAGTCCATCTATGTTGCATCGTGTCAGAAGTTTTTATTCATACCACGAGGTTACAGCATAAATTACAGACACGCGTCGTCTGGAGAGTAGTTGCCTCGAATTATAATAACCACTCTGGGGTTTATTGTCCAAAACCCTTCTTATATAGACACTACCAAAATAAGGGTTACCCCCTCTTCTGGCCAATCACCAGTCTCCCCTCGGGCGTCACCCTCCAAGCGGCACATTTCAAATAACATCATAAAACATCCCCCCCTTCAGACCTGAACAACCAACATTCCATTTCGTCATGAAAAACATTTAACAAAGGCATAATCTTCAGATACGATAATAACCATGTAAATCTCTCTAGGACAAGGTGATTTTTATCAATATATTTTCCTGTATTTACCCCCCAAAACTGAAATGCTAATTAGCTGCTAATGTGGCTATCATAAAGAACTACAAATGCCATG
Source organism: Coregonus lavaretus (assembly GCF_964263955.1). Classification (NCBI taxonomy): domain Eukaryota; kingdom Metazoa; phylum Chordata; class Actinopteri; order Salmoniformes; family Salmonidae; genus Coregonus; species Coregonus lavaretus. The sequence continues at coordinate 18,765,382 of NC_139990.1, forward strand.
ATGATCTGGCGAATTGAGGCAAATGTAAGAATCTCTGGATTAACTATCTAATGTTAGTTAAATGTAGTAATTAATAAATTGGCTACATTTCTTTAAATGGACAATAAATGCAAGTAATCACAGTCAACCCACATTTTTTATTTAGCACAACAGTTTATCCACCTTTTGTGGAAAAATGCATTGAAAGTAAAGGGAGCGTTACTTTTTTCCAACAGATTCTTAACCACTACATCACTGGTAGGCTACTGATACAGTGTGGGCAGTATGAGAGCCAAGAGAGGGAGTGAGATCCATTATGAGGGAGAAGGGGATACTGAGTATATACTGATAGCATACTGAGTCATCATTAGATTCAAATATGTTATATTTTTTTTTATGGAAACGGGGCCGACAGGTAGGATTTCCTCGCTGTCTCTGGCGCACACTCCAGTACAGTAGGTGGCGTTAATGCACCATAACGTTGGATGCCAACCACCGATAAACCCCACCGAAGAAGAAGCTAGCTATAAATACTTCAAGGAAAGCGTCTCCTCGACTCTTGACATCGACTTTGTTTGAAATTTCTATACTTTCTTTAAAAAAAATATATATATATATACACACATCTCTCTCGAAACTATGTCTTCCTCTGATGTTGCTCGGCAGCTGGTACGTTATAAAGTCTTTTTTGTGTGTTTTTAGAGTTAGCTACTGTTAGCTATCTGAATATAAACTTTACAGAACATAACGAACAAGTTTAGGATGTTTGAGTCAGACATGGCAGGGAGTGTCCCTTGCGAATGCTAACTAGCTTGCTTGTAAAAGTAACCAACTGTACCTTCCGAAAGTTGGTAAGTTGGCTGGCTAACTAGCTAGTCGTGTTAGTCAACGTTAGTAATGTAGCTAGGTAGCCGCTATTTTCGTAAACTTTCACAGCCAGTGCCGGCTAACGCGTTAACCTTTTTTATTTATATTTATTAAGTAGCTAACCTACTATACATTACAGTATATAACTTTAGATGTCGATGTTTTGCTAGCTGTGTCTTGAGATCAAATTAGACTCAAATGCCGTGATTTAGCTGTTTCAAATTATTTCATTTTGTTAGGTTTAAAAGGATATTTCTTGTTCCCTACACTAGAGCATTAAACAAAGTTTCAGCGGTTTATATTTGGTGTCTGAACAGACATTACTCTGGGGGAGTTTGTTGATGTTTTATGTTGTGTTCCCGACATTAGGGTGCGCGGCCCCTCTCTCTGTCGGGCCATGTTGGGTTTGACAGCCTTCCAGACCAGCTGGTCAACAAGTCCACCTGCCAAGGCTTCTGTTTCAACATCCTCTGTATAGGTAAGACCACGACTGTCTCTCTCCAAATAGGCCTATCTCCTTGCTGCCTCTCACTGTCTCTGACTGTGTGTATCCCCCACCAGGTGAGACTGGTATTGGTAAGTCGACTCTGATGGACACACTGTTCAACACTAACTTTGAGAACTGTGAGTCGTCCCACTTCGAGCCACAGGTGAAGCTGCGAGCCCAGACATACGACCTGCAGGAGAGTAATGTCAGACTCAGACTCACGGTAGTCAACACTGTCGGCTTTGGAGACCAGATGAACAAACAAGACAGGTAGGGAGAGGGGTGTGTGTTATCACATCACTGTCAGCATTTAAGACTAGATGAACAAACTGGGGAAGTGTGTGAATACTAACCGTATGTTTTTCCCTACTAGCTACCAGCCGGTGGTGGACTATATAGACCGTCAGTATGAGACGTATCTCCAGGAGGAGCTGAAGATCAAGAGAAGCCTCCATAACTACCACGACTCCCGGCTCCATGCCTGTCTCTACTTCATATCGCCCTCCGGACACTCCCTCAAGTCCCTGGACCTACTCACTATGAAGAAACTAGACAGCAAGGTGTCTGTCAACGGCTACTGGTCACTCTCAGAGTACAGTCACTGACCCAGCTCTCATGTCACTGTACTGAAGTCACAGATCTCAGATCCTTCTGGCAGTCAAACACTGAGCCAACTGTAGGACAGAGATATTAAGCTCCAGGTGTCAGGGTATTTTTTTAGCTCCTCGATTCTGAGTGATAATGTATGTGAATGCACATGACTGAGGCCAGGATTCAATCTGATCATGTTTGTACATTTCTTGTAATTTAGCAGACGCTCTTATCCAGAGCGACTTACAATAGTGAGCGCATACATTTTTGTACTTGTCCCCTGTGGGATTCGAATCCATAAGCCTGACATTGCAAGTGCCATGCTCTACCAACTGAGCCACATGGGACCACAATGCATCTTTTAAAGACAATGTTACTGCGTTTGCGGAGATCGCATTCAAGGTAATCGCTGTAGATGTCAGCCCAATTGGAAATCAAGCACGCTATAGCGTGGTTTCAGAATGAATCCCTGCCTTACTGTGTCGTAGTTTAGTGTTACCCTAGATGTGTCCACGCTGGGGTGGTCTGGAGTTCTTCTGCGCTCTGTCTAGTCACTCACAGCAGCTGGAATGAGCTCAGCTGTGTGCGTGTGTGCCCACCCCAGTGATTACCATCTGAATGGGGTTGAGTTTTCTGTGGAATGCTGTCTAGCTTTCTTTGTGCTGTATGGACAGAGCGATGTAGTGACTCTGAAAAGATGGGAGAGAGCGAGAACAGTGAAAGTAGAGGACTGATGCATAGAGACAGAACCGTGTGTTTGTACCAGGCACAGAGAGTGTATACTTAGCTGTGGTGTGTGTGGGTTACGGGCAAGAAGCTAGTGTAGGCTGGGCGGCCTTTGGGTGGGACTCTGTCAATAAACACTATGGATCATGAGTGCTGCTTGCACAGTACTATGAGTTGCATGGGCCTTGTAGACAAGCTAGCATGCTAATGTCATGTAGAATGTGCACCTTCTAAAATTGGTTTCTTTCAGTGCTAAAATAAATATTGTGGAATTCTCACCATCCTCTGCACAGTAATATCAAATTCTCTCTGTGTGTTCGTTCCAGGTGAACATCATCCCAGTGATAGCCAAGGCGGACACCATCTCTAAGAGTGAGCTGCACAAGTTTAAGCTCAAGATCATGAGTGAGCTGGTCAGTAACGGAGTTCAGATCTACCAGTTCCCTCTGGACGATGAGACTGTAGCCAAGGTTAACACTACCATGAATGCAAGTACATGCACACATCTGCTGCTACACATGTTTATGTAGTTATTGTTGACAGAACATCTCAAAGACGGTATTCACATAAGTATCTTAGTGTCTGTTATGTGCATTCTACATCTCAGGGCTATGTCACGAAGCCAGCTAGAAATATTCAGGATTGTCTAAAGCTAGCTAGTTTCAGTTGGCTTCACATTCTAACTAAGGCTTCATCCACAGAGGTGGGTATTGATGAAAAACCTGCCTCTAATTCAAACCAGGCTTCAAACTGCACATGCATGTCATATGTGGATAGCCCAGCGAGTCAAAAAACAGGTCTTAATTAAGACTATGCTCGCTAACCCTATCCTGATTTGGGCCATACCCGCCGTTCCTCAACTGGAAGTGTGTTTGTGCAGGGCCATCTGCCGTTTGCTGTAGTGGGCAGTACAGAGGAGGTGATGGTGGGGAACAAAGTGGTGAAGGCTCGCCAGTACCCCTGGGGCGTAGTGCAAGGTGAGCGCACAAGAGTGTGTGTTAGGGACCCTCTGTCGGGCAGGAGGAGAAGATTGGACAAATCCACTGTGTTGTGCTGACTGTTTCAGTGGAGAATGAGAGTCACTGTGACTTTGTGAAGCTGCGTGAGATGCTGATCTGTGTGAACATGGAGGATCTGAGGGAGCAGACTCACACGCATCACTATGAACTGTACCGCCGCTGCAAGCTAGAGGAGATGGGCTTCAGAGACACAGACCCTGAGAGCAAACCTGTCAGGTACACACACTGAATGCAAACCTGTCAGGTGCAATATACACACAGTGTTGATTCTGACACTAGTGAAATTGAAGTGTGTATGACCTTTGCAATGTGTGTTATTGTGCACAGCCTGCAGCAGACATACGAAGCAAAGCGTACAGAGTTTCTGGGGGAACTTCAGCGGCGAGAGGAGGAGATGAGACAGCTGTTTGTCCAGAGAGTCAAAGAGAAGGAGGCTGAACTCAAAGAAGCTGAGAAAGTGGTATATGTCACATGTGCCCGTGCACACACACCTACAGTAACACATCACACATACAAATACACAGATATTAAAATAAACTTGGCAGAAAATGTGTTTTATGTGACTATCCATTGTTAAGTCTCTAACCTTTTTGCTGCTGTGAGTAGCTGCAGGGAAGGTTTGAGCAGCTGAAGCGGTTGCATGCGGAGGAGAGGGGTGCGTTGGAGGAGAAGAGAAGAGTTCTAGAGGAGGACCAGAGTTCCTTCAGTAAGAAACGAGCTGCAGCCCAGCTACTGCAGGCCCAGAGCCTTAATGCTAACGGGAAGAAGGACAAGGACCGCAAGACGTGAGTTACCTCTGACCTCTAGGCCGTACACTGACCTCTTTTTAATGTCTCCATTTGAGCAGTTTAGATTTCTTCTATAGATGTTTGATATCAGACTCTGTGCTGTGACTGAGGGCAGTTTCTAACACATGATTGTCCCGCTCTCTTCTCTTATTGTACCCCACTTTCCCTCTCCTGTCCCCCCATCTCTTTCTCTCTCAGCTCGGGGTTCATGTGAAGATCAGCGAGACTCGGATCATTAAATCAACCAATGGCATCTAGTCCTCTATTCTGCCCTCATTGGCCAGTTTTTGGCACTAAATAGGAAGTAATTTCAGAGTCTGCTAACTTCAAATGTCTTAGTTTTATAAAGAAAGGAACAAAAAAAAGCATTTTAAAACTGACTCTGTACTGTCAACAGCCCATAAGACATCAGTCTTCAGGCTTAAGTTATGAGGCTCACGTGTTGTTCCTGCTCTGTTTGCTTTACAGTGTTTCCCCTAGGATTTCTTTCAGCAGCGGTGGCAAAGTTATTGGGGGGGTGTGGCCAATGGTATGGTTTAAGAGGCCTTCTTGGCCTCAGACAATGATGCTGTTTTTAAAATGAATTTCCTGCAATTCTACACATTTTGCTTTGGCTTATTCAGTCTTATGCTATCTGAGTGACTCAAACATTATAACAAAGTCAATGGGTGTGCCATGACATGGAATTTTAGATTCTCCCTGACTGTCAAGTTTTTTATTTTGTTGAGTGTTAGTTCTCAAAGATCTTATTAAAAATATATATATTGCTAATCTGGTTTTGTTTGGGTAAGTTTATATTGAAAACTTTTTAAATGTTTTTTGTGCCGCTGTTAAACACACTTAGGGGAAACACTGCTTTGATGTCCAGTGCCAAAAATCTGAACGTTTGCATTTGTTATTTTATACCTCCTTTTAGTGGTATTTTGCTTTATATATCCCTCCATTTTATATCTCGCTGTTTTTCCAAGGAATTCCCTATACTTACCTCACACTCACTCCACTGACTGTTTCACTTCCCACTACCATTAATCAGTAAAAAGGGATTATTTGGGTTATAATTTTACTAATTGGATGGGATTTATCTGTACGTTTACATTCGTTATGTATATACATTTTCCTTCTTATGGAGTTTAACCAATCATTATATTCCAGTGAAACAATGCTATGCCAAACTGAAACACTAGAGTGCTTAAAGTGTACATGTGCCTTACATGTGATATTTATATTGACTCACTATAGACTAGCACAAACCAGGGTACTGTTTACACAAGTGATGTCATGTTTACATGATTTAACTACCCCAATTCAGACTCCTCCTCATTCTACTGTCCCTTCACTCATTTGGCATGCGTTTGATAAACTGTTATTGGGGAAAGATTTTAATATCTAAAACAATTGTATTTCTCATGATAATATCTGTCTTTTAAACCAGTGTCCAATGCAGTGTGTGCAATTTTGTTCTCAGTAGTTTTAAATAAATAAATTGTATATGTAGTGAAACTGACCTGCAGTATTATACATTTCTTTCCAAAAGTATTTCTTATTTATATAAAAGGAGTTAATTAAACTCACCATCTTTTTTTATTTTATGTTGACGTCTAGACTATTTTAAAAGGTGTATTCTGCTCTAGTACTGACTGAGGTGATACAGTATCTGCAGTGTTCTCTTCTTGAAGCCATTTATTTAGTCTATCCTGACTCCCTGATCTAGAGGTCTTCTCGCTTACCAAAATTGAGATCCGAACTGAATTGATCCATTCAATTCCTACCCGACCCTGACAGGATCTGGTAAAAAAAAAATATATATATATATATTTTTTTAAATCCGATTCGGATCCAAGGTGGACCAGATCCGACCCAAAACCTGTCCGAGCTGAGGTAAACATATCCAAATTGGGTCGCTCTCTATCGACTAAAATGTATCCGAAAGATAAATGACACTTTATTGCCACCCAAACCAGCGAAATTGTTTAGACATGTCTGGCACTGAACTTTAACATGGATTTTCGGTTTTAGGTCTAACTAAAATAATTGGTCTACAGCTTAGCATTTTCATAATCACATCCCTACAGCGGGAGAACATGAGGTTTTCAGAAATGTTTTTCTTATTTCTGTTGATCAAATATTTCAGTAATTTTTTTGTAATCATCGCGTCCCAGACAGAGCAGCGAATAGTAATATTCTCTAGGCCTATTATTTTTGTTAGCAACATTACAACCTAGCCTAAAATTGTTTTGATCAACATTGATTTAGACTAAAGGTGGGCTATAGCCTGTTTGACTAGCAAGCTTCAGAATACATTTTGAAGAGGCTACTGAAAGTAATTCTCCCATCATGCGTTCCCATGTAATTTCCAACAATTGGGATATGTACTGTAGGTCTAGACAAGGTTAATATTCCAACTATGATAACGCTATAGTTGGATCTAAAATATTTGTACGTTTTCAGAGCTCTGTTCATTTTGTTTCTGTTGAGCACTTTTTTTTTTTTTTGATTAGATGTTTGTGGTGATTTTAGGAAACTAGCGGTAGGCTATTCCTGTAACTCATTATAATAGGCTAATATTTTTTTTTTTTCTAAATGAAATGAAGATCTATCCTTTAGGCCTACAGAATTAGCCCGAGATTGGTTTGATAGAAAAGTCATCTACGCCACAGCTGTATAAGCCTACTATCCGGAGAGTAAAAAAAATATTAGTTAGAGTTCCTGATATTTCTTATACCTATCTATGCCATACACAAAAAATCGGCAGCCTTTCAACATTAGGCTACAATATATTCTGCAGATAAGACTATGGCTATCAGTCTACCGCACATACACACACACAAGCAGATTAACTTGGTCAAAAACGGGGTTATAGTGTAAATTACTTATTTTGAAAGAAAGCCACATAACTAGCGCATAAATGAGTCACTCATCTTTATGCTGACAAATTTCACATGCACTTGTCTTAAGTCAGGCCAGGAGCTACGTTAGGGCAGTCGAGGCCCCCAAAGGCCCGACCATAATGCCGGCCATGATTCAACATTAGTTAAACTTATTTTAAACTAAGAAAATAAAAAGTAATAAAAAAGATACACAGTATATATTAGATACTAACTGTAAGTCGCTCTGGATAAGGGCGTCTGCTAAATGATATGTAGTATGTGTATATACAGTGCATTTGGAAAGTATTCAGACCCCTTTTTCCACATTTTCTTACGTTATTCTAAAATGTATTAAATTGTTTATTTTCCTCATCAATCTACACACTACCCCATAATAAACTGAAATATCACATTTACATAAGTATTCAGACCCTTTACTCAGTACTTTGTTGAAGCACCTTTGGCAGTGATTACAGCCTTAAGTCTTCTTGGGTAGGACGCTACCAGCTTGGCACACCTGTATTTGGGGAGTTTCTCCTATTCTTCTCTGCAGATCCTCTCAAGCTCTGTCAGGTTGGATGGGTATTGTTCCTGCACAGCTATTTTCAGAGATGTTCAATCGGGTTCAAGTCTGGCCTCAAGGACATTCAGAGACTTGTCCCGAAGCCACTCCTGCATTGTCTTGGCTGTGTGCTTAGGGTCGTTGTCCTGTTTGAAGGTGAACGTTCGCCCCAGTCTGAGAGCTCTGGAGCAGGTTTTCATCAAGGATCTCTCTGTACTTTGATCCGTTCATCTTTGCCTCGATCCAGAATAGTCTCCCAGTCCCTGCCGCTGAAAAACATCCCCACAGCATGATGCTGCAACCACCATGTTTCACCGTAGGGATGGTGCCAGGTTTCCTCCAGACGTGACGCTTGGCATCCAGGCCAAAGAATTCAATCTTTGTTTCGTCAGACCAGAGAATCTTGTTTCTCATGGTCTGAGAGTCTTTAGGTACCTTTCGGCAAACTCCAAGTGGGCTGCCGTGCCATTTACTGATGGGTGGCTTCCGTCTGGGCACCCTACCATAAAGGCCTGATTGGTGGAGTGCTGCAGAGATGGTTGTCTTTCTGGAAGGTTCTCACATCTTCACAGAGGAACTCTAGAGCTCTGTCAGAGTGACCATCAGGTTCTTGTTCACCTCTCTGAATAAGGTCCTGATTGCTCAGTTTGGCCAGCTTCAGGAAGAGTCTTGGGGGTGCCAAACTAATTCCATTTAAGAACAATTGAAGCCACTGTGTTCTTGGGGACCTTCAATACTGCAGAAATGTTTTGGTACCTTTCCCCAGATCTGTGCCTCGACACAATCCTGTCTCGGAGCTCTACGGGCAATTCCTTCAACCTCATGGCTTGGTTTTGCTCTGGCATGCAATGTCAACTGTGGGACCTTATATAGACAGGTGTGTGCCTTTCCAAATCATGTCCAATCAATTGAATTTACCACAGGTTGGCTAGAGCGTGGTCCTAATAACGGCAAGGTCGTGGGTTCGATCCCCTTACTGGGGATGAGGTACATTTTGTGAGTCAATATTGTGTACCACTTGGGTGTATCCCCAGTGGCTTACCGAAATAGCTAACCTGGGAAAGCGTTAGACTGAAGATCTAAAGGTCCGTGGTTCGATCCTGGGTTTTGGTATTTGAGCTCGTTCTTGCCTCTTGGATCACAAGGAGCATACCCAAAGCTTGCTACATGTCGCATGCTAGCTCATGTGCTTGTCCTCAGAAAGTAAGAAATGTATTTTTAGGCTGACATTGTGACATCAGCGTTACAAAAAAGTATGTTGTCATTATTATATTACAGTAGCTTGTGGTAACACTATGCTACAGGAAGTGTGAACTGGAGCTGTCTTGGATCCTGAAAAACAATGTGTGTTGGTGGTCCACTGTAGCTCAATTGGTAGAGCATGGCGTTTGTAACGCCAGGGTAGTGGGTTCGATCCCCGGGACCACCCATTCGTAAAAATGTATGCACACATGACTGTAAGTCGCTTTGGATAAAACCTTCTGCAAAATGGCATATTATTATGATGAGAATGCGGGCATCGATCCCGCTACCTCGCACATGCGAAGCAAGCACTCTACCATTTGAGCGAATTCCCCATCTGGTTAAACATGACACAAGGAGCAACCAAGAGGGTCTAGCCTTGACAGGTTATGATCTTGGCGTACTTGTTTATTTCCGCGACAGCACTTGTAGAGTCTCGTGGCTGGTAACAATAGTGCAAGACGCCAAGAGGCCGGTTAGCTCATTTGGCAAGAGCGTGATGCTAATAACGCCAAGGTCGCGTGTTCGATCCCCGTACTGGCCATGAGGTACATTATTAGAGTCAATATTTTGTGCCACTTGCGTGTATCCACATGGGTGCCACAGACATAGTTCCAGGGACCTGCCGAAATAGCTCAATTGGGAGAGCGTTAGACTGAAGATGTGAAGGTTCCTGGTTTGATCCCGGGTTTCGGCATTTCGGTTTGAACTCGCTGCTTGGACTGCAAGGAGTATACCCACAGCTTTGTTTGCGGGCCTCAATCTTGCTACATGTTGCATGCTAGCTCTTGTGCTTGTCCTCAGAAAGTAAGAAATGTCCTTCTTCTTAGGCTGACATTGTGACATCAGCGTTACAAAAAAAGTAAGGTGTCATTATTACATTACAGTAGCTTGTGGTAAGAGTAAGCTGCAGGAAGTGTGAACTGGAACTGTCTTGGATCCCGAAAAAGAATGTCCTAATCCAGGCACTTGTCATCTCCCATCTGGATTACTGCAACTCGCTGTTGGTTGGGCTCCCTGCCTGTGCCATTAAACCCCTACAATTTATCCAGAACGCTGCAGCCCGTCTGGTGTTCAACCTTCACAAGTTCTCTCATGTCACCCCGCTCCTCCGCACACTCCACTGGCTTCCAGTTGAGGCTCGCATCTACTACAAGACCATGGTGCTTGCCTACGGAGCTGTGAGGGGAACGGCACCTCCTTAACTTCAGGCTCTGATCAGACCCTACATCCAAACGAGGGCACTACGTTCATCCACCTCTGGCCTGCTAGCTCCCCTACCTCTACGGAAGCACAGTTCCCGCTCAGCCCAGTCAAAGCTATTCACTGCTCTGGCACCCTAATGGTGGAACAAGCTCCCCCACGACGCCAGGACAGTGGAGTCACTGAACACCTTCCGGAGACACTTGAAACCCTACCTCTTTAAGGAATACCTGGAATAGTATAAAATAATCCTTCTTCCCCACCCCCCATAAAACAATGAATTAAAAAACGGTGATTGTCCCACTGGCTATCATAAGTTGAATGCACCAATTTGTAAGTCGCTCTGGATAAGAGCATCTGCTAAATGATGTAAATGTAAACGTTGGAGAATACGGGTATCGATCCCACTACCTCTTGCATGCTAAGCAAGCGCTCTACCATTTGAGCTAATTCCCCATCTTGTTAAAAAAGACACAAGGAGCAATCAAGAGGGTCCAGCCTTGACAGGTTACGATCTTGGCATACTTGTTAGTTTACGCGACAGCACTTGTAGAGTCTCGGTGGCTAGTAACAATAGTGCAAGAAGCCAAGGGGCCTGTTAGTTCAGTTTGCTAGAGCTTGGTGCTAATAACGCCAAGGTCGGGGGTTTGATCCCGGTACTGGCCCTGAGGTTCCTTTTGACAGTCAATATTATGAGCCACTTGCTTGTATCCACATGGGTGCCACAGACATAGTTTTGGGAACTTGCTTAAATAGCCCTGTTGGGAGAGCGTTAGACTGAAAATCTAAAGGTTCCTGGTTCGCTTTCGGAATTTGAGTTTGATCTCAGTGCTTGGACTGCAAGGAGCATACGCACAGCTTTGTTTGTGGGTCTCAATCTTGCTACATGTCGCATGCTAGCTCATGTGATTGTCCACATAAAATAAGAAATGTCTTTCTTTTTAGGCTGACATTGTGACATCAGCGTTACAAAAAAGTACGTTGTCATTATTACATTACAGTAGCTTGTGGTAAGACTAAGCTGCAGGAAGTTTGAACTGGATTTGACTTGAATAGTGAAAAAAACTGTGTGTTGGAGAACACGGGCATCAATCCCGCTACCTCTCGCATGCTAAGCAAGCGCTCTACCATTTGAGCTAATTCCCCATCTGGTTAAAATAGACACAAGGTGCAATCAAGAGGGTTCAGCCTAGACAGTTTATGATCTTGGCGTACTTGTTACTTTCCGCCACATCACTTGTAGAGTCTTGCTGGCTGGTAACAACAGTGAAAGTAGGCAAGCGGCTGGATAGCTCAGTTGGCTAAAGCGTGTTTCTAATAATGCCAAGGTCGCAGGTTTGATCTCCGTACTGGCCATGCGGCTCCTTCAGACAGTTAATATTTTGTGCCACTTGCGTGTATCCACATGGGTGCCAAAGACATAATTCCAGAGACCTGCCGAAATAGCTCAGTTGGGAGAGCGTTAGACTGAAGATCTAAAGGTCCCTGGTTGGCTTTCGGCATTTGAGTTTGATCTCAGTGCTTACACTGCAAGTAGAATATGCGTTGTTTGTGGGCCTCAATCTTGCTGCATTCTAGATCATGTGATTTTCCTCAGAAAGTAAGGAATGTCTTTATTTTTTGTGGGGCATCAGCATTACAAAAAGTACGTTGTCATTATTACACTACAGTAGCTTGTAGTAAGACTTAGCTGCAGGAAGTGTGAACTGGAGCTGATTTGAATCCTGAAAAATAACATCTGTTGGAGAATACGGGCATCGATCCCTCTACCTCTCGCATGCTAAGCAAGCGCTCTACAATTTGAGCTAATTCCCCATCTGGTTAAAATAGACACAAGGTGCAATCAAGAGGGTTCGTCCTTGACAGGTTATGATCTTGGCGTACTTGTTACTTTTCACCACATGACTTGTAGAGTCTTGCTGGCTGGAAACAACAGTGAAAGAAGGTGAGTGGCTGGTTAGCTCAGTTGGCTAGAGTGTGGTTCTAATAATGCCAAGGTCGCAGGTTCGATCCCCGTACTGGCCATGCGGCTCCTCTGACAGTCAATATTTTGTGCCACTTGCGTGTATCCACATGGGTGCCAAAGATATAGGTCCAAGGACCTGCCAAAATAGCTCAGTTGGGAGAGCGTTAGACTGAAGATCTAAAGGTCCCTGGTTCGATCCCGGGTTTCGGCATTTGAGTTTGATCTCAGTGCTTGCACTGCAAGTTTTCAGCATTACAAAAGTACCTTGTCATTATTACATTACAGTAGCTCAGGGTTCTTCAATTCCTGTCCTGGAGGGCAAAAACAACTCTGTTTTTCATCCTCTTCTTCTAATCAGGGGCTAATTCAGACCTGGGACACCAGGTGAGTGCAATTAACTACCAGGTAGAAATAAAAACAGAAGTGTTACGGCCCTCCAGGACCGGAATTGAAGAACCCTGCAGTAGCTTGTCGTAAGACTTAGCTGCAGGACGTTTGAACTGGAGCTGACTTGAATCCTGAAAAATAACATGTGCTGGTGAATACGGGCATCGATCCCGCTACCTCTCACATGCTAAGCAAGCGCTCTACCATTTGAGCTAATTCCCCATCTGGTTAAAATAGACACAAGGAGCAATCAAGAGGGTTCAGCCTAGACAGTTTATGATCTTGGCGTACTTGTTACTTTCCGCCACATCACTTGTAGAGTCTTGCTGGCTGGTAACAACAGTGAAAGTAGGCAAGTGGCTGGTTAGCTCAGTTGGCTAGAGCTTGGTGCTAATAATGCCAAGGTCGCAGGTTTGATCCCTGTACTGGCCATGCGGCTCCTCTGACAGTCAATATTTTGTGCCACTTGCGTGTATCCACATGGGTGCCAAAGATATAGTTCCAAGGACCTGCCGAAATAGCTCAGTTGGGAGAGCGTAAGACTAAAGGTCCCTGGTTCGATCCCGGGTTTCGGCATTTGAGTTTGATCTCAGTGCTTGCACTGCAAGATTTCAGCATTACAAAAAGTACCTTGTCATTATTACATTACAGTAGCTCAGGGTTCTTCAATTCCTGTCTTGGAGGGCAGAAACAACTCTGTTTTTCATCCTCTCCTTCTAATCAGGGGCTAATTCAGACCTGGGACACCAGGTGAGTGCAATTAACTACCAGGTAGAAATAAAAACAGAAGTGTTACGGCCCTCCAGGACCGGAATTGAAGAACCCTGCAGTAGCTTGTCGTAAGACTTAGCTGCAGGAAGTGTGAACTGGAGCTGATTTGAATCCTGAAAAATAACATGTGTTGGAGAATACGTGCATCAATCCCGCTACCTCTCACATGCTAAGCAAGCGCTCTACCATTTGAGCTAATTCCCCATCTGGTTAAAATAGACACAAGGAGCAATCAAGAGGGTTCAGCCTAGACAGTTTATGATCTTGGCGTACTTGTTACTTTCCGCCACATCACTTGTAGAGTCTTGCTGGCTGGTAACAACAGTGAAAGTAGGCAAGCGGCTGGTTAGCTCAGTTGGCTAGAGCGTGGTTCTAATAATGCAAAGGTCGCAGGTTCGATCCCCGTACTGGCCATGCGGCTCCTTCAGACAGTCAATATTTTGTGCCACTTGCGTGTATCCACATGGGTGCCAAAGACATAGTTCCAGAGACCTGCCGAAATAGCTCAGTTGGGAGAGCGTTAGACTGAAGCTCTAAAGGTCCCTGGTTCGATCCCGGGTTTCGGCATTTGAGTTTGATCTCAGTGCTTGCACTGCAAGTTTTCAGCATTACAAAAAGTACCTTGTCATTATTACATTACAGTAGCTCAGGGTTCTTCAATTCCTGTCCTGGAGGGCAGAAACACCTCTGTTTTTCATCCTCTCCTTCTAATCAGGGGCTAATTCAGACCTGGGACACCAGGTGATTGCAATTAACTACCAGGTAGAAATAAAAACAGAAGTGTTACGGCCCTCCAGGACCGGAATTGAAGAACCCTGCAGTAGCTTGTCGTAAGACTTAGCTGCAGGAAGTGTTAACTGGAGCTGATTTGAATCCTGAAAAATAACATGTGTTGGAGAATACGGGCATCGATCCCGCTACCTCTCACATGCTAAGCAAGCGCTCTACCATTTGAGCTAATTCCCCATCTGGTTAAAATAGACACAAGGTGCAATCAAGAGGGTTCGTCGTTGACAGGTTATGCTCTTGGCGTACTTGTTACTTTCCGCCACATCACTTGTAGAGTCTTGCTGGCTGGTAACAACAGTGAAAGTAGGCAAGCGGCTGGTTAGCTCAGTTGGCTAGAGCGTGGTTCTAATAATGCCAAGGTCGCAGGTTTGATCCCCATACTGGCCATGCGGCTCCTTCAGACAATCAATATTTTGTGCCACTTGCGTGTATCCACATGGGTGCCAAAGACATAGTTCCAGAGACCTGCCGAAATATCTCAGTTGGGAGAGCGTTAGACTAAAGATCTAAAGATCTTTGGTTTGATCCCGGGTTTCGGCATTTGAGTTTGCTCTCAGTGCTTGCACTGCAAGTAGAATATTTGTTGTTTGTGGGCCTCAATCTTGCTGCATTCTAGATCATGTGATTGTCCTCAGAAAGTAAGGAATGTATTTCTTTTTAGTGGGGCATCAGCATTACAAAAAGTACGTTGTCATTATTACACTACAGTAGCTTGTAGTAAGACTTAGCTGCAGGAAGTGTGAACTGGAACTGATTTGAATCCTGAAAAATAACATGTGTTGGAGAATACGGGCATCGATCCCGCTACCTCTCGCATGCTAAGCAAGCGCTCTACCATTTGAGCTAATTCCCCATCTGGTTAAAATAGACACAAGTTGCAATCAAGAGGGTTCGTCCTTGACAGGTTATGATCTTGCCGTACTTGTTACTTTTCGTCACATGACTTGTAGAGTCTTGCTGGCTGGTAACAACAGTGAAAGTAGGCAAGTGGCTGGTTAGCTCAGTTGGCTAGAGCTTGGTGCTAATAATGCCAAGGTCGCAGGTTTGATCCCCGTACTGGCCATGCGGCTCCTCTGACAGTCAATATTTTGTGCCACTTGCGTGTATCCACATGGGTGCCAAAGATATAGGTCCAAGGACCTGCCGAAATAGCTCAATTGGGAGAGCGTTAGACTAATGATCTAAAGGTCCCTGGTTCGATCCCGGGTTTCGGCATTTGAGTTTGATCTCAGTGCTTGCACTGCAAGTTTTCAGCATTACAAAAAGCACCTTGTCATTATTACATTACAGTAGCTCAGGGTTCTTCAATTCCTGTCCTGGAGGGCAGAAACAACTCTGTTTTTCATCATCTCCTTCTAATCAGGGGCAAATTCAGACCTGGGACACCAGGTGAGTGCAATTAACTACCAGGTAGAAATAAAAACAGAAGTGTTACGGCCCTCCAGGACCGGAATTGAAGAACCCTGCAGTAGCTTGTCGCAAGACTTAGCTGCAGGAAGTTTGAACTGGAGCTGACTTGAATCCTGAAAAATAACGTGTTGGTGAATACGGGCATCGATCCCGCTACCTCTCACATGGTAAGCAAGCGCTCTACCATTTGAGCTAATTCCCCATCTGGTTAAAATAGACACAAGGAGCAATCAAGAGGGTTCAGCCTAGACAGTTTATGATCTTGGCGTACTTGTTACTTTCCGCCACATCACTTGTAGAGTCTTGCTGGCTGGTAACAACAGTGAAAGTAGGCAAGCGGCTGGATAGCTCAGTTGGCTAAAGCGTGTTTCTAATAATGCCAAGGCCGCAGGTTTGATCCCCGTACTGGCCATGCGGCTCCTTCAGACAGTTAATATTTTGTGCCACTTGCGTGTATCCACATGGGTGCCAAAGACATAGTTCCAGAGACCTGCCGAAATAGCTCAGTTGGGACAGCGTTAGACTGAAGATCTAAAGGTCCCTGGTTCGAACCTGGGTTTCGGTATTTGAGTTTGATCTCAGTGCTTGCACTGCAAGTAGAATATGCGTTGTTTGTGGGCCTCAATCTTGCTGCATTCTAGATTATGTGATTGTCCTCAGAAAGTAAGGAATGTCTTTCTTTTTAGTGGGGCATCAGCATTACAAAAAGTATGTTGTCATTATTACACTACAGTAGCTTTTAGGAAGACTTAGCTGCAGGAAGTGTGAACTGGAGCTGATTTGAATCCTGAAAAATAACATGTGTTGGAGAATACGGGCATCAATCCCGCTACCTCTCGAATGCTAAGCAAGTGCTCTACCATTTGAGCTAATTCCCCATCTGGTTAAAATAGACACAAGGTGCAATCAAGAGGGTTCGTCCTTGACAGGTTATGATCTTGGCGTACTTGTTATTTTTCGCCACATGACTTGTAGAGTCTTGCTGGCTGGTAACAACAGTGAAAGTAGGCAAGTGGCAGGTTAGCTCAGTTGGCTAGAGCTTTGTGCTAATAATGCCAAGGTCACAGGTTCGATACCCATACTGGCCATGCGGCTCCTCTGACAGTCAATATTTTGTGCCACTTGCGTGTATCCACATGGGTGCCAAAGATATAGGTCCAAGGACCTGCCGAAATAGCTCAGTTGGGAGAGCGTTAGACGGAAGATCTGAAGGTCCCTGGTTCGATCCAGGGTTTTGGCATTTGAGTTTGATCTCAGTGCTTGCACTGCAAGTTTTCAGCATTACAAAAAGTACCTTGTCATTATTACATTACAGTAGCTCAGGGTTCTTCAATTCCTGTCCTGGAGGGCAGAAACACCTCTGTTTTTCATCCTCTCCTTCTAATCAGGGGCTAATTCAGACCTGGGACACCAGGTGAGTGCAATTAACTACCAGGTAGAAATAAAAACAGAAGTGTTACGGCCCTCCAGGACCGGAATTGACGAACCCTGCAGTAGCTTAGGCTGTTGGAGAATAAGGGCATCGATCCCGCTACCTCTTGAATGCTAAGCAAGCGCTCTACAATTTGAGCTAATTCCCCATCTGGTTAAAAATGACACAAGGATTAATCAAGAGGGTCCAGCCTTGACAGGTTATGATCTTGGCGTACTTGTTAGTTTCCACAACAGCACTTGTAGAGTCTTGGTGGCTGGTAACAATAGTGAAAGTAGCCAAATGGCTGGATAGCTCAGTTGGCTAGTGTGGTGCTGAAAACGCCAATGTTGTGGTTTCGATCCCTGTGCTAGCCATGAGGCTCCTTTTGACAGTCAATATTTTGTGCCACTTGCGTGTATCCTCATGGGTGCCAAAGACATAGCTCCAGGGACCTGCCAAAATAGCTCAGTTGGGAGAGCGTTAGACTGAAGATCTAAAGGTCCCTAGTGCGATCCTGGTTTTCAGCATTTGAGTTTGATCTCAGTGCTTGCACTGCAAGTAGCATATGATCTGTTTTTGGGCAACAATCTTGCTGCATGCTAGCTCATGTGATTGTCCACATAAAATAAGAAATGTCTTTCTTTTTAGGCTGACATTGTGACATCAGCGTTACAAAAAAGTACGTTGTCATTATTACATTACAGTAGCTTGTGGTAAGACTAAGCTGCAGGAAGTTTGAACTGGATCTGACTTGAATACTGAAAAAAACTGTGTGTTGGAGAACACGGGCATCGATCACGCTACCTCTCGCATGCTAAGCAAGCGCTCTACCATTTGAGCTAATGTAGGATTATTTTATGTATCATTATGGCACATGTAGGGAGATGCCAACGGTAAAATGTAATAAACATGGTTGATATTGTATAATTCAGAAACATGCTTAAATAAGAAATATAGACATTAAGTGTATGCTATGTTTTAAATGAATACATGTGTTATTTCACAGAGGCTCTTAAACAGTGTGCAGTACATTAGTGTTTTAAGAAGGGGCCCAAGTCATGTAGCCAATAAAATGATAGAATGAGAGGCTGCATATGGGAAAGGGCATTCATGACATTTTGGAGTGGATAATGTGTAACAGCTGGACGTTGAAAAAAGAGGGGTGGTGCAGAGTGCAGAACTAAAAAAAAAGTTGGGACTGTATGCATGTTTTTTTCTATATGTGTCTATATAAGAGACATCTTGGCCAGAGGGAGTCAGTTGCTCCATGGAGAAAAAAACTCAGGCTTTTTGTTATGCAATAAAAGGTCTAATTCTTGAATTCACAGGCTCCTGTGTCTTTAGAGATATTTTTTTGAGTTGATTATCTCTTAGTCAAATGTTTCTACAACATAATTGGCGAGCTTGTCCAGAAGTTTAAAAATAGGGATCAGAGACGGTGTACATCTGCGGTTGTGAAACGGCTTGGACGGACCATACAAACAAAAGCGGCCGCTTTTAAGAGGTAAGCCAAGTTCTTACTCATATAGTATAAACGTTTGTGTGGTTCGATCTGGGGCTCGGCAACATCTGCAGAAAAACCTAGTAGGTCTCTCTAAATATAAGAACCAGAAAATTAGACACTGGGAGCCTTTGAATTTAAAATACATGCTAAATTATAAAAAAGCCTCGAGGGTTGCAATAAGTAGAAAATAGTATAAATAGGTTTGCCTGGGTTGGGGTGGGTCAGTCATTGTGGTTGAGTGGGGTGGGTTATCTGTCTCGGTTGAGTTGATCATTTGGTCGGTATGAATGCATCTGTTTGACTAAACCGACGGTTTGACGCGTCCTATACTTGTCAATGACACTCGGTTGTTCGTCTGAACCGTTTTCTTTTCAAAACATCTGATTCAATTGTTCATCCTGCTACAAATTCTGTTTAATCCATTGAGATTTGATAGATTGTGGTCAGGTTGGATGATTAATCTGTCTCATTCGGGTTGCTGAGTTGGACAGTCTGATTGATCTGTTTGATTCGACTGCTCAACTCGTGCGTTCAATCGTCGGGGTCACTCGGTTGCTCATCTGATGCGTCTGTTCGATTCGGTCGATTCATTTGATTCATTTTGCTGATCGCTCTGTCTGGGGCATTTCGACACGGGTGGTTGTACGGCTGGTTGAGCGATCAGACAATAACAGATTAAGTCCTGCAGATACCGCTTTAGACGTTAATCGTCTTGAGGACTGCATAGGTAGGCAGAAATCCTGGGTAATACCGCTTCTTTTTCTGTGTTGAGGAAGTGTAACAGAAAAATTAGGGCAGAATTGACAGGTCGCTTAGAAAAGCGTAGTAGTGAAGTCCAGGTATGTAATACTTAGGGGGCTATAAATAGAAATCTTGTGGATACCGCTTTGGGGCTATGATTAGCATTCCATTGGCCTGAACAGACAAGATTACTTACGGATACCGCTCTGATGATAAATTCTTTGTTAGAGGTCTGTACGGGTAAGTAGTGAATCATCCTGTGTTGTGATGATGTCAATATTATGTAGGGTCTATCAGGAAAAAAAGTTAGGTCATCCTGAGTAGGTGAACAGGTTAAATAGTCACAGGGGCTTAAACTTTTTGATAAAGTGTTAACCAAGACTAGGTCTGCTCATCTTATGTGAGTGAGTGGTTTACTTTGGTGGCTGTGAGTCATTCAACTGTCTGATTCATTTTGGCACAGGTGGCTGCTCATCTATATGAATGAGAATAATAAGAAAATCCTGCAGATAACAGCTCATTTTCTGTGTTGAGGAGAGAAGCTGTGTTTGAGCGAGTGTGAAAATCTCTGTGTTGGGTGGAGAAAGGTTTGCGCACCTTTCCTGGACCGCTACTTGAGTGTGGCCTGGTAGGAAGGACGCACCCGGTCTCACACCGAGAGTGAAAGAGTGAAAGAGTGAGAGTGAAAGCGAGTGTGAAAATCTCTGTGTTGGGTGGAGAAAGGTTTGCGCACCTTTCCTGGACCGCTACTTGAGTGTGGCCTGGTAGGAAGGACGCACCCGGTCTCACACCGAGAGTGAAAGAGTGAAAGAGTGAGAGTGAAAGCGAGTGTGAAAATCTCTGTGTTGGGTGGAGAAAGGTTTGCGCACCTTTCCTGGACCACTACTTGAGTGTGGCCTGGTAGGAAGGACGCACCCGGTCTCACACCGAGAGTGAAAGAGTGAAAGAGTGAGAGTGAAAGCGAGTGTGAAAATCTCTGTGTTGGGTGGAGAAAGGTTTGCGCACCTTTCCTGGACCGCTACTTGAGTGTGGCCTGGTAGGAAGGACGCACCCGGTCTCACACCGAGAGTGAAAGAGTGAAAGAGTGAGAGTGAAAGCGAGTGTGAAAATCTCTGTGTTGGGTGGAGAAAGGTTTGCGCACCTTTCCTGGACCGCTACTTGAGTGTGGCCTGGTAGGAAGGACGCACCCGGTCTCACACCGAGAGTGAAAGAGTGAAAGAGTGAGAGTGAAAGCGAGTGTGAAAATCTCTGTGTTGGGTGGAGAAAGGTTTGCGCACCTTTCCTGGACCGCTACTTGAGTGTGGCCTGGTAGGAAGGACGCACCCGGTCTCACACCGAGAGTGAAAGAGTGAAAGAGTGAGAGTGAAAGCGAGTGTGAAAATCTCTGTGTTGGGTGGAGAAAGGTTTGCGCACCTTTCCTGGACCGCTACTTGAGTGTGGCCTGGTAGGAAGGACGCACCCGGTCTCACACCGAGAGTGAAAGAGTGAAAGAGTGAGAGTGAAAGCGAGTGTGAAAATCTCTGTGTTGGGTGGAGAAAGGTTTGCGCACCTTTCCTGGACCGCTACTTGAGTGTGGCCTGGTAGGAAGGACGCACCCGGTCTCACACCGAGAGTGAAAGAGTGAGAGGGTGAGAGTGAAAGTGAGTGTGAAAATCTCTGTACTAGGAAGGGAAAGATTTATGAGGTGTCCACACAAAGGAAAAGTGGACATCAGGTTAAGTCGTTTTATTATTGCATAAAGAATATAGCTGAGTGATTTAAAGCTAAGGAAAAACACTAGGAAGAGAAAGATTTATGAGGTGTCCACACAAAGGAAAAGTGGACATCAGGTTAGGTCATTTTATTATTGCATAAAGAATATAGCTGAGTGATTTAAAGCTAAGGAAAAAACACTAGGAAGAGAAAGATTTATGAGGTGTCCACACAAAAGTGGACATCAGGAAATATTATTATGATATAAGGAGACTGTCAAATGCCCATGAATAATAAATAAGTTCTAACCAAACAATAATCAAAGAAGCACAAATAGTCTAACAATAAAAACAATACTAATATAAGAATAAATAAATAGGAGGAATACTAAAATAGATTAAAAAGGAAGTTAAAAAATATAGGCCATAAATATGAATAGAACGGCGGTAGAGATACTGAGTGCCAGGTATCCCTTGGGCAAGGAAGAAATAGCGAAAACATCTGAAAAATGGGAGAAACGCACCAGGAAAATGGGCACTAAGTGGCCAGAAGGAGGAACATTTGATGTCTCGGTGTGTGAGGAAATGGAAACACTGATAAAGAACCATAAAACAAAAGACACAGGAAAGAAGAGAAGCGTCAAAAAAGAAAGAGAAAAAGAAGTACTCAACATGTTCAAACTGGAAGGAGAAGGATTGCTAAGGAACATGCGAGAAGCCAGAAACATGTTGAAAAAAGATGATGAGAAAACAAACAAAAAGAAAGCAGATTGGTCTCTGGGACCCCCACCATATGTTGGTGGACAATATCCCCAGGTGTCCGGAGTAGTATCGATAAAAGGAGAAATAGAAATGGAAGAAGAAAGACCTTTGTTTGCATCCTCCCAAAGGATGGAAAAAGACTCAAAGGAAACAGAAGGAATCAAGCGAAGGGCAGAAATCAAGCCAAATAGATTGGACTGCTATGGAGAACTGAGGGAAGCATTGGGAAGAATGAAAATGACGAAGAGAGATGATGGAGAACTCTCAGATGAAGAAATGGCAGAAATTGAAGCAACAAACGAACAAATAGAGAGAGAAATGGACAGGATGAGACGATTGTTGAGAGAAAAAGAAAAAAAAAAAAGGGAGCAAAGTGAGGTAAGACAGCATACAGGCAGAGAGCTAGAGGAGGAGGGAGCAGCAGCTGACATGTGGGGAGATTGCAATCAAGGCGTAAGAGAAGAAAGATTGCGCAATAGGAGAACATTGAGAAGGCCTGAAAAATATAAGGGACAATATCCAATTCTGATAAAAGGTAGCCAGGCTCACTATGCTCCGTGGGGATCACAGGACCTGGAAGGATTGGTTGCCCGTCTGCCAGATTTGCATAATGGGGCGGGAAAATGGATTAGGATTTTTGAGGAACAGACCATGGGGAAACTGCTGGCTGTGGGGGATCTGAAGGCACTGTTGGCGAGGGTGGTTGGAAAGGCAAAGATGGAGGATATACTGGGGAACAGTGACCTGAGTAGAGAAGTGAGTGACCCACAAGGAGATGGGATGGACTTTGATTCACACCGCCCCGAAGTCTGGCAAGCACTAAGACTGGAATACCCGGCGAGAATTGACCCCAAGTCACTGAAAGGGGGGACACTGGGAGAAACTGAGAATCCAGCTGCCTATCTACATGAACAGATGAAACGATGGAGACTGGAAACGGAACGAGATCCAGAAGGGGACCCATTGATGACAACTCTATTCCGAAACTCCATAATAGAGGCAATGCCCCAATCTGTAAGAAGCAGGCTGGAGGATGTGGTGGGACTAACCTCAAAGACACACAAAGAATTCTGTGACCATGTGATACATGCAGTAGAAAAACACAGAAAGGATGAACAGAGACTTATGGAGCAGGGGAGAGACATTCAGAGGAAACTGACTCAACTCCAATTGGAAGAACTGACAAACAGAGGGAAGAAGAAAATCCAGGCCCCAGTAGCAGCACCTGCGAATGAAACAGGAATGATGGCTGCAGTTACTCCAGGAGGGCCATATCTGCCTCCCGCGCCACAGGCCCAAGTACAACCCACAGTACCAGTAGTGAATGTGTATGCACAACAACCCCGGCAATGGAATAATAACAATAAACAACAAAAATTTCAGCAAAATAATCAAAAAGGAGGAAATCAGGGCCCACAAGGGCAACCTGGAATTTGCTGGGGATGCCAGCAGCAAGGGCATATCAGACGAAACTGCCCCACAAAACCCTGGCAACAACAGGGGAACAAAAACCAAAATAATTGGAAGCAACCTGACGGCTGGCAACAAAATCAGCAACAAATCCAAGGTCCTGTGAATCCATGGGCTGGGCCTAATCAGGGGTACTAGGGGTGCCCAGAGAATCCTACCGGGGAGGGTCAGTTTACAGTACTAACTACACAAGCTGATCAAGAACCTATGCTGCAGGTTCAAATAGAGAACAGAGGCACACCAATGATGGTCGATACTGGAGCCACTTACACTTGTGTAAGTCCAAATTATGCCTCTCACCTCCCCATGTCTGGCAAATATGCCAAAACTATAGGATTCTCGGGACAAACGCAGTTAATTCCAATGACAGCTCCAGTTCGCCTGACAGCGGATGACAAATCCGCAACCCTCCCTATACTTGTATCAGAACACACCCCTGTCAATCTATTGGGAAGAGATGCCCTATGCAAAATGGGTATACAAATTCGATGTTCCTCTGAAGGAGTAATTATAGAAAGGGCAGGGTTGAACTTACAAATGGTAATGAAACAGGATACAGCCAATGTCTATTGGTTAGGGGATATTGAGACAGAAGTAGATAGAGTAGTAAAGAAATGGGGTAGGTTTATTCAGGCTCAGATACCAGAAGCGGAAAGAGGAAAGTCAGAATTTCACTGCACCATGCAATATGATCCCTATCGTGATGATCTTTTAGAGCAACTGTGGTTGTTAAATACAAATGGGAAATCAGTACCTATAATGTCTCAGTACATAATTATAGGAAATCAAGGAGCAGCAATGGAGGTGACGGACATGGATGGCTCAGACTTTGTGGCAAAATGGTATAATGTTTCTAAAGCTGTCCCACACATTACCTTGCTGGTGAACAAGGGAATGGAGGCTAAGGATTTGGGCACCATGATGATGCGAGCAAAAACAATTCAATGGAACAAAACAGAAAATCCACTGATTTATCACTCGGAAGATAAAGCCTTAATCAAGATACACCATACTACAATAATGACTGGGGACCCCAGGGCAGTGGAAGTTACATCCCAACAGCTAACACAGCTAGGGGTGGTGACAGAATTGGAGGACAAGCTAAAACAGGAAATGGAGAAAAACATACCTCAGGAGGTATGGTCACAACATGATACAGATGTTGGATTGGTAAAATCGGCAAGTCCTGTGTTTGTCAAAACAAAGCCACATGTTAAGCCCACTTGGAGGGCTCAATACCATATCAAACCTGAAGCAGAAGAGGGCATCAGTGGCACAATTGAAGGACTGATAAAAGCAGGAGTACTAATAGAAACACAAAGTTGTTGTAATACACCCTTGTTGCCGGTCCTTAAAGCAGATGGGAAAACGTGGAGGCTGGTACATGATTTAAGGGCCATAAATGAAATAGTACAAGATTGGCCTGCTGATGTTCCAAACCCTCATACGCTACTCACCAATGTTCCCCCAGAAGCAAAGTACTTTACAGTGATTGACTTATGTGGAGCATTTTTTAGTGTGCCCCTGGCGGAAGAATGCAGACACTTGTTTGCATTTACCTACAAAGGTAGACAATTTACGTATACTCGAACTCCACAGGGATTTAAGCATTCTCCTCATTTGTTCAATCGGGTGTTAAGAGTAGATCTAGAAGATCTAATACTTGAAGGAACATTGATCCAGTACGTGGATGACCTGTTGATCTGCGCTACCTCCTTAGAACAATGCCATGCTGATTCTATAAAGGTTTTAAAGCGACTGGCAGAAGGAGGACACAAGGTGTCAAAAAAGAAACTTCAGTATTGCCAATCCCAAGTTGAATATCTAGGAAGAACAATTGCACATGGAACAAAGGCAATAGCACCAGGACAATTGGAAGGAATCAGCAAGGCACCACTACCTCAAACAGTTGCTCAGATGATGACGTTCTTAGGGATGACTGGATTCAGCTCAGACTGGATAGAGGAGTATGCAGTTAAAACTGCTCCTCTACGAGAAATCATGAAAGAAGCAGGACAACTAGACCTTAGAGCAAGCCTGGAATGGAACATTGACGCATTGACTGCGTTCGAAACAATAAAGAAGGAAATACAGTCAGCTCCGGCTCTAGCAGCCCCAGATTACACAAAACCATTCTTGTTGTATGTGGCAAATAGATGTGATAGGTATGCAACAGCGGTACTTATGCAAGAGACATGCAGTGGAAGACGAAAACAACCTATTGCGTATTATAGTTCTAAACTAGATTCTGTTGCCCAGGGATATCCACCCTGTTATCAAGGTCTAGCTGCATTACAATATGCATATGACAAAGCGTCCACAATTACTATGGGATACCCGGTAATAATATATACACACCATAAAATAGTGGAACTAATAGAACAAGGGAAGTTTGTCCTTACCAATGCTAGAACTTTGGAATACTTGACTCTATTGACCTATCCAGATGTTTCCATTAAACGATGCAGTACAGTAAACCCAGCTGAAAGAATCCCCTTAGAGTTTGAGGGGCAAGCACATGACTGTGTGGCAGATTCATTGACATTTACTCGACTAAGGCCAGACTTAGAGTCAACCCCGTTGTCCAGCCTAGGGGAAGAGTGCATAGAAGAGTATTTTGTTGATGGATCCTGTTATAAGGATCATGTGGGTAATCACGCAGGCTATGCAGTAGTGCAAAAACAAGGAGAAAGTTTCAAAGAGGTGATAGCAGAGTGCTGTCCACAGCCATGCTCAGCCCAGTTGGCTGAACTAAAAGCACTCACTGCAGCTTGCATCCTAGGGAAACGAAAAACTGTTAATATCTATACTGATTCAGCATATGCACATGGGGTGTGTCATCTATTTGGGGCAGTCTGGAAGCAGCGAGGGTTCAAGAAAAGCGATGGTACACCCATACAACACCACGAGCAGATTGTGGAATTAATGATGGCGTTAATGTATCCCACTAAATTGGCGATAGTGAAATGTCAGGCGCATAGAAAAGGAAAAGGATTTATAACTAAAGGAAACAATGCAGCTGATGAAGCTGCAAGAAAGGCATCTAGATGCACCGTCCCAGTGTTAACAGCACCAATGGTCATTATTG
The DNA here is from genome assembly GCF_964263955.1 of Coregonus lavaretus. Taxonomy (NCBI): domain Eukaryota; kingdom Metazoa; phylum Chordata; class Actinopteri; order Salmoniformes; family Salmonidae; genus Coregonus; species Coregonus lavaretus. The sequence goes on from NC_139990.1 coordinate 18,791,706, forward strand.
AATCCATGCCACAGCCAGACGATATAATAAGGATGCAGGAAAGAGCAGGACCTTATGAACAGACTATGTGGCACAAAAGAGGGGCCACCAAAGATGTGAAGGGATTATGGAGGTCACATGAAGGTACCATAGTAGCACCCATTGTGTTGCTCAACTTACTGATAACTGATGCGCATGGTTTTGACCATTGCGCAAGGGGGGAAATAGTAAGGAAAATAAAAAAACAAGGATACTGGTCTCCATACCTACAGGCAACAATAGATGAGGCATTAGCAAGATGTGAGGTGTGTGCACAAAACAATGTAAGGAAAGGGATAACAACACCTATAGGGCACATACCGGTTCCTGAAGGGCCATTTCGACATTTAGTCATGGACTATGTAGATATGATAAAAAAGGTGAATGGCAAAAGGTACATGCTAGTGATCATAGATAGATTCAGTAGATGGGTGGAAGCGGTACCCTCAGCAGATCTAGGATCAGGAACAGTAATCAAATTTCTAACCAGAGAAGTAATACCCAGATTCGGAATACCAACGGAAATCAGTTCGGACAATGGATCAGCGTTTATTCAGAAAACAGTGAAGCAAGTATTACAGCAGCTAAGGATTAAGCAAAGATTAGGGTGTGTGTGTCATCCGCAATCTCAGGGGATGGTTGAGAGAATTAATGGCACCCTCAAGGCTAAACTGAATAAAATCTGTGCTAGTGCAAAACTCAATTGGGTGGATGCACTACCACTAGCATTGATGAGTTATCGCATGCAAACTAACAGAAATACGCATCTAACCCCGCATGAAATGCTTACGGGTCGACCCATGCCAGTGCCAGGTCTAAGAGGGCCCTACAAAGGACCCTCATTGGAGCAATTAGAGATGGAACTTAAAGCATATGTAAGACAACTAACTGCTATACATAAAGTGATCTATCTCCAGGAAAAAGGGCGAGAACCGGAGCCTGGACCAGAGGAGCCAGGACCGGTGATTCCAGGAGATCAAGTCTACATCCGAGTGTTTCGTAGGAAGTGGAACGAGCCCAGGAGAGAAGGACCATATACGGTGATCCGAGCGACGCCCACAGCAGTACAGGTGGAAGGAAGTACGACGTGGTACCATCTAAACCACTGCACCAGGGTCCCAAGGAGAACCAGTCTGCCATCGGCGAGCCATGGGGAAGAGGAGGATGTCGAGGCACCAGATGGAGTCCAAGAAGAAGAAGCATGCACGAGTCCAAGTGCCAACGTTGAAGGACAACAGGCACTTCCACCTGAAAATCCGGAGAGTCGGGAGGTGGGGCCTGATGATTTGGGGAATACTTCTGATGGGATGCCTGCCATGGCAGATCCCCCAAACACAAGCAGACACACAGGGAGTGGAGGGACAACAGGAGAAGGAGGAAGAAGTGATCTTTCTACCATTGAGGGAAGAGACTCCTCTGCTGTTAAGGAAAGAGACTTTCCCACAATTGACTTCTCTGCCCTCACATGAACTCCGACAATTTAAGAACTGTGGAATTGCTCTAACGGTAATAGCAGTTAACCTAGGAGAGATGGTGGTGGGTCTGCCTACTACTATACAATATTCTAGAGATAGTCTTACTGAGCCAGGAAGAATTGCTGTTGTAAACAAAGAACAAGTGTCGTATACAGGATGGCCTAGATTGGGGAAGTGTCAGATTGAGGGATATGTAATGTTTAGAATAAAATGTAAAAAAAATAATTGTGTAGAAGTTGAGCCAAAAGCAAATAGACATGGAAAAATAATGGATATAAAACAAGCTAGACATCTCATGATTCCATCAGTACTTAAGAAATTGGCCCCTAAAGTTAGATTGAAGAATAGAATAAAAAAACATGTACCATTGGGGATAGCTCGAACTAGTATTTCTATTCCAGCGCAAGTACTGACAGTTGAAGAAACTCAAAGATCCTTTTCAATACGTAGGATAAAACCTCTGCCGGAGAAATCACTTTGTGGGTGGGCTAAACATCATACAAGAGGAGAAGCAATCTGGGATGAATATGGCTGCCAAATAGAAGTTAACAAAGGAGACATTAGTTGGGAAATTACCTTTAAGGAATTGACTCAAGATAATAATGCAAAGTACATATTGGAAATAGATAGTGTTAAAGGGTTAGAAGGAAATAGTATAACAACAATGGACATTGATCCTATTTCCAAACACCAATCTAGACAGGAGGAAGAACCTGAAATAGTTAAGGTAACTATGACCACTACCCAAGGACCACTAAGTACTATAGCAATTGAACTAACAAAGACAGGATTAGAAAAAATAGAAACAAATGGATTTTTTCAAAATGTATGGGATTCTTTAACAAACTGGGGAAGTCAGGAAAATAGACAATCTACCTCAGCCCCAACAGTAATACCGAAAGTAATAATAGCATCTCAAAAAATAGAAAGGCTATGGGAGGGAGCAATGCAGAATGATTGGTACAAATGGGCACAATATTCAGCTAAAATAATTAATAGAAAAACTGATTGTTTAGTATGTGCTCCTTCTCCATTAAAAGAATTGATAGTAATACCAAGTCCACACAGTTACAAGGACTGTGCTAACTTCCAACGAAGCTACTGTCATCTTAAAAGAGGAGAAAGGCCCTACTGTCCTGCAGAATGTTTATCATTTTTGGGAAATCCCTATCATTACAGATTCTATAATCAAACAGGATGGGGAGAGTGGTGTAAAAAATTAGATATCAGAATAGAGCCCAGAAAAATGGAAGCACCGGAAAAATACCGTATAGACTATAATCTAAATTATGAATGCTACAATAAAACAGATGGGGAGCACGATTTGGGAAAATTTAGGGGAAAGTGTGAGACCACATGGCACCTAAATAATGATACGTCCTGGAATGCAGATACCCCTCACAGAGCAATTTATCAGGCAGCAGGATCAAGTACTGGGGTAATAGCTACAAATGGAGGGCCGGGTGACTCTGGGGAATGTGAGAAGCAGACACTGGCAATGCCATTGATTTCTCCTTATGAGGATCAATCGGTGGCAGTGGCAGATTTCTTTTGGGTATGTGGAAGACAAAGTATTAGAGCTACTTTGCTTAAAGGATGGAAGGGAGTATGTGCTAGAGTACAAATGCTTCAGGAGGTGGTTATATCAGAGTGGAAGGTAGACCAAACAACAAATAGGGATGCACAGAATAATAATAAAAGGGTAAAAAGATCATATGAACATGACCCCAGTGTATATTTGGATGCAATAGGTCAACCCAGAGGAATTCCAAATGAATACAAGGCAAGAGATGAAATTAAAGCAGGATTTGAATCAATATTTGTCTGGATTACAACCAACAAAAACCTAGAATGGATCAATTATATTTATTATAATCAACAAAGGTTTATTAATTACACAGACTCTGCATTATCAGCTTTAGGAGAGCAAGTACAGGCTACCAGTAGAATGGCATGGCAGAATAGGCAGGCTCTAAACTGGCTATTAGCGGAGAAAGGTGGAGTTTGTGTTATGTTTGGAGATGAATGTTGTACTTTTATTCCCAATAATACTGCCCCGGATGGTTCTTTCACGGAAGCAATGACTAAACTCAAGGGACTACGAAAAGAGGTTAAGGATAATGCTGGGTATGATGTTCATGTTTGGGACTGGATGGAATTAACTTTGGGAAAATGGGGTTCAATGTTTACAAAAATGGCAATAATGATAGGAATATCACTTGTAGTAATGGGAGTAGTGTTTTGTTGTATACTACCTTTGTTAAAATCACTTTTGATTCAAACCACAGTAAAACAAATGACTGTACAGACAAATGTTACTATTTCAGCCAAAGAAATACACCCAGTTCAGGGAGCTCCAGGACAGTATGTTAATAAATATGGGAAATCTTGTAATGTTAAAGGAGGACCAATGGACTGTCCATTTGGGAATCCTGAATGTCTGTATGGTGTTGTTCCTGGGGGTGGATGGGCCTGTCATGGTTACAAAGGCCAACAGGAAAATGTGGAGGTTAATTTAGAGGAAAACCTTCCAGACTTGTATCCAATACCTGACTGGGCTATGGGTCCTCATCAGGATGGGTCAAGTGAGGAGGAAGATATATTGGTTTAAATATATGCGTGTGAAGTGAAACCAAATATGGCAAGGCTAAGAATAAGTAAATGCATATGCTTACATATATTTTGCAATTAATCTTTGTATTATTTGGGACAATATTGGAATGTCCCATAGGGGGGATATGTAGGATTATTTTATGTATCATTATGGCACATGTAGGGAGATGCCAACGGTAAAATGTAATAAACATGGTTGATATTGTATAATTCAGAAACATGCTTAAATAAGAAATATAGACATTAAGTGTATGCTATGTTTTAAATGAATACATGTGTTATTTCACAGAGGCTCTTAAACAGTGTGCAGTACATTAGTGTTTTAAGAAGGGGCCCAAGTCATGTAGCCAATAAAATGATAGAATGAGAGGCTGCATATGGGAAAGGGCATTCATGACATTTTGGAGTGGATAATGTGTAACAGCTGGACGTTGAAAAAAGAGGGGTGGTGCAGAGTGCAGAACTAAAAAAAAAGTTGGGACTGTATGCATGTTTTTTTCTATATGTGTCTATATAAGAGACATCTTGGCCAGAGGGAGTCAGTTGCTCCATGGAGAAAAAAACTCAGGCTTTTTGTTATGCAATAAAAGGTCTAATTCTTGAATTCACAGGCTCCTGTGTCTTTAGAGATATTTTTTTGAGTTGATTATCTCTTAGTCAAATGTTTCTACAACACTAATTCCCCATCTGGTTAAAAATGACACAAGGAGCAATCAAGAGGGTCCAGCCTTGACAGGTTATGATCTTGGCGTACTTGTTAGATTCCACAACAGCACTTGTAGAGTCTTGGTGGCTGGTAACAATAGTGAAAGTAGCCAAATGGCTGGATAGCTCAGTTGGCTAGAGCTTTTTTCTAATAATGCCAAGGTCGCAGGTTCGATCCCCGTACTGGCCATGCGGCTCCTTCAGACAGTTAATATTTTGTGCCACTTGCGTGTATCCACATGGGTGCCAAAGACATAGTTCCAGAGACCTGCCGAAATAGCTCAGTTGGGAGAGCGTTAGAGTGAAGATCTAAAGGTCCCTGGTTCGATCCCGGGTTTCGGCATTTGAGTTTGATCTCACTGCTTGCACTGCAAGTTTTCAGCATTACAAAAAGTACCTTGTCATTATTACATTACAGTAGCTCAGGGTTCTTCAATTCCTGTACTGGGGGGCAGAAACACCTCTGTTTTTCATCCTCTCCTTCTAATCAGGGGCTAATTCAGACCTGGGACACCAGGTGAGTGCAATTAACTACCAGGTAGAAATAAAAACAGAAGTGTTACGGCCCTCCAGGACCGGAATTGAAGAACCCTGCAGTAGCTTGTCGTAAGACTTGGCTGCAGGAAGTGTGAACTGGAGCTGATTTGAATCCTGAAAAATAACATGTGTTGGAGAATACGGGCATCGATCCCGCTACCTCTCGCATGCTAAGCAAGCGCTCTACCATTTGAGCTAATTCCCCATCTGGTTAAAATAGACACAAGGTGCAATCAAGAGGGTTCGTCCTTGACAGGTTATGATCTTGGCGTACTTGTTACTTTTCGCCACATGACTTGTAGAGTCTTGCTGGCTGGTAACAACAGTGAAAGTAGGCAAGTGGCTGGTTAGCTCAGTTGGCTAGAGCTTGGTGCTAATAATGCCAAGGTCGCAGGTTCGATCCCCGTACTGGCCATGCGGCTCCTCTGACAGTCAATATTTTGTGCCACTTGCGTGTATCCACATGGGTGCCAAAGATATAGTTCCAAGGACCTGCCGAAATAGCTTAGTTGGGAGAGCGTTAGACTGAAGATCTAAAGGTCCCTGGTTTGATCCAGGGTTTCGGCATTTGAGTTTGATTTCAGTGCTTGCGCTGCAAGTAGAATATATGTTGTTTTTGGGCCTCAATCTTGCTGCATTCTAGATTATGTGATTGTCCTCAGAAAGTAAGGAATGTCTTTCTTTTTAGTGGGGCATCAGCATTACAAAAAGTACGTTGTCATTATTACACTAAAGTAGCTTGTAGTAAGACTTAGCTGCAGGAAGTGTGAACTGGAGCTGATTTGAATCCTGAAAAATAACATGTGTTGGAGAATGCTGGCATCGATCCCGCTACCTCTCGCATGCTAAGCAAGCGCTCTACCATTTGAGCTAATTCCCCATCTGGTTAAAATAGACACAAGGTGCAATCAAGAGGGTTCGTCCTTGACAGGTTATGATCTTGGCGTACTTGTTACTTTTCGCCACATGACTTGTAGAGTCTTGCTGGCTGGTAACAACAGTGAAAGTAGGCAAGTGGCTGGTTAGCTCAGTTGGCTAGAGCTTGGTGCTAATAATGCCAAGGTCGCAGGTTCGATCCCCGTACTGGCCATGCGGCTCCTCTGACAGTCAATATTTTGTGCCACTTGCGTGTATCCACATGGGTGCCAAAGATATAGGTCCAAGGACCTGCCGAAATAGCTCAGTTGGGAGAGCGTTAGACTGAAGATCTGAAGGTCCCTGGTTCGATCCCGGGTTTCGGCATTTGAGTTTGATCTCAGTGCTTGCACTGCAAGTAGAATATGCGTTGTTTGTGGTTCTCAATCTTGCTGCATTCTAGATCATGTGATTGTCCTCAGAAAGTAAGGAATGTATTTCTTTTAAGTGGGGCATCAGCATTACAAAAAGTACGTTGTCATTATTACACTACAGTAGCTTGTAGCAAGACTTAGCTGCAGGAAGTGTGAACTGGAGCTGATTTGAATCCTGAAAAATAACATGTGTTGGAGAATACGGGCATCGATCCTGCTACCTCTCGCATGCTAAGCAAGCGCTCTACCATTTGAGCTAATTCCCCATCTGGTTAAAATAGACACAAGGTGCAATCAAGAGGGTTTGTCCTTGACAGGTTATGATCTTGGCGTACTTGTTACTTTTCGCCACATGACTTGTAGAGTCTTGCTGGCTGGAAACAACAGTGAAAGTAGGCAAGTGGCTTGTTAGCTCAGTTGGCTAGAGCGTGTTGCTAATAATGCCAAGGTCGCAGGTTCGATCCCCGTACTGGCCATGCGGCTCCTCTGACAGTCAATATTTTGTGCCACTTGCGTGTATCCACATGGGTGCCAAAGATATAGTTCCAAGGACCTGCCGAACTAGCTCAGTTGGGAGAGCGTTAGACTGAAGATCTAAAGGTCCCTGGTTAGATCCTGCGTTTCGGCATTTGAGTTTGATCTCAGTGCTTGCACTGCAAGTTTTCAGCATTACAAAAAGTACCTTGTCATTATTACATTACAGTAGCTCAGGGTTCTTCAATTCGTGTCCTGGAGGGCAGAAACACCTCTGTTTTTCATCCTCTCCTTCTAATAAGGGGCTAATTCAGACCTGGGACACCAGGTGAGTGCAATTAACTACCAGGTAGAAATAAAAACAGAAGTGTTACGGCCCTCCAGGACCGGAATTGAAGAACCCTGCAGTAGCTTGTCGTAAGACTTAGCTGCAGGAAGTTTGAACTGGAGCTGACTTGAATCCTGAAAAATGACATGTGTTGGTGAATACGGGCATCGATCCCGCTACCTCTCACATGCTAAGCAAGCGCTCTACCATTTGAGCTAATTCCCCATCTGCTTAAAATAGACACAAGGAGCAATCAAGAGGGTTCAGCCTAGACAGTTTATGATCTTGGCGTACTTGTTACTTTCCGCCACATCACTTGTAGAGTCTTGCTGGCTGGTAACAACAGTGAAAGTAGGCAAGCGGCTGGTTAGCTCATTTGGCTAGAGCGTGGTTCTAATAATGCCAAGGTCGCAGGTTCGATCCCCGTACTGGCCATGCAGCTCCTTCAGACAGGCAATATTTTGTGCCACTTGCGTGTATCCACATGGGTGCCAAAGACATAGTTCCAGAGACCTGCTGAAATAGCTCAGTTGGGAGAGCGTTAGACTGAAGATCTGAAGGTCCCTGGTTCGATCCCGGGTTTCGGCATTTGAGTTTGATCTCAGTGCTTTCACTGCAAGTAGAATATGCATTGTTTGTGGGCCTCAATCTTGTTGCATTCTAGATCATGTGATTGTCCTCAGAAAGTAAGGAATGTCTTTCTTTTAAGTGGGGCATCAGCATTAAAAAAAGTACGTTGTCATTATTACACTACAGTAGCTTGTAGCAAGACTTGGCTGCAGGAAGTGTGAACTGGAGCTGATTTGAATCCTGAAAAATAACATGTGTTGGAGAATACGGGCATCGATCCCGCTACCTCTTGCATGCTAAGCAAGCGCTTTACCATTTGAGCTAATTCCCCATCTGGTTAAAATAGACATAAGGTGCAATCAAGAGGGTTCGTCCTTGACAGGTTATGATCTTGGCGTACTTGTTACTTTTCGCCACATGACTTGTAGAGTCTTGCTGGCTGGTAACAACAGTGAAAGTAGGCAAGTGGCTGGTTAGCTCAGTTGGCTAGAGCTTGGTGCTAATAATGCTAAGGTCGCAGGTTCGATCCCTGTACTGGCCATGCGGCTCCTCTGACAGGCAATATTTTGTGCCACTTGCGTGTATCCACATGGGTGCCAAAGATATAGGTCCAAGGACCTGCCGAAATAGCTCAGTTGGGAGAGCGTTAGACTGAAGATCTAAAGGTCCCTGGTTTGATCCCGGGTTTTGGCATTTGAGTTTGATCTCAGTGCTTGCACTGCAAGTAGAATATGCGTTGTTTGTGGGCCTCAATCTTGCTGCATTCTAGATCATGTGATTGTCCTCAGAAAGTAAGGAATGTCTTCCTTTTTAGTGGGGCATCAGCATTACAAAAAGTATGTTGTCATTATTACACTACAGTAGCTTGTAGTAAGACATGGCTGCAGGAAGTGTGAACTGGAGCTGATTTGAATCCTGAAAAATAACATGTGTTGGAGAATACGGGCATCGATCCCGCTACCTCTTGCATGCTAAGCAAGCGCTCTACCATTTGAGCTAATTCCCCATCTGGTTAAAATAGACATAAGGTGCAATCAAGAGGGTTCGTCCTTGACAGGTTATGATCTTGGCGTACTTGTTACTTTTCGCCACATGACTTGTAGAGTCTTGGTGGCTGGTAACAACAGTGAAAGTAGGCAAGTGGCTGGTTAGCTCAGTTGGCTAGAGCGTGGTGCTAATAATGCCAAGGTCGCAGGTTTGATCCCTGTACTGGCCATGCGGCTCCTCTGACAGTCAATATTTTGTGCCACTTGCGTGTATCCACATGGGTGCCAAAGATATAGTTCCAAGGATCTGCCGAAATAGCTCAGTTGGGAGAGCGTTAGACTGAAGATCTAAAGGTCCCTGGTTCGATCCCGGGTTTCGGCATTTGAGTTTGATCTCAGTGCTTGCTCTGCAAGTTTTCAGCATTACAAAAAGTACCTTGTCATTATTACATTACAGTAGCTCAGGGTTCTTCAATTCCTGTCCTGGAGGGCAAAAACACCTATGTTTTTCATCCTCTCCTTCTAATCAGGGGCTAATTCAGACCTGGGACACCAGGGGCCTGTTGCACAAAAGTAGAATTAAGACATCCGGGATAAATGACTCAGCTGAGCTCAATGAAGCCAAAACATGTGCGTCCAGGCTTAATTGGTTGCACAAAGACCAAGCCAGGATGAGCAGACACGGATTCATTAAGCCAGGTGAAACCAATCCTGGATAGGTGCGCGCTCACGGCTCACTCAAATAGACCCCGCCACAGATCACAGATTAACTGATTTACCATGGCAACTAGAGCCGCGTACTTTTCCCCGTCGGAAGCACAAATCCTCATGGAGGCATACGAGGAGGTAAAAGATATAATTAAGAAGAAAGGCAACACCGCCACAGTGATAAAGCAAAGAGAAAAAGCGTGGCAAAGTATTGCAGACCGCCTGAATGCGTAAGTAGTGCACAATTACACACTCACCGCTCCGCTGAAACATCACAATTACAATTCAAATATTTAATTCACATCTCCAAAAATGCAGTTGTACTGTAATTATGAAACGGTTAAATTTTTAATTGAAATGCACTGCAGATATGAGTGAAATTGTGTAAAGTAACTCCATCACACTGTATAAAGCTATGATACATTTTTTGATATTTTTACTGAAAACAAGACAAAAATACCAAGTAATTTTTTGCAGTGTGACTCCATTAAATGTGTGTGTGTGTGTGTGTGTGTAGATTAAACATGAACGGGCCAAAACGGACATGGCAGCAGGTCAAAATCAAATACAAGAACATTCTGCAGAATGGTATGGTCCCTGACTAATATTTAACAAAGCACAAGCATATATTGTACCCAGAAGGTGCCTGCTCACACATTGTCTGTACTGTTTTAGCAGTGAAAAAGAATACCCACAGACAAGGCACGGGTGGTGGGTCACCAAAGGCTGACCTTACCCCAGCAGAGGACATGGCCTTGGAGCTAAATAAAGGCAGGCCCGTCTTAGAGGGGATCCCTGGGGGGAAAGAGACGAGCATAGGTTCCTCCCAAGATGCCACCCGCTTCATTCAAGGTATGTCCTTCCATCTCTACATGGGATACAACCACATTCATATTGAATCAATTTGGACTGTCTGACTTTGGTTTACCTATTGCCTTGCAGTGTCTGGCAGCACTGTGTTCCTGTTAGAGCCACCAGCACAAGCACCAGACGATGCTGATCCAGTGAGTACTCCATCAAAGGCATACTGTAGGCCTGGCATGTCTTGTCTACTAGCTTCAATATGAATCCGATTAAATGTGATAGGGTGAAGGCCCCAGTGCAGCAGCAACAGCACATGATGGAGACGATGATGAGGAGGAGACCATCTCTCTGGATTCCAGAAGGCATGAGGTATCATGTTAAGACTGTGAAAGTACTATTTACTCTACAATGGTGAGGAGTCCTCATCAAAATCAAAAAATCTAATTTCTTTTACAGGACCCAGATGCTATACAGTGGGAAAACCAGCCTGGCAACATAGTGCGTATTAATAAAAGGACACCACATCCTGCCAAATTCCAGCTGCGCTAATTGTATTGTGTTCACAGAGCTCACAAGCTATCAGAAAGTTGTATGGCAACCACCTCCGGCGCCAAATAGAACTGGCAGACATAGACATTCAGTACAAGAAGAAAAAGATGGAAAATCTTGCACTGGAGTCCGAAATAAAAAAGAGGACAATTAGGAAACTGGACCTTGAAATAAAAAAACTTGAGAGGGAGGTGAGATATGCCTTCAATGTACACTGTATGCTAACTGTAACACAAATGTATTAATCATTATTTTTCTTTCCTCCCCCAGCTCCAAGAAGATGACACAGCTCAAAATAAAAATTAGGTATATTCTCGTAAAGTCAAGTGAGCCATGACATATGAGCTCTTATTGTGAGCACACAGGACGGTGGCATCTTTCTAAGGTTTTTTTTATTTTCCCAGCAATCAGTACAACCAAGTCATCGTTATAAGGCATCGCCCTCTTTTGCCCACCCCCCCAGCACCAGGTGTGGCCACTAGCCTATATGAAGGCCCAAAATTGTGTGTTCCTTTCTGCTCTGACAATGGCATGCTCATTCGTGCGAGATGTGGTGGATGAAGAAGCACTTGTGCTGAGGAGAGCCTTCAGGCGAGAAAGGGTCTTCAGGGACCGGTTGGACCCACTGGCCTTCCCTGATGACCATCTATATGAAAGATACAGGTTTTCTGCAGATGGCATCAGGTATCTATGCAGACTACTGGGTCCCAGGATTAAGCACCGCACTGCACGGAGCCATGCACTGAGTGTGGAGCAAATGGTTTGTGTGGCCTTGCGCTTTTTTGCTAGTGGAGCCTTCCTGTACTCAGTGGGGGATGCAGAACAGCTGAACAAGGCCACAATTTGCCGCACAATAAGGAGTGTGTGTCTGGCTATCAAAGCATTAGCAGATGTCTTCATCTCCTTCCCTGGCCACAGAAGACTCTGTGACATCAAAGAGGAGTTCTATAGGATTGCAGGTAAGAGGATCTACAAATTACAGGACAACTGTTAACACATAGTAGGATACTCATTACTTTGTGTGACAGGTTTCCCCAATGTCATTGGTGCAGTGGACTGCACACACATAAGGATAAAAGCCCCCTCAGGTGCCCATGAGGCCGATTTTGTGAATAGGAAATCCTTTCACAGCATTAATGTTCAGGTGAACATAACTTTTTGATATTGTCCATTGACGAACACTCTGCATTGCCAGTGATGTGCATTGATTGGTGTAATATTCCTCATCTTATGATTTCAGATGGTCTGCAATGCTGACTGTGTGATCAGCAATGTTGTGGCAAAATGGCCTGGCTCAGTCCATGACTCCAGAATCTTTCGGGCCTCTGAAATCTATCAGTGCCTATCACAAGGTAAGCCACACAACCCCTATTTATAACCATCATGGCTGTGTCAAGAATATCACTGTGTTTATGAGGTAGTAATGATGAGATTTTGTGTTGACAGGTGAATTCTCTGGTGTGTTGCTGGGAGACAGGGGGTATGGCTGCCAGCCTTTTCTCCTGACACCTTTCACAGACCCCCAGGAAGCACAGCAGGCCTACAACCATGCCCATGCCAGGACCAGGGCCAGAGTTGAAATGACCTTTGGCCTCCTGAAGGCACGCTTTCACTGCCTTCACAAATTAAGGGTCAGCCCTGTTAGGGCATGTGATATTACTGTGGCTTGTGCTGTCCTCCACAATGTGGCCTGCCTGAGGAAGGAGAGGGCCCCCAGAGTGCCACCAGCCATGGACTGGGACAATCCGGCAATCTTCCCTGATGACGACAGTGGTCGGCTGCTGAGGGACCAATATGTGTTGAATTATTTTAGTTAGTATGTGTGCTTTCAATTTTGGTTAAATATGTCCTGCGGTGGCAGAGGAATTTGGGTTTTTTTGGGTTCGTTTTTTTACGAATTTGGCCTCTTATGATGTTTGTGCGGTATACTGTGTGTAATACAAGGCTGCAGGGAGGCTACTGCATCCATTCATTTGTCTGTTCAGTTGATGTGTATGGATTTGTCCTGCATTTATTTTAGTGTGCAGACATGCAGGGTGTGTTATATACAGACCTTTGAATGTGTATGTATCATTTTGTTTAATATGCTTGGATTCTGTGCTTTCCATCTTGTAGAGTCACTGTGACTTCAGTTTCGAAAGGAGCTGATGGTTTACCTGCTTTGTTTTGTCCTTATTCGATAAAGGAACATAATGTTACACATTGTGTTTTTATATTCATATGGAATGTGTATTTGTTTATATGACAGAGTACTAGGGCCACACTGAAGAAAAAGGATAAAGTCATAAATTTATGAGGCTGGTTCTTTCTGCAGAAAAGCTACATATTGTTTTTACAGTTTTGATACTTATGACAATGTGATACTTAATATTCTGGCACATCAGCATGTCTTTGTTTATGAAACCATACTGAAGTACAATTTCACGAAATGCCCCACATCTGTCATTTTAACAACTGTCCTCCTTTAAAACAACTGGTTACAATATTATGACTTGTGTTTTTTTCCCCTCTGTGGCCCTAATATTCTATCATTTTATATATAGCCTTATAGTCTATGGGAAACTGTAAATTATCTAATGATAGCAACATCATCTAAAAATCATTTTTTATCCAAAATCATTGAAATTAATGATCACAAACGTTTAAATAATGACAGTGGGTCTAGTTATATGTGATAACAATGTATAGTGAGCAGTGAAATAACTATTGGTTTCCATTTGTGGTGACTGCTGACTGACAGTAGGGATGAGATTAAATAGATCCTGGAATTTAGCCTGGTCTGGAGCAGGCTAGCTCCACAGAATAAATCTCCATGGTAATTTATACCATAACATATCCTCCTGCCCCCTATCCATCTTTAGTGCAACCGGATTACGGATCAATTGAGCCAGGATCACCAAGATATCCTGGCTTAATCCCTTATCCTAGTTTTGTGCAACAGGCCCCAGGTGAGTGCAATTAACAACCAGGTAGAAATAAAAACAGAAGTGTTACGGCCCTCCAGGACCGGAATTGAAGAACCCTGCAGTAGCTTGTCGTAAAACTTAGCTGCAGGAAGTTTGAACTGGAACTGACTTGAATCCTGAAAAATGACATGTGTTGGTGAATACGGGTATCGATCCCACTACCTCTCACATGCTAAGCAAGCGCTCTACCATTTGAGCTAATTCCCCATCTGCTTAAAATAGACACAAGGAGCAATCAAGAGGGTTCAGCCTAGACAGTTTATGATCTTGGCGTACTTGTTACTTTCCGCCACATCACTTGTAGAGTCTTGCTGGCTGGTAACAACAGTGAAAGTCGGCAAGCGGCTGGTTAGCTCAGTTGGCTAGAGCGTGGTGCTAAAAATGCCAAGGTTGCAGGTTTGATCCCCGTACTGGCCATGCGGCACATTTGACAGTCAATATTTTGTGCCACTTGCGTGTATCCACATGGGTGCCAAAGACATAGTTCCAGAGACTTGCCGAAATAGCTCAGTTGGGAGAGCGTTAGACTGAAGATCTAAAGGTCCCTGGTTCGATCCCGGCTTTCGGCATTTGAGTTTGATCTCAGTGCTTGCACTGCAAGTTTTCAGCATTACAAAAAGTACCTTGTCATTATTACATTACAGTAGCTCAGGGTTCTTCAATTCTGGTCCTGGAGGGCAGAAACACCTCTGTTTTTCATCCTCTCCTTCTAATCAGGGGCTAATTCAGACCTGGGACACCAGGTGAGTGCAATTAACTACCAGGTAGAAATAAAAACAGAAGTGTTACGGCCCTCCAGGACCGGAATTGAAGAACCCTGCAGTAGCTTGTCGTAAGACTTAGCTGCAGGAAGTTTGAACTGGAGCTGACTTGAATCCTGAAAAATAACATGTGTTGGTGAATACGGGCATCGATCCCGCTACCTCTCACATGCTAAGCAAGCTCTCTACCATTTGCGCTAATTCCCCATCTGCTTAAAATAGACACAAGGAGCAATCAAAAGACAGTTTATGATCTTGGCGTACTTGTTACTTTCCGCCACATCACTTGTAGAGTATTGCTGGCTGGTAACAACAGTGAAAGCAGGCAAGCGGCTGGTTAGCTCAGTTGGCTAGAGCGTGGTTCTAATAATGCCAAGGTCGCAGGTTCGATCCCCTTACTGGCCATGCGGCTCCTTCAGACAGTCAATATTTTGTGCCACTTGCGTGTATCCACATGGGTGCCAAAGACATAGTTCCAGAGACCTGCTGAAATAGCTCAGTTGGGAGAGCGTTAGACTGAAGATCTAAAGGTCCCTGGTTCGATCCTGGGTTTCGGCATTTGAGTTTGATCTCAGTGCTTGCACTGCAAGTAGAATATGCGTTGTTTGTGGGCCTCAATCTTGCTGCATTCTAGATCATGTGATTGTCCTCAGAAAGTAAGGAATGTCTTTCTTTTTAGTTGGGCATCAGCATTACAAAAAGTACGTTGTCATTATTACACTACAGTAGCTTGTAGTAAGAATTAGCTGCAGGAAGTGTGAACTGGAGCTGATTTGAATCCTGAAAAATAACATGTGTTGGAGAATACGGGCATCGATCCCGCTACCTCTCGCATGCTAAGCAAGCGCTCTACCATTTCAGCTAATTCCCCATCTGGTTAAAATAGACACAAGGTGCAATCAAGAGGGTTTGTCCTTGACAGGTTATGATCTTGGCGTACTTGTTACTTTCCGCCACATCACTTGTAGAGTCTTGCTGGCTGGTAACAACAGTGAAAGTAGGCAAGTGGCTGGTTAGCTCAGTTGGCTAGAGCGTGGTGCTAAAAATGCCAAGGTTGCAGGTTTGATCCCCGTACTGGCCATGCGGCACATTTGACAGTCAATATTTTGTGCCACTTGCGTGTATCCACATGGGTGCCAAAGACATAGTTCCAGAGACCTGCCGAAATAGCTTAGTTGGGAGAGCGTTAGACTGAAGATCTAAAGGTCCCTGGTTCGATCCCGGCTTTCGGCATTTGAGTTTGATCTCAGTGCTTGCACTGCAAGTTTTCAGCATTACAAAAAGTACCTTGTCATTATTACATTACAGTCGCTCAGGGTTCTTCAATTCCTGTCCTGGAGGGCAGAAACACCTCTGTTTTTCATCCTCTCCTTCTAATCAGGGGCTAATTCAGACCTGGGACACCAGGTGAGTACAATTAACTACCAGGTAGAAATAAAAACAGAAGTGTTACGGCCCTCCAGGACCGGAATTGAAGAACCCTGCAGTAGCTTGTCGTAAGACTTAGCTGCAGGAAGTTTGAACTGGAGATGACTTGAATCCTGAAAAATAACTTGTGTTGGTGAATACGGGCATCGATCCCGCTACCTTTCACATGCTAAGCAAGCTCTCTACCATTTGCGCTAATTCTCCATCTGCTTAAAATAGACACAAGGAGCAATCAAGAGGGTTCAGCCTAGACAGTTTATGATCTTGGCGTACTTGTTACTTTCCGCCACATCACTTGTAGAGTCTTGCTGGCTGGTAACAACAGTGAAAGAAGGCAAGCGGCTGGTTAGCTCAGTTGGCTACAGCGTGGTTCTAATAATGCCAAGGTCGCAGGTTCGATCCCCTTACTGGCCATGCGGCTCCTTCAGACAGTCAATATTTTGTGCCACTTGCGTGTATCCACATGGGTGCCAAAGACATACTTCCAGAGACCTGCCGAAATAGCTCAGTTGGGAGAGCGTTAGACTGAAGATCTAAAGGTCCCTGGTTCGATCCTGGGTTTCGGCATTTGAGTTTGATCTCAGTGCTTGCACTGCAAGTAGAATATGCGTTGTTTGTGGGCCTCAATCTTGCTGCATTCTAGATCATGTGATTGTCCTCAGAAAGTAAGGAATGTCTTTCTTTTTAGTGGGGCATCAGCATTACAGAAAGTACGTTGTCATTATTACACTACAGTAGCTTGTAGTAAGACTTAGCTGCAGGAAGTGTGAACTGGAGCTGATTTGAATCCTGAAAAATAACATGTGTTGGAGAATACGGGCATCGATCCCGCTACCTCTCGCATGCTAAGCAAGCGCTCTACCATTTGAGCTAATTCCCCATCTGGTTAAAATAGACACAAGGTGCAATCAAGAGGGTTCGTCCTTGACAGGTTATGATCTTGGCGTACTTGTTACTTTTCGCCACATGACTTGTAGAGTCTTGCTGGCTGGTAACAACAGTGAAAGTAGGCAAGTGGCTGGTTAGCTCAGTTGGCTAGAGTGTTGTGCTAATAATGCCAAGGTCACAGGTTCGATCCCTGTACTGGCCATGTGGCTCCTCTGACAGTCAATATTTTGTGCAACTTGCGTGTATCCACATGGGTGCCAAAGATATATCTCCAAGGACCTGCCGAAATAGCTCAGTTGGGAGAGCGTTAGACTGAAGATCTAAAGGTCCCTGGTTTGATCCCGGCTTTCGGCATTTGAGTTTGATCTCAGTGCTTGCACTGCAAGTTTTCAGCATTACAAAAAGTACCTTGTCATTATTACATTACAGTAGCTCAGGGTTCTTAAATTCCTGTCCTGGAGGGCAGAAACACCTCTGTTTTTCATCCTCTCCTTCTAATCAGGGGCTAATTCAGACCTGGGACACCAGGTGAGTGCAATTAACTACCAGGTAAAAATAAAAACAGAAGTGTTACGGCCCTCCAGGACCGGAATTGAAGAACCCTGCAGTAGCTTGTCGTAAGACTTAGTTGCAGGAAGTTTGAACTGGAGCTGACTTGAATCCTGAAAAATAACATGTGTTGGTGAATACGAGCATCGATCCCGCTACCTCTCACATGCTAAGCAAGCGCTCTACCATTTGAGCTAATTCCCCATCTGGTTAAAATAGACACACGGAGCAATCAAGAGGGTTCAGCCTTGACAGTTTATGATCTTGGCGTACTTGTTACTTTCCGCCACATCACTTGTAGAGTCTTGCTGGCTGGTAACAACAGTGAAAGTAGGCAAGTGGCTGGTTAGCTCAGTTGGCTAGAGCGTGGTGCTAAAAATGCCAAGGTTGCAGGTTTGATCCCCGTACTGGCCATGCGGCACATTTGACAGTCAATATTTTGTGCCACTTGCGTGTATCCACATGGGTGCCAAAGACATAGTTCCAGAGACCTGCCGAAATAGCTCAGTTGGGAGAGCGTTAGACTGAAGATCTAAAGGTCCCTGGTTCGATCCCGGCTTTCGGCATTTGAGTTTGATCTCAGTGCTTGCACTGCAAGTTTTCAGCATTACAAAAAGTACCTTGTCATTATTACATTACAGTAGCTCAGGGTTCTTCAATTCCGGTCCTGGAGGGCAGAAACACCTCTGTTTTTCATCCTCTCCTTCTAATCAGGGGCTAATTCAGACCTGGGACACCAGGTGAGTGCAATTAACTACCAGGTAGAAATAAAAACAGAAGTGTTACGGCCCTCCAGGACCGGAATTGAAGAACCCTGCAGTAGCTTGTCGTAAGACTTAGCTGCAGGAAGTTTGAACTGGAGATGACTTGAATCCTGAAAAATAACATGTGTTGGTGAATACGGGCATCGATCCCGCTACCTCTCACATGCTAAGCAAGCTCTCTACCATTTGCGCTAATTCCCCATCTGCTTAAAATAGACACAAGGAGCAATCAAAAGGGTTCAGCCTAGACAGTTTATGATCTTGGCGTACTTGTTACTTTCCGCCACATCACTTGTAGAGTATTGTTGGCTGGTAACAACAGTGAAAGAAGGCAAGCGGCTGGTTAGCTCAGTTGGCTAGAGTGTGGTTCTAATAATGCAAAGGTCGCAGGTTCGATCCCCGTACTGGCCATGCGGCTCCATCAGACAGTCAATATTTTGTGCCACATGCGTGTATCCACATGGGTGCCAAAGACATAGTTCCAGAGACCTGCCGAAATAGCTCAGTTGGGAGAGTGTTAGACTGAAGATCTAAAGGTCCCTGGTTTGATCCCGGGTTTCGGCATTTGAGTTTGATCTCAGTGCTTGCACTGCAAGTAGAATATGTGTTGTTTGTGGGCCTCAATCTTGCTGCATTCTAGATCATGTGATTGTCCTCAGAAAGTAAGGAATGTCTTTCTTTTTAGTGGGGCATCAGCATTACAAAAAGTACGTTGTCATTAATACACTACAGTAGCTTGTAGTAAGACTTAGATGCAGGAAGTGTGAACTGGAGCTGATTTGAATCCTGAAAAATAACATGTGTTGGAGAATACGGGCATCGATCACGCTACCTCTCGCATGCTAAGCAAGCGCTCTACCATTTGAGCTAATTCCCCATCTGGTTAAAATAGACACAAGGTGCAATCAAGAGGGTTCGTCCTTGACAGGTTATGATCTTGGCGTACTTGTTACTTTTCGCCACATGACTTGTAGAGTCTTGCTGGCTGGTAACAACAGTGAAAGTAGGCAAGTGGCTGGTTAGCTCAGTTGGCTAGAGCTTGGTGCTAATAATGCCAAGGTCGCAGGTTCGATCCCCGTACTGGCCATGCGGCTCCTCTGACAGTCAATATTTTGTGCCACTTGCGTGTATCCACATGGGTGCCAAAGATATAGGTCCAGGGACCTGCCGAAATAGCTCAGTTGGGAGAGCGTTAGACTGAAGCTCTAAAGGTCCCTGGTTCGATCCCGGGTTTCGGCATTTGAGTTTGATCTCAGTGCTTGCACTGCAAGTTTTCAGCATTACAAAAAGTACCTTGTCATTATTACATTACAGTAGCTCAGGGTTCTTCAATTCCTGTCCTGCAGGGCAGAAACACCTCTGTTTTTCATCCTCTCCTTCTAATCAGGAGCTAATTCAGACCTGGGACACCAGGTGAGTGCAATTAACTACCAGGTAGAAATAAAAACAGAAGTGTTAAAGGCCCTCCAGGACCGGAATTGAAGAACCCTGCAGTAGCTTGTCGTAAGACTTAGCTGCAGGAAGTTTGAACTGGAGCTGACTTGAATCCTGAAAAATAACATGTGTTGGTGAATAAGGGCATCGATCCCACTACCTCTCACATGCTAAGCAAGCGCTCTACCATTTGAGCTAATTCCCCATCTGGTTAAAAAAGACACAAGGAGCAATTAAGAGGGTTCAGCCTATACAGTATATGATCTTAGCGCACTTGTTACTTTCCGCCACATCACTTGTAGAGTCTTGCTGGCTGGTAACAACAGTGAAAGTAGGCAAGCGGCTGGTTAGCTCAGTTGGCAAGAGCGTGGTGCTAATAATGCCAAGGTCGCAGGTTTGATCCCCGTACTGGCCATGCGGCTCCTCTGACAGTCAATATTTTGTGCCACTTGCGTGTATCCACATGGGTGCCAAAGACATAGTTCCAGAGACCTGCCGAAATATCTCAGTTGGGAGAGCGTTAGACTGAAGATCTTAAGGTCCCTGGTTCGATCCCGGGTTTCGGCATTTGAGTTTGATCTCAGTGCTTGCACTGCAAGTAGAATATGCGTTGTTTGTGGGCCTCAATCTTGCTGCATTCTAGATCATGTGATTGTCCTCAGAAAGTAAGGAATGTCTTTCTTTTTAGTGGGGCATCAGCATTACAAAAAGTACGTTGTCATTATTACACTACAGTAGCTTGTAGTAAGACTTAGATGCAGGAAGTGTGAACTGGAGCTGATTTGAATCCTGAAAAATAACATGTGTTGGAGAATACGGGCATCGATCCCGCTACCTCTCGCATGCTAAGCAAGCGCTCTACCATTTCAGCTAATTCCCCATCTGGTTAAAATAGACACAAGGTGCAATCAAGAGGGTTCAGCCTATACAGTATATGATCTTGGCGCACTTGTTACTTTCCGCCACATCACTTGTAGAGTCTTGCTGGCTGGTAACAACAGTGAAAGTAGGCAAGCGGCTGGTTAGCTCAGTTGGCAAGAGCATGGTGCTAATAATGCCAAGGTCGCAGGTTCGATCCCCGTACTGGCCATGCGGCTCCTTCAGACAGTCAATATTTTGTGCCACTTGCGTGTATCCACATGGGTGCCAAAGACATAGTTCCAGAAACCTGCCGAAATAGCTCTGTTGGGAGAGCGTTAGACTGAAGATCTAAAGGTTCCTGGTTTGATTCCGGGTTTCGGCATTTGAGTTTGATCTCAGTGCTTGCACTGCAAGTTTTCAGCATTACAAAAAGTACCTTGTCATTATTACATAACAGTAGCTCAGGGTTCTTCAATTCCTGTCCTGCAGGGCAGAAAC
This sequence comes from Coregonus lavaretus, assembly GCF_964263955.1. Classification (NCBI taxonomy): domain Eukaryota; kingdom Metazoa; phylum Chordata; class Actinopteri; order Salmoniformes; family Salmonidae; genus Coregonus; species Coregonus lavaretus. Next base: position 18,812,911 of record NC_139990.1, read on the forward strand.
ACCTCTGTTTTTCATCCTCTCCTTCTAATCAGGGGCTAATTCAGACCTGGGACACCAGGTGAGTGCAATTAACTACCAGGTAGAAATAAAAACAGAAGTGTTAAAGGCCCTCCAGGACCGGAATTGAAGAACCCTGCAGTAGCTTGTCGTAAGACTTAGCTGCAGGAAGTTTGAACTGGAGCTGACTTGAATCCTGAAAAATAACATGTGTTGGTGAATAAGGGCATCGATCCCACTACCTCTCACATGCTAAGCAAGCGCTCTACCATTTGAGCTAATTCCCCATCTGGTTAAAAAAGACACAAGGAGCAATTAAGAGGGTTCAGCCTATACAGTATATGATCTTGGCGCACTTGTTACTTTCCGCCACATCACTTGTAGAGTCTTGCTGGCTGGTAACAACAGTGAAAGTAGGCAAGTGGCTGGTTAGCTCAGTTGGCAAGAGCGTGGTGCTAATAATGCCAAGGTCGCAGGTTCGATCCCCGTACTGGCCATGCGGCTCCTTCAGACAGTCAATATTTTGTGCCACTTGCGTGTATCCACATGAGTGCCAAAGACATAGTTCCAGAAACCTGCCGAAATAGCTCAGTTGGGAGAGCGTTAGACTGAAGATCTAAAGGTCCCTGGTTCGATCCCGGGTTTCGGCATTTGAGTTTGATCTCAGTGCTTGCACTGCAAGTAGAATATGCGTTGTTTGTGGGCCTCAATCTTGCTGCATTCTAGATCATGTGATTGTCCTCAGAAAGTAAGGAATGTCTTTCTTTTTAGTTGGGCATCAGCATTACAAAAAGTACGTTGTCATTATTACACTACAGTAGCTTGTAGTAAGAAATAGATGCAGGAAGTGTGAACTGGAGCTGATTTGAATCCTGAAAAATAACGTGTTGGAGAATACGGGCATCGATCCCGCTACCTCTCGCATGCTAAGCAAGCGCTCTACCATTTCAGCTAATTCCCCATCTGGTTAAAATAGACACAAGGTGCAATCAAGAGGGTTTGTCCTTGACAGGTTATGATCTTGGCGTACTTGTTACTTTCCGCCACATCACTTGTAGAGTCTTGCTGGCTGGTAACAACAGTGAAAGTAGGCAAGTGGCTGGTTAGCTCAGTTGGCTAGAGCGTGGTGCTAAAAATGGCAAGGTTGCAGGTTTGATCCCCATACTGGCCATGCGGCACATTTGACAGTCAATATTTTGTGCCACTTGCGTGTATCCACATGGGTGCCAAAGACATATTTCCAGAGACCTGCCGAAATAGCTCAGTTGGGAGAGCGTTAGACTGAAGATCTAAAGGTCCCTGGTTCGATCCCGGGTTTCGGCATTTGAGTTTGATCTCAGTGCTTGCACTGCAAGTTTTCAGCATTACAAAAAGTACCTTGTCATTATTACATAACAGTAGCTCAGGGTTCTTCAATTCCGGTCCTGGAGGGCAGAAACACCTCTGTTTTTCATCCTCTCCTTCTAATCAGGGGCTAATTCAGACCTGGGAAACCAGGTGAGTGCAATTAACTACCAGGTAGAAATAAAAACAGAAGTGTTACGGCCCTCCAGGACCGGAATTGAAGAACCCTGCAGTAGCTTGTCGTAAGACTTAGCTGCAGGAAGTTTGAACTGGAGCTGACTTGAATCCTGAAAAATAACATGTGTTGGTGAATACGGGCATCGATCCCGCTACCTCTCACATGCTAAGCAAGCTCTCTACCATTTGCGCTAATTCCCCATCTGCTTAAAATAGACACAAGGAGCAATCAAAAGACAGTTTATGATCTTGGCGTACTTGTTACTTTCCGCCACATCACTTGTAGAGTATTGCTGGCTGGTAACAACAGTGAAAGAAGGCAAGCGGCTGGTTAGCTCAGTTGGCTAGAGCGTGGTTCTAAAAATGCCAAGGTCGCAGGTTCGATCCCCTTACTGGCCATGCGGCTCCTTCAGACAGTCAATATTTTGTGCCACTTGCGTGTATCCACATGGGTGCCAAAGACATAGTTCCAGAGACCTGCTGAAATAGCTCAGTTGGGAGAGCGTTAGACTGAAGATCTAAAGGTCCCTGGTTCGATCCTGGGTTTCGGCATTTGAGTTTGATCTCAGTGCTTGCACTGCAAGTAGAATATGCGTTGTTTGTGGGCCTCAATCTTGCTGCATTCTAGATCATGTGATTGTCCTCAGAAAGTAAGGAATGTCTTTCTTTTTAGTTGGGCATCAGCATTACAAAAAGTACGTTGTCATTATTACACTACAGTAGCTTGTAGTAAGAATTAGCTGCAGGAAGTGTGAACTGGAGCTGATTTGAATCCTGAAAAATAACATGTGTTGGAGAATACGGGCATCGATCCCGCTACCTCTCGCATGCTAAGCAAGCGCTCTACCATTTCAGCTAATTCCCCATCTGGTTAAAATAGACACAAGGTGCAATCAAGAGGGTTTGTCCTTGACAGGTTATGATCTTGGCGTACTTGTTACTTTCCGCCACATCACTTGTAGAGTCTTGCTGGCTGGTAACAACAGTGAAAGTAGGCAAGTGGCTGGTTAGCTCAGTTGGCTAGAGCGTGGTGCTAAAAATGCCAAGGTTGCAGGTTTGATCCCCGTACTGGCCATGCGGCACATTTGACAGTCAATATTTTGTGCCACTTGCGTGTATCCACATGGGTGCCAAAGACATAGTTCCAGAGACCTGCAGAAATAGCTCAGTTGGGAGAGCGTTAGACTGAAGATCTAAAGGTCCCTGGTTTGATCCCGGCTTTCGGCATTTGAGTTTGATCTCAGTGCTTGCACTGCAAGTTTTCAGCATTACAAAAAGTACCTTGTCATTATTACATTACAGTCGCTCAGGGTTCTTCAATTCCTGTCCTGGAGGGCAGAAACACCTCTGTTTTTCATCCTCTCCTTCTAATCAGGGGCTAATTCAGACCTGGGACACCAGGTGAGTGCAATTAACTACCAGGTAGAAATAAAAACAGAAGTGTTACGGCCCTCCAGGACCGGAATTGAAGAACCCTGCAGTAGCTTGTCGTAAGACTTAGCTGCAGGAAGTTTGAACTGGAGATGACTTGAATCCTGAAAAATAACTTGTGTTGGTGAATACGGGCATCGATCCCGCTACCTCTCACATGCTAAGCAAGCTCTCTACCATTTGCGCTAATTCCCCATCTGCTTAAAATAGACACAAGGCGCAATCAAGAGGGTTCAGCCTAGACAGTTTATGATCTTGGCGTACTTGTTACTTTCCGCCACATCACTTGTAGAGTCTTGCTGGCTGGTAACAACAGTGAAAGAAGGCAAGCGGCTGGTTAGCTCAGTTGGCTACAGTGTGGTTCTAATAATGCCAAGGTCGCAGGTTCGATCCCCTTACTGGCCATGCGGCTCCTTCAGACAGTCAATATTTTGTGCCACTTGCGTGTATCCACATGGGTGCCAAAGACATAGTTCCAGAGACCTGCCGAAATAGCTCAGTTGGGAGAGCGTTAGACTGAAGATCTAAAGGTCCCTGGTTCGATCTCGGCTTTCGGCATTTGAGTTTGATCTCAGTGCTTGCACTGCAAGTTTTCAGCATTGCAAAAAGTACCTTGTCATTATTACATTACAGTAGCTCAGGGTTCTTAAATTCCTGTCCTGGAGGGCAGAAACACCTCTGTTTTTCATCCTCTCCTTCTAATCAGGGGCTAATTCAGACCTGGGACACCAGGTGAGTGCAATTAACTACCAGGTAAAAATAAAAACAGAAGTGTTACGGCCCTCCAGGACCGGAATTGAAGAACCCTGCAGTAGCTTGTCGTAAGACTTAGCTGCAGGAAGTTTGAACTGGAGCTGACTTGAATCCTGAAAAATAACATGTGTTGGTGAATACGAGCATCGATCCCGCTACCTCTCACATGCTAAGCAAGCGCTCTACCATTTGAGCTAATTCCCCATCTGGTTAAAATAGACACAAGGAGCAATCAAGAGGGTTCAGCCTAGACAGTTTATGATCTTGGCGCACTTGTTACTTTCCGCCACATCACTTGTAGAGTCTTGCTGGCTGGTAACAACAGTGAAAGTAGGCAAGCGGCTGGTTAGCTCAGTTGGCTAGAGCGTGTTGCTAATAATGCCAAGGTCGCAGGTTTGATCCCCGTACTGGCCATGCGGCTCCTCTGACAGTCAATATTTTGTGCCACTTGCGTGTATCCACATGGGTGCCAAATACATAGTTCCAGAGACCTGCTGAAATAGCTCAGTTGGGAGAGCGTTAGACTGAAGATCTAAAGGTCCCTGGTTCGATCCCGGGTTTCGGCATTTGAGTTTGATCTCAGTGCTTGCACTGCAAGTAGAATATGCGTTGTTTGTGGGCCTCAATCTTGCTGCATTCTAGATAATGTGATTGTCCTCAGAAAGTAAGGAATGTCTTTCTTTTTAGTTGGGCATCAGCATTACAAAAAGTACGTTGTCATTATTACACTACAGTAGCTTGTAGTAAGAATTAGCTGCAGGAAGTGTGAACTGGAGCTGATTTGAATCCTGAAAAATAACATGTGTTGGAGAATACGGGCATCGATCCCGCTACCTCTCGCATGCTAAGCAAGCGCTCTACCATTTCAGCTAATTCCCCATCTGGTTAAAATAGACACAAGGTGCAATCAAGAGGGTTTGTCCTTGACAGGTTATGATCTTGGCGTACTTGTTACTTTCCGCCACATCACTTGTAGAGTCTTGCTGGCTGGTAACAACAGTGAAAGTAGGCAAGTGGCTGGTTAGCTCAGTTGGCTAGAGCGTGGTGCTAAAAATGCCAAGGTTGCAGGTTTGATCCCCGTACTGGCCATGCGGCACATTTGACAGTCAATATTTTGTGCCACTTGCGTGTATCCACATGGGTGCCAAAGACATAGTTCCAGAGACCTGCCGAAATAGCTCAGTTGGGAGAGCGTTAGACTGAAGATCTAAAGGTCCCTGGTTCGATCCCGGCTTTCGGCATTTGAGTGTGATCTCAGTGCTTGAACTGCAAGTTTTCAGCATTACAAAAAGTACCTTGTCATTATTACATTACAGTAGCTCAGGGTTCTTCAATTCCAGTCCTGGAGGGCAGAAACACCTCTGTTTTTCATCCTCTCCTTCTAATCAGGGGCTAATTCAGACCTGGGACACCAGGTGAGTGCAATTAACTACCAGGTAGAAATAAAAACAGAAGTGTTACGGCCCTCCAGGACCGGAATTGAAGAACCCTGCAGTAGCTTGTCGTAAGACTTAGCTGCAGGAAGTTTGAACTGGAGATGACTTGAATCCTGAAAAATAACATGTGTTGGTGAATACGGGCATCGATCCCGCTACCTCTCACATGCTAAGCAAGCTCTCTACCATTTGCGCTAATTCCCCATCTGCTTAAAATAGACACAAGGAGCAATCAAAAGGGTTCAGCCTAGACAGTTTATGATCTTGGCGTACTTGTTACTTTCCGCCACATCACTTGTAGAGTATTGTTGGCTGGTAACAACAGTGAAAGAAGGCAAGGGGCTGGTTAGCTCAGTTGGCTAGAGCGTGGTTCTAATAATGCCAAGGTCGCAGGTTCGATCCCCGTACTGGCCATGCGGCTCCATCAGACAGTCAATATTTTGTGCCACATGCGTGTATCCACATGGGTGCCAAAGACATAGTTCCAGAGACCTGCCGAAATAGCTCAGTTGGGAGAGTGTTAGACTGAAGATCTAAAGGTCCCTGGTTCGATCCCGGGTTTCGGCATTTGAGTTTGATCTCAGTGCTTGCACTGCAAGTAGAATATGCGTTGTTTGTGGGCCTCAATCTTGCTGCATTCTAGATCATGTGATTGTCCTCAGAAAGTAAGGAATGTCTTTCTTTTTAGTGGGGCATCAGCATTACAAAAAGTACGTTGTCATTAATACACTACAGTAGCTTGTAGTAAGACTTAGCTGCAGGAAGTTTGAACTGGAGCTGACTTGAATCCTAAAAAATAACATGTGTTGGTGAATAAGGGCATCGATCCCACTACCTCTCACATGCTAAGCAAGCGCTCTACCATTTGAGCTAATTCCCCATCTGGTTAAAATAGACACAAGGAGCAATTAAGAGGGTTCAGCCTATACAGTATATGATCTTGGCGCACTTGTTACTTTCCGCCACATCACTTGTAGAGTCTTGCTGGCTGGTAACAACAGTGAAAGTAGGCAAGCAGCTGGTTAGCTCAGTTGGCAAGAGCATGGTTCTAATAATGCCAAGGTCGCAGGTTCGATCCCCGTACTGGCCATGCGGCTCCATCAGACAGTCAATATTTTGTGCCACTTGCGTGTATCCACATGGGTGCCAAAGACATAGTTCCAGAGACCTGCCGAAATAGCTCAGTTGGGAGAGCGTTAGACTGAAGATCTACAGGTTCCTGGTTCGATCCCGGGTTTCGGCATTTGAGTTTGATCTCAGTGCTTGCACTGCAAGTTTTCAGCATTACAAAAAGTACCTTGTCATTATTACATTACAGTAGCTCAGGGTCTTCAATTCCTGTCCTGGAGGGCAGAAACACCTCTGTTTTTCATCCTCTCCTTCTAATCAGGGGCTAATTCAGACCTGGGACACCAGGTGAGTGCAATTAACTACCAGGTAGAAATAAAAACAGAAGTGTTACGGCCCTCCAGGACCGGAATTGAAGAACCCTGCAGTAGCTTGTCGTAAGACTTAGCTGCAGGAAGTTTGAACTGGAGCTGACTTGAATCCTGAAAAATAACATGTGTTGGTGAATAAGGGCATCGATCCCACTACCTCTCACATGCTAAGCAAGCGCTCTACCATTTGAGCTAATTCCCCATCTGGTTAAAATAGACACAAGGAGCAATTGAGAGGGTTCAGCCTATACAGTATATGATCTTGGCGCACTTGTTACTTTCCGCCACATCACTTGTAGAGTCTTGCTGGCTGGTAACAACAGTGAAAGTAGGCAAGCGGCTGGTTAGCTCAGTTGGCAAGAGAGTGGTGCTAATAATGCCAAGGTCGCAGGTTCGATCCCCGTACAGGCCATGCGGCTCCTCTGACAGTCAATATTTTGTGCCACTTGCGTGTATCCACATGGGTGCCAAAGACATTGTTCCAGAGACCTGCCGAAATATCTCAGTTGGGAGAGCGTTAGACTGAAGAACTAAAGGTCCCTGGTTCGATCCAGGGTTTCGGCATTTGAGTTTGATCTCAGTGCTTGCACTGCAAGTAGAATATGAGTTGTTTGTGGGCCTCAATCTTGCTGCATTCTAGATCATGTGATTGTCCTCAGAAAGTAAGGAATGTCTTTCTTTTTAGTGGGGCATCAGCATTACAAAAAGTACGTTGTTATTATTACACTACAGTAGCTTGTAGTAAGACTTAGATGCAGGAAGTGTGAACTGGAGCTGATTTGAATCCTGAAAAATAACATGTGTTGGAGAATACGGGCATTGATCCCGCTACCTCTCGCATGCTAAGCAAGCGCTCTACCATTTGAGCTAATTCCCCATCTGGTTAAAATAGACACAAGGTGCAATCAAGAGGGTTCGTCCTTGACAGGTTATGATCTTGGCGTACTTGTTACTTTTCGCCACATGACTTGTAGAGTCTTGATGGCTGGTAACAACAGTGAAAGTAGGCAAGTGGCTGGTTAGCTCAGTTGGCTAGAGCTTGGTGCTAATAATAACAAGGTCGCAGGTTCAATCCCCGTACTGGCCATGCGGCTCCTCTGACAGTCAATATTTTGTGCCACTTGCGTGTATCCACATGGGTGCCAAAGATATAGGTCCAGGGACCTGCTGAAATAGCTCAGTTGGGAGAGCGTTAGACTGAAGATCTACAGGTCCCTGGTTCGATCCCGGGTTTCGTCATTTGAGTTTGATCTCAGTGCTTGCACTGCAAGTTTTCAGCATTACAAAAAGTACCTTGTCATTATTACATTACAGTAGCTCAGGGTCTTCAATTCCTGTCCTGGAGGGCAGAAACACCTCTGTTTTTCATCCTCTCCTTCTAATCAGGGGCTAATTCAGACCTGGGACACCAGGTGAGTGCAATTAACTACCAGGTAGAAATAAAAACAGAAGTGTTACGGCCCTCCAGGACCGGAATTGAAGAACCCTGCAGTAGCTTGTCGTAAGACTTAGCTGCAGGAAGTTTGAACTGGAGCTGACTTGAATCCTAAAAAATAACATGTGTTGGTGAATAAGGGCATCGATCCCACTACCTCTCACATGCTAAGCAAGCGCTCTACCATTTGAGCTAATTCCCCATCTGGTTAAAATAGACACAAGGAGCAATTAAGAGGGTTCAGCCTATACAGTATATGATCTTGGCGCACTTGTTACTTTCCGCCACATCACTTGTAGAGTCTTGCTGGCTGGTAACAACAGTGAAAGTAGGCAAGCAGCTGGTTAGCTCAGTTGGCAAGAGCATGGTTCTAATAATGCCAAGGTCGCAGGTTCGATCCCCGTACTGGCCATGCGGCTCCATCAGACAGTCAATATTTTGTGCCACTTGCGTGTATCCACATGGGTGCCAAAGACATAGTTCCAGAGACCTGCCGAAATAGCTCAGTTGGGAGAGCGTTAGACTGAAGATCTACAGGTTCCTGGTTCGATCCCGGGTTTCGGCATTTGAGTTTGATCTCAGTGCTTGCACTGCAAGTTTTCAGCATTACAAAAAGTACCTTGTCATTATTACATTACAGTAGCTCAGGGTCTTCAATTCCTGTCCTGGAGGGCAGAAACACCTCTGTTTTTCATCCTCTCCTTCTAATCAGGGGCTAATTCAGACCTGGGACACCAGGTGAGTGCAATTAACTACCAGGTAGAAATAAAAACAGAAGTGTTACGGCCCTCCAGGACCGGAATTGAAGAACCCTGCAGTAGCTTGTCGTAAGACTTAGCTGCAGGAAGTTTGAACTGGAGCTGACTTGAATCCTGAAAAATAACATGTGTTGGTGAATAAGGGCATCGATCCCACTACCTCTCACATGCTAAGCAAGCGCTCTACCATTTGAGCTAATTCCCCATTTGGTTAAAATAGACACAAGGAGCAATTAAGAGGGTTCAGCCTAGACAGTATATGATCTTGGCGCACTTGTTACTTTCCGCCACATCACTTGTAGAGTCTTGCTGGCTGGTAACAACAGTGAAAGTAGGCAAGCGGCTGGTTAGCTCAGTTGGCAAGAGCGTGGTTCTAATAATGCCAAGGTCGCAGGTTCGATCCCCGTACTGGCCATGCGGCTCCATCAGACAGTCAATATTTTGTGCCACTTGCGTGTATCCACATGGGTGCCAAAGACATAGTTCCAGAGACCTGCCGAAATAGCTCAGTTGGGAGAGCGTTAGACTGAAGATCTAAAGGTCCCTGGTTCGATCCTGGGTTTCGGCATTTGAGTTTGATCTCAGTGCTTGCACTGCAAGTAGAATATGCGTTGTTTGTGAGCCTCAATCTTGCTGCATTCTAGATCATGTGATTGTCCTCAGAAAGTAAGGAATGTCTTTCTTTTTAGTGGGGCATCAGCATTACAAAAAGTATGTTGTCGTTATTACACTACAGTAGCTTGTAGTAAGACTTAGATGCAGGAAGTGTGAACTGGAGCTGATTTGAATCCTGAAAAATAACATGTGTTGGAGAATACGGGCATCGATCCCGCTACCTCTCGCATGCTAAGCAAGTGCTCTACCATTTGAGCTAATTCCCCATCTGGTTAAAATAGACACAAAGTGCAATCAAGAGGGTTCGTCCTTGACAGGTTATGATCTTGGCGTACTTGTTACTTTTCGCCACATGACTTGTAGAGTCTTGCTGGCTGGTAACAACAGTGAAAGTAGTCAAGTGGCTGGTTAGCTCAGCTGGCTAGAGCTTGGTGCTAATAATGCCAAGGTCGCAGGTTCGATACCCGTACTGGCCATGCGGCTCCTCTGACAGTCAAAATTTTGTGCCACTTGCGTGTATCCACATGGGTGCCAAAGATATAGGTCCAGGGACCTGCCGAAATAGCTCAGTTGGGAGAGCGTTAGACTGAAGATCTAAAGGTCCCTGGTTCGATCCCGGGTTTCGGCATTTGAGTTTGATCTCAGTGCTTGCACTGCAAGTTTTCAGCATTACAAAAAGTACCTTGTCATTATTACATTACAGTAGCTCAGGGTTCTTCAATTCCTGTCCTGCAGGGCAGAAACACCTCTGTTTTTCATCCTCTCCTTCTAATCAGGGGCTAATTCAGACCTGGGACACCAGGTGAGTGCAATTAACTACCAGGTAGAAATAAAAACAGAAGTGTTACGGCCCTCCAGGACCGGAATTGAAGAACCCTGCAGTAGCTTGTCGTAAGACTTAGCTGCAGGAAGTTTGAACTGGAGCTGACTTGAATCCTAAAAAATAACATGTGTTGGTGAATAAGGGCATCGATCCCACTACCTCTCACATGCTAAGCAAGCGCTCTACCATTTGAGCTAATTCCCCATCTGGTTAAAATAGACACAAGGAGCAATTAAGAGGGTTCAGCCTATACAGTATATGATCTTGGCGCACTTGTTACTTTCCGCCACATCACTTGTAGAGTCTTGCTGGCTGGTAACAACAGTGAAAGTAGGCAAGCAGCTGGTTAGCTCAGTTGGCAAGAGCATGGTTCTAATAATGCCAAGGTCGCAGGTTCGATCCCCGTACTGGCCATGCGGCTCCATCAGACAGTCAATATTTTGTGCCACTTGCGTGTATCCACATGGGTGCCAAAGACATAGTTCCAGAGACCTGCCGAAATAGCTCAGTTGGGAGAGCGTTAGACTGAAGATCTACAGGTTCCTGGTTCGATCCCGGGTTTCGGCATTTGAGTTTGATCTCAGTGCTTGCACTGCAAGTTTTCAGCATTACAAAAAGTACCTTGTCATTATTACATTACAGTAGCTCAGGGTCTTCAATTCCTGTCCTGGAGGGCAGAAACACCTCTGTTTTTCATCCTCTCCTTCTAATCAGGGGCTAATTCAGACCTGGGACACCAGGTGAGTGCAATTAACTACCAGGTAGAAATAAAAACAGAAGTGTTACGGCCCTCCAGGACCGGAATTGAAGAACCCTGCAGTAGCTTGTCGTAAGACTTAGCTGCAGGAAGTTTGAACTGGAGCTGACTTGAATCCTGAAAAATAACATGTGTTGGTGAATAAGGGCATCGATCCCACTACCTCTCACATGCTAAGCAAGCGCTCTACCATTTGAGCTAATTCCCCATTTGGTTAAAATAGACACAAGGAGCAATTAAGAGGGTTCAGCCTAGACAGTATATGATCTTGGCGCACTTGTTACTTTCCGCCACATCACTTGTAGAGTCTTGCTGGCTGGTAACAACAGTGAAAGTAGGCAAGCGGCTGGTTAGCTCAGTTGGCAAGAGCGTGGTTCTAATAATGCCAAGGTCGCAGGTTCGATCCCCGTACTGGCCATGCGGCTCCATCAGACAGTCAATATTTTGTGCCACTTGCGTGTATCCACATGGGTGCCAAAGACATAGTTCCAGAGACCTGCCGAAAAAGCTCAGTTGGGAGAGCGTTAGACTGAAGATCTAAAGGTCCCTGGTTCGATCCTGGGTTTCGGCATTTGAGTTTGATCTCAGTGCTTGCACTGCAAGTAGAATATGCGTTGTTTGTGAGCCTCAATCTTGCTGCATTCTAGATCATGTGATTGTCCTCAGAAAGTAAGGAATGTCTTTCTTTTTAGTGGGGCATCAGCATTACAAAAAGTACGTTGTCATTATTACACTACAGTAGCTTGTAGTAAGACTTAGATGCAGGAAGTGTGAACTGGAGCTGATTTGAATCCTGAAAAATAACATGTGTTGGAGAATACGGGCATCGATCCCGCTACCTCTCGCATGCTAAGCAAGTGCTCTACCATTTGAGCTAATTCCCCATCTGGTTAAATTAGACACAAAGTGCAATCAAGAGGGTTCGTCCTTGACAGGTTATGATCTTGGCGTACTTGTTACTTTTCGCCACATGACTTGTAGAGTCTTGCTGGCTGGTAACAACAGTGAAAGTAGGCAAGTGGCTGGTTAGCTCAGTTGGCTAGAGCTTGGTGCTAATAATGCCAAGGTCGCAGGTTCGATCCCCGTACTGGCCATGCGGCTCCTCTGACAGTCAATATTTTGTGCCACTTGCGTGTATCCACATGGGTGCCAAAGATATAGGTCCAGGGACCTGCCGAAATAGCTCAGTTGGGAGAGCGTTAGACTGAAGATCTACAGGTTCCTGGTTCGATCCCGGGTTTCGGCATTTGAGTTTGATCTCATTGCTTGCACTGCAAGTTTTCATCATTACAAAAAGTACCTTGTCATTATTACATTACAGTAGCTCAGGGTCTTCAATTCCTGTCCTGGAGGGCAGAAACACCTCTGTTTTTCATCCTCTCCTTCTAATCAGGGGCTAATTCAGACCTGGGACACCAGGTGAGTGCAATTAACTACCAGGTAGAAATAAAAACAGAAGTGTTACGGCCCTCCAGGACCGGAATTGAAGAACCCTGCAGTAGCTTGTCGTAAGACTTAGCTGCAGGAAGTTTGAACTGGAGCTGACTTGAATCCTGAAAAATAACATGTGTTGGTGAATAAGGGCATCGATCCCACTACCTCTCACATGCTAAGCAAGCGCTCTACCATTTGAGCTAATTCCACATCTGGTTAAAATAGACACAAGGAGCAATTAAGAGGGTTCAGCCTAGACAGTATATGATCTTGGCGCACTTGTTACTTTCCGCCACATCACTTGTAGAGTCTTGCTGGCTGGTAACAACAGTGAAAGTAGGCAAGCAGCTGGTTAGCTCAGTTGGCAAGAGCGTGGTTCTAATAATGCCAAGGTCGCAGGTTTGATCCCAGTACTGGCCATGCGGCTCCTTCTGACAGTCAATATTTTGTGCCACTTGCGTGTATCCACATGGGTGCCAAAGACATAGTTCCAGAAACCTGCCGAAATAGCTCAGTTGGGAGAGCGTTAGACTGAAGATCTTAAGGTCCCTGGTTCGATCCTGGGTTTCAGCATTTGAGTTTGATCTCAGTGCTTGCACTGCAAGTAGAATATGCGTTGTTTGTGGGCCTCAATCTTGCTGCATTCTAGATCATGTGATTGTCCTCAGAAAGTAAGGAATGTCTTTCTTTTTAGTGGGGCATCAGCATTACAAAAAGTAAGTAGTCATTATTACACTACAGTAGCTTGTAGTAAGACTTAGCTGCAGGAAGTGTAAACAGGAGCTGATTTGAATCCTGAAAAATAACATGTGTTGGAGAATACGGGCATTGATCCCGCTACCTCTCGCATGCTAAGCAAGCACTCTACCATTTGAGCTAATTCCCCATCTGGTTAAAATAGACACAAGGTGCAATCAAGAGGGTTCGTCCTTGACAGGTTATGATCTTGGCGTACTTGTTACTTTTCGCCACATGACTTGTAGAGTCTTGCTGGCTGGTAACAACAGTGAAAGTAGGCAAGTGGCTGGTTAGCTCAGTTGGCTAGAGCTTGGTGCTAATAATGCCAAGGTCGCAGGTTCGATCCCCGTACTGGCCATGCGGCTCCTCTGACAGTCAATATTTTGTGCCACTTGCGTGTATCCACATGGGTGCCAAAGATATAGGTCCAGGGACCTGCCGAAATAGCTCAGTTGGGAGAGCGTTAGACTGAAGATCTACAGGTTCCTGGTTCGATCCCGGGTTTCGGCATTTGAGTTTGATCTCATTGCTTGCACTGCAAGTTTTCATCATTACAAAAAGTACCTTGTCATTATTACATTACAGTAGCTCAGGGTCTTCAATTCCTGTCCTGGAGGGCAGAAACACCTCTGTTTTTCATCCTCTCCTTCTAATCAGGGGCTAATTCAGACCTGGGACACCAGGTGAGTGCAATTAACTACCAGGTAGAAATAAAAACAGAAGTGTTACGGCCCTCCAGGACCGGAATTGAAGAACCCTGCAGTAGCTTGTCGTAAGACTTAGCTGCAGGAAGTTTGAACTGGAGCTGACTTGAATCCTGAAAAATAACATGTGTTGGTGAATAAGGGCATCGATCCCACTACCTCTCACATGCTAAGCAAGCGCTCTACCATTTGAGCTAATTCCACATCTGGTTAAAATAGACACAAGGAGCAATTAAGAGGGTTCAGCCTAGACAGTATATGATCTTGGCGCACTTGTTACTTTCCGCCACATCACTTGTAGAGTCTTGCTGGCTGGTAACAACAGTGAAAGTAGGCAAGCGGCTGGTTAGCTCAGTTGGCAAGAGCGTGGTTCTAATAATGCCAAGGTCGCAGGTTCGATCCCCGTACTGGCCATGCGGCTCCATCAGACAGTCAATATTTTGTGCCACTTGCGTGTATCCACATGGGTGCCAAAGACATAGTTCCAGAGACCTGCCGAAAAAGCTCAGTTGGGAGAGCGTTAGACTGAAGATCTAAAGGTCCCTGGTTCGATCCTGGGTTTCGGCATTTGAGTTTGATCTCAGTGCTTGCACTGCAAGTAGAATATGCGTTGTTTGTGAGCCTCAATCTTGCTGCATTCTAGATCATGTGATTGTCCTCAGAAAGTAAGGAATGTCTTTCTTTTTAGTGGGGCATCAGCATTACAAAAAGTACGTTGTCATTATTACACTACAGTAGCTTGTAGTAAGACTTAGATGCAGGAAGTGTGAACTGGAGCTGATTTGAATCCTGAAAAATAACATGTGTTGGAGAATACGGGCATCGATCCCGCTACCTCTCGCATGCTAAGCAAGTGCTCTACCATTTGAGCTAATTCCCCATCTGGTTAAATTAGACACAAAGTGCAATCAAGAGGGTTCGTCCTTGACAGGTTATGATCTTGGCGTACTTGTTACTTTTCGCCACATGACTTGTAGAGTCTTGCTGGCTGGTAACAACAGTGAAAGTAGGCGAGTGGCTGGTTAGCTCAGTTGGCTAGAGCTTGGTGCTAATAATGCCAAGGTCGCAGGTTCGATCCCCGTACTGGCCATGCGGCTCCTCTGACAGTCAATATTTTGTGCCACTTGCGTGTATCCACATGGGTGCCAAAGATATAGGTCCAGGGACCTGCCGAAATAGCTCAGTTGGGAGAGCGTTAGACTGAAGATCTACAGGTTCCTGGTTCGATCCCGGGTTTCGGCATTTGAGTTTGATCTCATTGCTTGCACTGCAAGTTTTCATCATTACAAAAAGTACCTTGTCATTATTACATTACAGTAGCTCAGGGTCTTCAATTCCTGTCCTGGAGGGCAGAAACACCTCTGTTTTTCATCCTCTCCTTCTAATCAGGGGCTAATTCAGACCTGGGACACCAGGTGAGTGCAATTAACTACCAGGTAGAAATAAAAACAGAAGTGTTACGGCCCTCCAGGACCGGAATTGAAGAACCCTGCAGTAGCTTGTCGTAAGACTTAGCTGCAGGAAGTTTGAACTGGAGCTGACTTGAATCCTGAAAAATAACATGTGTTGGTGAATAAGGGCATCGATCCCACTACCTCTCACATGCTAAGCAAGCGCTCTACCATTTGAGCTAATTCCACATCTGGTTAAAATAGACACAAGGAGCAATTAAGAGGGTTCAGCCTAGACAGTATATGATCTTGGCGCACTTGTTACTTTCCGCCACATCACTTGTAGAGTCTTGCTGGCTGGTAACAACAGTGAAAGTAGGCAAGCAGCTGGTTAGCTCAGTTGGCAAGAGCGTGGTTCTAATAATGCCAAGGTCGCAGGTTTGATCCCAGTACTGGCCATGCGGCTCCTTCTGACAGTCAATATTTTGTGCCACTTGCGTGTATCCACATGGGTGCCAAAGACATAGTTCCAGAAACCTGCCGAAATAGCTCAGTTGGGAGAGCGTTAGACTGAAGATCTTAAGGTCCCTGGTTCGATCCTGGGTTTCAGCATTTGAGTTTGATCTCAGTGCTTGCACTGCAAGTAGAATATGCGTTGTTTGTGGGCCTCAATCTTGCTGCATTCTAGATCATGTGATTGTCCTCAGAAAGTAAGGAATGTCTTTCTTTTTAGTGGGGCATCAGCATTACAAAAAGTAAGTAGTCATTATTACACTACAGTAGCTTGTAGTAAGACTTAGCTGCAGGAAGTGTAAACAGGAGCTGATTTGAATCCTGAAAAATAACATGTGTTGGAGAATACGGGCATTGATCCCGCTACCTCTCGCATGCTAAGCAAGCACTCTACCATTTGAGCTAATTCCCCATCTGGTTAAAATAGACACAAGGTGCAATCAAGAGGGTTCGTCCTTGACAGGTTATGATCTTGGCGTACTTGTTACTTTTCGCCACATGACTTGTAGAGTCTTGCTGGCTGGTAACAACAGTGAAAGTAGGCAAGTGGCTGGTTAGCTCAGTTGGCTAGAGCTTGGTGCTAATAATGCCAAGGTCGCAGGTTCGATCCCCGTACTGGCCATGCGGCTCCTCTGACAGTCAATATTTTGTGCCACTTGCGTGTATCCACATGGGTGCCAAAGATATAGGTCCAGGGACCTGCCGAAATAGCTCAGTTGGGAGAGCGTTAGACTGAAGATCTACAGGTTCCTGGTGTGATCCCGGGTTTCGGCATTTGAGTTTGATCTCATTGCTTGCACTGCAAGTTTTCATCATTACAAAAAGTACCTTGTCATTATTACATTACAGTAGCTCAGGGTCTTCAATTCCTGTCCTGGAGGGCAGAAACACCTCTGTTTTTCATCCTCTCCTTCTAATCAGGGGCTAATTCAGACCTGGGACACCAGGTGAGTGCAATTAACTACCAGGTAGAAATAAAAACAGAAGTGTTACGGCCCTCCAGGACCGGAATTGAAGAACCCTGCAGTAGCTTGTCGTAAGACTTCGCTGCAGGAAGTTTGAACTGGAGCTGACTTGAATCCTGAAAAATAACATGTGTTGGTGAATAAGGGCATCGATCCCACTACCTCTCACATGCTAAGCAAGCGCTCTACTATTTGAGCTAATTCCCCATTTGGTTAAAAAAGACACAAGGAGCAATTAAGAGGGTTCAGCCTAGACAGTATATGATCTTGGCGCACTTGTTACTTTCCGCCACATCACTTGTAGAGTCTTGCTGGCTGGTAACAACAGTGAAAGTAGGCAAGCGGCTGGTTAGCTCAGTTGGCAAGAGCGTGGTTCTAATAATGCCAAGGTCGCAGGTTCGATCCCCGTACTGGCCATGCGGCTCCATCAGACAGTCAATATTTTGTGCCACTTGCGTGTATCCACATGGGTGCCAAAGACATAGTTCCAGAGACCTGCCGAAATAGCTCAGTTGGGAGAGCGTTAGACTGAAGATCTAAAGGTCCCTGGTTCGATCCCGGGTTTCGGCATTTGAGTTTGATCTCAGTGCTTGCACTGCAAGTAGAATATGCGTTGTTTGTGAGCCTCAATCTTGCTGCATTCTAGATCATGTGATTGTCCTCAGAAAGTAAGGAATGTCTTTCTTTTTAGTGGGGCATCAGCATTACAAAAAGTACGTTGTCATTATTACACTACAGTAGCTTGTAGTAAGACTTAGCTGCAGGAAGTGTGAACAGGAGCTGATTTGAATCCTGAAAAATAACATGTGTTGGAGAATACAGGCATTGATCCCGCTACCTCTCGCATGCTAAGCAAGCACTCTACCATTTGAGCTAATTCCCCATCTGGTTAAAATAGACACAAGGTGCAATCAAGAGGGTTCGTCCTTGACAGGTTATGATCTTGGCGTACTTGTTACTTTTCGCCACATGACTTGTAGAGTCTTGCTGGCTGGTAACAACAGTGAAAGTAGGCAAGTGGCTGGTTAGCTCAGTTGGCTAGAGCTTGGTGCTAATAATGCCAAGGTCGCAGGTTCGATCCCCGTACTGGCCATGCGGCTCCTCTGACAGTCAATATTTTGTGCCACTTGCGTGTATCCACATGGGTGCCAAAGATATAGGTCCAGGGACCTGCTGAAATAGCTCAGTTGGGAGAGCGTTAGACTGAAGATCTAAAGGTCCCTGGTTCAATCCCGGGTTTAGGCATTTGAGTTTGATCTCTGTGCTTGCACTGCAAGTTTTCAGCATTACAAAAAGTACCTTGTCATTATTGCATTACAGTAGCTCAGGGTCTTCAATTCCTGTCCTGGAGGGCAGAAACACCTCTGTTTTTCATCCTCTCCTTCTAATCAGGGGCTAATTCAGACCTGGGACACCAGGTGAGTGCAATTAACTACCAGGTAGAAATAAAAACAGAAGTGTTACGGCCCTCCAGGACCGGAATTGAAGAACCCTGCAGTAGCTTGTCGTAAGACTTAGCTGCAGGAAGTTTGAACTGGAGCTGACTTGAATCCTGAAAAATAACATGTGTTGGTGAATAAGGGCATCGATCCCACTGCCTCTCACATGCTAAGCAAGCGCTCTACCATTTGAGCTAATTCCCCATCTGGTTAAAATAGACACAAGGAGCAATTAAGAGGGTTCAGCCTAGACAGTATATGCTCTTGGCGCACTTGTTACTTTCCGCCACATCACTTGTAGAGTCTTGCTGGCTGGTAACAACAGTGAAAGTAGGCAAGCGGCTGGTTAGCTCAGTTGGCAAGAGCGTGGTTCTAATAATGCCAAGGTCGCATGTTAGATCCCCGTACTGGCCATGCGGCTCCATCAGACAGTCAATATTTTGTGCCACTTGCGTGTATCCACATGGGTGCCAAAGACATAGTTCCAGAGACCTGCCGAAAAAGCTCAGTTGGGAGAGTGTTAGACTGAAGATCTAAAGGTCCCTGGTTCGATCCCGGGTTTCGGCATTTGAGTTTGATCTCAGTGCTTGCACTGCAAGTAGAATATGCGTTGTTTGTGGGCCTCAATCTTGCTGCATTCTAGATCATGTGATTGTCCTCAGAAAGTAAGGAATGTCTTTCTTTTTAGTGGGGCATCAGCATTACAAAAAGTATGTTGTCATTATTACATTACAGTAGCTTGTAGTAAGACTTAGATGCAGGAAGTGTGAACTGGAGCTGATTTGAATCCTGAAAAATAACGTGTTGGAGAATACGGGCATTGATCCCGCTACCTGTCGCATGCTAAGCAAGCGCTCTACCATTTGAGCTAATTACCCATCTGGTTAAAATAGACACAAGGTGCAATCAAGAGGGTTCGTCCTTGACAGGTTATGATCTTGGCGTACTTGTTACTTTTCGCCACATGACTTGTAGAGTCTTGCTGGCTGGTAACAACAGTGAAAGTAGGCAAGTGGCTGGTTAGCTCATTTGGCTAGAGCTTGGTGCTAATAATGCCAAGGTCGCAGGTTCGATCCCCGTACTGGCCATGCGGCTCCTCTGACAGTCAATATTTTGTGCCACTTGCGTGTATCCACATGGGTGCCAAAGATATAGGTCCAGGGACCTGCCGAAATAGCTCAGTTGGGAGAGCGTTAGACTGAAGATCTAAAGGTCCCTGGTTCAATCCCGGGTTTCGGCATTTGAGTTTGATCTCAGTGCTTGCACTGCAAGTTTTCAGCATTACAAAAAGTACCTTGTCATTATTACATTACAGTAGCTCAGGGTCTTCAATTCCTGTCCTGAAGGGCAGAAACACCTCTGTTTTTCATCCTCTCCTTCTAATCAGGGGCTAATTCAGACCTGGGACACCAGGTGAGTGCAATTAACTACCAGGTAGAAATAAAAACAGAAGTGTTACGGCCCTCCAGGACCGGAATTGAAGAACCCTGCAGTAGCTTGTCGTAAGACTTAGCTGCAGGAAGTTTGAACTGGAGCTGACTTGAATCCTGAAAAATAACATGTGTTGGTGAATAAGGGCATCGATCCCGCTACCTCTCACATGCTAAGCAAGCGCTCTACCATTTGAGCTAATTCCCCATCTGGGTAAAATAGACACAAGGAGCAATTAAGAGGGTTCAGCCTAGACAGTATATGATCTTGGCGCACTTGTTACTTTCCGCCACATCACTTGTAGAGTCTTGCTGGCTGGTAACAACAGTGAAAGTAGGCAAGCGGCTGGTTAGCTCAGTTGGCAAGAGCGTGGTTCTAATAATGCCAAGGTCGCAGGTTCGATCCCCTTACTGGCCATGCGTCTCCTTCAGACAGTCTATATTTTGTGCCACTTGCGTGTATCCACATGGATGCCAAAGACATAGCTCCAGAGACCTGCCGAAATAGTTCAGTTGGGAGAGCGTTAGACTGAAGATCTAAAGGTCCCTGGTTCGATCCCGGGTTTCGGCATTTGAGTTTGATCTCAGTGCTTGCACTGCAAGTAGAATATGCGTTGTTTGTGGGCCTCAATCTTGCTGCATTCTAGATCATGTGATTGTCCTCAGAAAGTAAGGAATGTCTTTCTTTTTAGTGGGGCATCAGCATTACAAAAAGTACGTTGTCATTATTACACTACAGTAGCTTGTAGTAAGACTTAGATGCAGGAAGTGTGAACTGGAGCTGATTTGAATCCTGAAAAATAACATGTGTTGGAGAATACGGGCATTGATCCCGCTACCTCTCGCATGCTAAGCAAGCGCTCTACCATTTGAGCTAATTCCCCATCTGGTTAAAATAGACACAAGGTGCAATCAAGAGGGTTCGTCCTTGACAGGTTATGATCTTGGCGTACTTGTTACTTTTCGCCACATGACTTGTAGAGTCTTGCTGGCTGGTAACAACAGTGAAAGTAGGCAAGTGGCTGGTTAGCTCAGTTGGCTAGAGCTTGGTGCTAATAATGCCAAGGTCGCAGGTTCGATCCCCGTACTGGCCATGCGGCTCCTCTGACAGTCAATATTTTGTGCCACTTGCGTGTATCCACATGGGTGCCAAAGATATAGGTCCAGGGACCTGCCGAAATAGCTCAGTTGGGAGAGCGTTAGACTGAAGATCTAAAGGTCCCTGGTTCAATCCCGGGTTTCGGCATTTGAGTTTGATCTCAGTGCTTGCACTGCAAGTTTTCAGCATTACAAAAAGTACCTTGTCATTATTACATTACAGTAGCTCAGGGTTCTTCAATTCCTGTCCTGGAGGGCAGAAACACCTCTGTTTTTCATCCTCTCCTTCTAATCAGTGGCTAATTCAGACCTGGGACACCAGGTGAGTGCAATTAACTACCAGGTAGAAATAAAAACAGAAGTGTTACGGCCCTCCAGGACCGGAATTGAAGAACCCTGCAGTAGCTTGTCGTAAGACTTAGCTGCAGGAAGTTTGAACTGGAGCTGACTTGAATCCTAAAAAATAACATGTGTTGGTGAATACGGGCATCGATCCCGCTATCTCTCACATGCTAAGCAAGCGCTCTACCATTTGAGCTAATTCCCCATCTGGTTAAAATAGACACAAGGAGCAATTAAGAGGGTTCAGCCTAGACAGTATATGATCTTGGCGCACTTGTTACTTTCCGCCACATCACTTGTAGAGTCTTGCTGGCTGGTAACAACAGTGAAAGTAGGCAAGCGGCTGGTTAGCTCAGTTGGCAAGAGCGTGGTTCTAATAATGCCAAGGTCGCAGGTTCGATCCCCTTACTGGCCATGCGTCTCCTTCAGACAGTCTATATTTTGTGCCACTTGCGTGTATCCACATGGGTGCCAAAGACATAGCTCCAGAGACCTGCCGAAATAGTTCAGTTGGGAGAGCGTTAGACTGAAGATCTAAAGGTCCCTGGTTCGATCCCGGGTTTCGGCATTTGAGTTTGATCTCAGTGCTTGCACTGCAAGTAGAATATGCGTTGTTTGTGGGCCTCAATCTTGCTGCATTCTAGATCATGTGATTGTCCTCAGAAAGTAAGGAATGTCTTTCTTTTTAGTGGGGCATCAGCATTACAAAAAGTACGTTGTCATTATTACACTACAGTAGCTTGTAGTAAGACTTAGATGCAGGAAGTGTGAACTGGAGCTGATTTGAATCCTGAAAAATAACATGTGTTGGAGAATACGGGCATTGATCCCGCTACCTCTCGCATGCTAAGCAAGCGCTCTACCATTTGAGCTATTTCCCCATCTGGTTAAAATAGACACAAGGTGCAATCAAGAGGGTTCGTCCTTGACAGGTTATGATCTTGGCGTACTTGTTACTTTTCGCCACATGACTTGTAGAGTCTTGCTGGCTGGTAACAACAGTGAAAGTAGGCAAGTGGCTGGTTAGCTCAGTTGGCTAGAGCTTGGTGCTAATAATGCCAAGGTCGCAGGTTCGATCCCCGTACTGGCCATGCGGCTCTTCTGACAGTCAATATTTTGTGCCACTTGCGTGTATCCACATGGGTGCCAAAGATATAGGTCCAGGGACCTGCCGAAATAGCTCAGTTGGGAGAGCGTTAGACTGAAGATCTAAAGGTCGCTGGTTTGATCCCGGGTTTCGGCATTTGAGTTTGATCTCAGTGCTTGCACTGCAAGTTTTCAGCATTACAAAAAGTACCTTGTCATTATTACATTACAGTAGCTCAGGGTCTTCAATTCCTGTCTTGGAGGGCAGAAACACCTCTGTTTTTCATCCTCTCCTTCTAATCAGGGGCTAATTCAGACCTGGCACACCAGGTGAGTGCAATTAACTACCAGGTAGAAATAAAAACAGAAGTGTTACGGCCCTCCAGGACCGGAATTGAAGAACCCTGCAGTAGCTTGTCGTAAGACTTCGCTGCAGGAAGTTTGAACTGGAGCTGACTTGAATCCTGAAAAATAACATGTGTTGGTGAATAAGGGCATCGATCCCACTACCTCTCACATGCTAAGCAAGCGCTCTACCATTTGAGCTAATTCCCCATCTGGTTAAAATAGACACAAGGAGCAATTAAGAGGCTTCAGCCTAGACAGTATATGATCTTGGCGCACTTGTTACTTTCCGCTACATCACTTGTAGAGTCTTGCTGGCTGGTAACAACAGTGAAAGTAGGCAAGCGGCTGGTTAGCTCAGTTGGCAAGAGCGTGGTTCTAATAATGCCAAGGTCGCAGGTTCGATCCCCGTACTGGCCATGCGGCTCCATCAGACAGTCAATATTTTGTGCCACTTGCGTGTATCCACATGGGTGCCAAAGACATAGTTCCAGAGACCTGCCGAAATAGCTCAGTTGGGAGAGCGTTAGACTGAAGATCTAAAGGTCCCTGGTTCGATCCCGGGTTTCGGCATTTGAGTTTGATCTCAGTGCTTGCACTGCAAGTAGAATATGCGTTGTTTGTGGGCCTCAATCTTGCTGCATTCTAGATCATGTGATTGTCCTCAGAAAGTAAGGAATGTCTTTCTATTTAGTGGGGCATCAGCATTACAAAAAGGAAGTAGTCATTATTACACTACAGTAGCTTGTAGTAAGACTTAGATGCAGGAAGTGTGAACTGGAGCTGATTTGAATCCTGAAAAATAACATGTGTTGGAGAATACGGGCATTGATCCCGCTACCTCTCGCATGCTAAGCAAGCGCTCTACCATTTGAGCTAATTCCCCATCTGGTTAAAATAGACACAAGGTGCAATCAAGAGGGTTCGTCCTTGACAGGTTATGATCTTGGCGTACTTGTTACTTTTCGCCACATGACTTGTAGAGTCTTGCTGGCTGGTAACAACAGTGAAAGTAGGCAAGTGGCTGGTTAGCTCAGTTGGCTAGAGCTTGGTGCTAATAATGCCAAGGTCGCAGGTTCGATCCCCGTACTGGCCATGCGGCTCCTCTGACAGTCAAAATTTTGTGCCACTTGCGTGTATCCACATGGGTGCCAAAGATATAGGTCCAGTGACCTGCCGAAATAGCTCAGTTGGGAGAGCGTTAGACTGAAGATCTAAAGGTCCCTGGTTCGATCCCGGGTTTCGGCATTTGAGTTTGATCTCAGTGCTTGCACTGCAAGTTTTCAGCATTACAAAAAGTACCTTGTCATTATTACATTACAGTAGCTCAGGGTTCTTCAATTCCTGTCCTGCAGGGCAGAAACACCTCGGTTTTTCATCCTCTCCTTCTAATCAGGGGCTAATTCAGACCTGGGACACCAGGTGAGTGCAATTAACTACCAGGTAGAAATAAAAACAGAAGTGTTACGGCCCTCCAGGACCGGAATTGAAGAACCCTGCAGTAGCTTGTCGTAAGACTTAGCTGCAGGAAGTTTGAACTGGAGCTGACTTGAATCCTAAAAAATAACATGTGTTGGTGAATAAGGGCATCGATCCCACTACCTCTCACATGCTAAGCAAGCGCTCTACCATTTGAGCTAATTCCCCATCTGGTTAAAATAGACACAAGGAGCAATTAAGAGGGTTCAGCCTATACAGTATATGATCTTGGCGCACTTGTTACTTTCCGCCACATCACTTGTAGAGTCTTGCTGGCTGGTAACAACAGTGAAAGTAGGCAAGCAGCTGCTTAGCTCAGTTGGCAAGAGCGTGGTTCTAATAATGCCAAGGTCGCAGGTTCGATCCCCGTACTGGCCATGCGGCTCCATCAGACAGTCAATATTTTGTGCCACTTGCGTGTATCCACATGGGTGCCAAAGACATAGTTCCAGAGACCTGCCGAAATAGCTCAGTTGGGAGAGCGTTAGACTGAAGATCTACAGGTTCCTGGTTCGATCCCGGGTTTCGGCATTTGAGTTTGATCTCATTGCTTGCACTGCAAGTTTTCATCATTACAAAAAGTACCTTGTCATTATTACATTACAGTAGCTCAGGGTCTTCAATTCCTGTCCTGGAGGGCAGAAACACCTCTGTTTTTCATCCTCTCCTTCTAATCAGGGGCTAATTCAGACCTGGGACACCAGGTGAGTGCAATTAACTACCAGGTAGAAATAAAAACAGAAGTGTTACGGCCCTCCAGGACCGGAATTGAAGAACCCTGCAGTAGCTTGTCGTAAGACTTAGCTGCAGGAAGTTTGAACTGGAGCTGACTTGAATCCTAAAAAATAACATGTGTTGGTGAATAAGGGCATCGATCCCACTACCTCTCACATGCTAAGCAAGCGCTCTACCATTTGAGCTAATTCCCCATCTGGTTAAAATAGACACAAGGAGCAATTAAGAGGGTTCAGCCTATACAGTATATGATCTTGGCGCACTTGTTACTTTCCGCCACATCACTTGTAGAGTCTTGCTGGCTGGTAACAACAGTGAAAGTAGGCAAGCAGCTGGTTAGCTCAGTTGGCAAGAGCGTGGTTCTAATAATGCCAAGGTCGCAGGTTTGATCCCCGTACTGGCCATGCGGCTCCTTTAGACAGTCAATATTTTGTGCCACTTGCGTGTATCCACATGGGTGCCAAAGACATAGTTCCTGAGACCTGCCGAAATAGCTCAGTTGGGAGAGCGTTAGACTGAAGATCTAAAGGTCCCTGGTTCGATCCTGGGTTTCAGCATTTGAGTTTGATCTCAGTGCTTGCACTGCAAGTAGAATATGCGTTGTTTGTGGACCTCAATCTTGCTGCATTCTAGATCATGTGATTGTCCTCAGAAAGTAAGGAATGTCTTTCTTTTTAGTGGGGCATCAGCATTACAAAAAGTAAGTAGTCATTATTACACTACAGTAGCTTGTAGTAAGACTTAGCTGCAGGAAGTGTGAACAGGAGCTGATTTGAATCCTGAAAAATAACATGTGTTGGAGAATACGGGCATTGATCCCGCTACCTCTCGCATGCTAAGCAAGCACTCTACCATTTGAGCTAATTCCCCATCTGGTTAAAATAGACACAAGGTGCAATCAAGAGGGTTCGTCCTTTGACAGGTTATGATCTTGGCGTACTTGTTACTTTTCGCCACATGACTTGTAGAGTCTTGCTGGCTGGTAACAACAGTGAAAGTAGGCAAGTGGCTGGTTAGCTCAGTTGGCTAGAGCTTGGTGCTAATAATGCCAAGGTCGCAGGTTCGATCCCCGTACTGGCCATGCGGCTCCTCTGACAGTCAATATTTTGTGCCACTTGCGTGTCTCCACATGGGTGCCAAAGATATAGGTCCAGGGACCTGCTGAAATAGCTCAGTTGGGAGAGCGTTAGACTGAAGATCTACAGGTCCCTGGTTCGATCCCGGGTTTCGGCATTTGAGTTTGATCTCAGTGCTTGCACTGCAAGTTTTCAGCATTACAAAAAGTACCTTGTCATTATTACATTACAGTAGCTCAGGGTCTTCAATTCCTGTCCTGGAGGGCAGAAACACCTCTGTTTTTCATCCTCTCCTTCTAATCAGGGGCTAATTCAGACCTGGGACACCAGGTGAGTGGAATTAACTACCAGGTAGAAATAAAAACAGAAGTGTTACGGCCCTCCAAGGACCGGAATTGAAGAACCCTGCAGTAGCTTGTCGTAAGACTTAGCTGCAGGAAGTTTGAACTGGAGCTGACTTGAATCCTGAAAAATAACATGTGTTGGTGAATAAGGGCATCGATCCCACTACCTCTCACATGCTAAGCAAGCGCTCTACCATTTGAGCTAATTCCCCATTTGGTTAAAAAAGACACAAGGAGCAATTAAGAGGGTTCAGCCTAGACAGTATATGATCTTGGCGCACTTGTTACTTTCCGCCACATCACTTGTAGAGTCTTGCTGGCTGGTAACAACAGTGAAAGTAGGCAAGCGGCTGGTTAGCTCAGTTGGCAAGAGCGTGGTTCTAATAATGCCAAGGTCGCAGGTTCGATCCCCGTACTGGCCATGCGGCTCCATCAGACAGTCAATATTTTGTGCCACTTGCGTGTATCCACATGGGTGCCAAAGACATAGTTCCAGAGACCTGCCGAAATAGCTCAGTTGGGAGAGCGTTAGACTGAAGATCTAAAGGTCCCTGGTTCGATCCCGGGTTTCGGCATTTGAGTTTGATCTCAGTGCTTGCACTGCAAGTAGAATATGCGTTGTTTGTGAGCCTCAATCTTGCTGCATTCTAGATCATGTGATTGTCCTCAGAAAGTAAGGAATGTCTTTCTTTTTAGTGGGGCATCAGCATTACAAAAAGTACGTTGTCATTATTACACTACAGTAGCTTGTAGTAAGACTTAGCTGCAGGAAGTGTGAACAGGAGCTGATTTGAATCCTGAAAAATAACATGTGTTGGAGAATACAGGCATTGATCTCGCTACCTCTCGCATGCTAAGCAAGCACTCTACCATTTGAGCTAATTCCCCATCTGGTTAAAACAGACACAAGGTGCAATCAAGAGGGTTCGTCCTTGACAGGTTATGATCTTGGCGTACTTGTTACTTTTCGCCACATGACTTGTAGAGTCTTGCTGGCTGGTAACAACAGTGAAAGTAGGCAAGTGGCTGGTTAGCTCAGTTGGCTAGAGCTTGGTGCTAAAAATGCCAAGGTCGCAGGTTCGATCCCCGTACTGGCCATGCGGCTCCTCTGACAGTCAATATTTTGTGCCACTTGCGTGTATCCACATGGGTGCCAAAGATATAGGTCCAGGGACCTGCTGAAATAGCTCAGTTGGGAGAGCGTTAGACTGAAGATCTAAAGGTCCCTGGTTCAATCCCGGGTTTCGGCATTTGAGTTTGATCTCTGTGCTTGCACTGCAAGTTTTCAGCATTACAAAAAGTACCTTGTCATTATTGCATTACAGTAGCTCAGGGTCTTCAATTCCTGTCCTGGAGGGCAGAAACACCTCTGTTTTTCATCCTCTCTTTCTAATCAGGGGCTAATTCAGACCTGGGACACCAGGTGAGTGCAATTAACTACCAGGTAGAAATAAAAACAGAAGTGTTACGGCCCTCCAGGACCGGAATTGAAGAACCCTGCAGTAGCTTGTCGTAAGACTTAGCTGCAGGAAGTTTGAACTGGAGCTGACTTGAATCCTGAAAAATAACATGTGTTGGTGAATAAGGGCATCGATCCCACTGCCTCTCACATGCTAAGCAAGCGCTCTACCATTTGAGCTAATTCCCCATCTGGTTAAAATAGACACAAGGAGCAATTAAGAGGGTTCAGCCTAGACAGTATATGATCTTGGCGCACTTGTTACTTTCCGCCACATCACTTGTAGAGTCTTGCTGGCTGGTAACAACAGTGAAAGTAGGCAAGCGGCTGGTTAGCTCAGTTGGCAAGAGCGTGGTTCTAATAATGCCAAGGTCGCATGTTAGATCCCCGTACTGGCCATGCGGCTCCATCAGACAGTCAATATTTTGTGCCACTTGCGTGTATCCACATGGGTGCCAAAGACATAGTTCCAGAGACCTGCCGAAATAGCTCAGTTGGGAGAGCGTTAGACTGAAGATCTAAAGGTCCCTGGTTCGATCCCGGGTTTCGGCATTTGAGTTTGATCTCAGTGCTTGCACTGCAAGTAGAATATGCGTTGTTTGTGGGCCTCAATCTTGCTGCATTCTAGATCATGTGATTGTCCTCAGAAAGTAAGGAATGTCTTTCTTTTTAGTGGGGCATCAGCATTACAAAAAGTATGTTGTCATTATTACACTACAGTAGCTTGTAGTAAGACTTAGATGCAGGAAGTGTGAACTGGAGCTGATTTGAATCCTGAAAAAAAACATGTGTTGGAGAATACGGGCATTGATCCCGCTACCTCTCGCATGCTAAGCAAGCGCTCTACCATTTGAGCTAATTACCCATCTGGTTAAAATAGACACAAGGTGCAATCAAGAGGGTTCGTCCTTGACAGGTTATGATCTTGGCGTACTTGTTACTTTTCGCCACATGACTTGTAGAGTCTTGCTGGCTGGTAACAACAGTGAAAGTAGGCAAGTGGCTGGTTAGCTCAGTTGGCTAGAGCTTGGTGCTAATAATGCCAAGGTCGCAGGTTCGATCCCCGTACTGGCCATGCGGCTCCTCTGACAGTCAATATTTTGTGCCACTTGCGTGTATCCACATGGGTGCCAAAGATATAGGTCCAGGGACCTGCCGAAATAGCTCAGTTGGGAGAGCGTTAGACTAAAGATCTAAAGGTCCCTGGTTCAATCCCGGGTTTCGGCATTTGAGTTTGATCTCAGTGCTTGCACTGCAAGTTTTCAGCATTACAAAAAGTACCTTGTCATTATTACATTACAGTAGCTCAGGGTCTTCAATTCCTGTCCTGAAGGGCAGAAACACCTCTGTTTTTCATCCTCTCCTTCTAATCAGGGGCTAATTCAGACCTGGGACACCAGGTGAGTGCAATTAACTACCAGGTAGAAATAAAAACAGAAGTGTTACGGCCCTCCAGGACCGGAATTGAAGAACCCTGCAGTAGCTTGTCGTAAGACTTAGCTGCAGGAAGTTTGAACTGGAGCTGACTTGAATCCTGAAAAATAACATGTGTTGGTGAATAAGGGCATCGATCCCGCTACCTCTCACATGCTAAGCAAGCGCTCTACCATTTGAGCTAATTCCCCATCTGGTTAAAATAGACACAAGGAGCAATTAAGAGGGTTCAGCCTAGACAGTATATGATCTTGGCGCACTTGTTACTTTCCGCCACATCACTTGTAGAGTCTTGCTGGCTGGTAACAACAGTGAAAGTAGGCAAGCGGCTGGTTAGCTCAGTTGGCAAGAGCGTGGTTCTAATAATGCCAAGGTCGCAGGTTCGATCCCCTTACTGGCCATGCGTCTCCTTCAGACAGTCAATATTTTGTGCCACTTGCGTGTATCCACATGGGTGCCAAAGACATAGCTCCAGAGACCTGCCGAAATAGTACAGTTGGGAGAGCGTTAGACTGAAGATCTAAAGGTCCCTGGTTCGATCCTGGGTTTCGGCATTTGAGTTTGATCTCAGTGCTTGCACTGCAAGTAGAATATGCGTTGTTTGTGGGCCTCAATCTTGCTGCATTCTAGATCATGTGATTGTCCTCAGAAAGTAAGGAATGTCTTTCTTTTTAGTGGGGCATCAGCATTACAAAAAGTATGTTGTCATTATTACACTACAGTAGCTTGTAGTAAGACTTAGCTGCAGGAAGTGTGAACAGGAGCTGATTTGAATCCTGAAAAATAACATGTGTTGGAGAATACAGGCATTGATCCCGCTACCTCTCGCATGCTAAGCAAGCACTCTACCATTTGAGCTAATTCCCCATCTGGTTAAAACAGACACAAGGTGCAATCAAGAGGGTTCGTCCTTGACAGGTTATGATCTTGGCGTACTTGTTACTTTTCGCCACATGACTTGTAGAGTCTTGCTGGCTGGTAACAACAGTGAAAGTAGGCAAGTGGCTGGTTAGCTCAGTTGGCTAGAGCTTGGTGCTAATAATGCCAAGGTCGCAGGTTCGATCCCCGTACTGGCCATGCGGCTCCTCTGACAGTCAATATTTTGTGCCACTTGCGTGTATCCACATGGGTGCCAAAGATATAGGGCCAGGGACCTGCTGAAATAGCTCAGTTGGGAGAGCGTTAGACTGAAGATCTAAAGGTCCCTGGTTCAATCCCGGGTTTCGGCATTTGAGTTTGATCTCTGTGCTTGCACTGCAAGTTTTCAGCATTACAAAAAGTACCTTGTCATTATTGCATTACAGTAGCTCAGGGTCTTCAATTCCTGTCCTGGAGGGCAGAAACACCTATGTTTTTCATCCTCTCTTTCTAATCAGGGGCTAATTCAGACCTGGGACACCAGGTGAGTGCAATTAACTACCAGGTAGAAATAAAAACAGAAGTGTTACGGCCCTCCAGGACCGGAATTGAAGAACCCTGCAGTAGCTTGTCGTAAGACTTAGCTGCAGGAAGTTTGAACTGGAGCTGACTTGAATCCTGAAAAATAACATGTGTTGGTGAATAAGGGCATCGATCCCACTGCCTCTCACATGCTAAGCAAGCGCTCTACCATTTGAGCTAATTCCCCATCTGGTTAAAATAGACACAAGGAGCAATTAAGAGGGTTCAGCCTAGACAGTATATGATCTTGGCGCACTTGTTACTTTCCGCCACATCACTTGTAGAGTCTTGCTGGCTGGTAACAACAGTGAAAGTAGGCAAGCGGCTGGTTAGCTCAGTTGGCAAGAGCGTGGTTCTAATAATGCCAAGGTCGCATGTTAGATCCCCGTACTGGCCATGCGGCTCCATCAGACAGTCAATATTTTGTGCCACTTGCGTGTATCCACATGGGTGCCAAAGACATAGTTCCAGAGACCTGCCGAAATAGCTCAGTTGGGAGAGCGTTAGACTGAAGATCTAAAGGTCCCTGGTTCGATCCCGGGTTTCGGCATTTGAGTTTGATCTCAGTGCTTGCACTGCAAGTAGAATATGCGTTGTTTGTGAGCCTCAATCTTGCTGCATTCTAGATCATGTGATTGTCCTCAGAAAGTAAGGAATGTCTTTCTTTTTAGTGGGGCATCAGCATTACAAAAAGTATGTTGTCATTATTACACTACAGTAGCTTGTAGTAAGACTTAGATGCAGGAAGTGTGAACTGGAGCTGATTTGAATCCTGAAAAAAAACATGTGTTGGAGAATACGGGCATTGATCCCGCTACCTCTCGCATGCTAAGCAAGCGCTCTACCATTTGAGCTAATTACCCATCTGGTTAAAATAGACACAAGGTGCAATCAAGAGGGTTCGTCCTTGACAGGTTATGATCTTGGCGTACTTGGTACTTTTCGCCACATGACTTGTAGAGTCTTGCTGGCTGGTAACAACAGTGAAAGTAGGCAAGTGGCTGGTTAGCTCAGTTGGCTAGAGCTTGGTGCTAATAATGCCAAGGTCGCAGGTTCGATCCCCGTACTGGCCATGCGGCTCCTCTGACAGTCAATATTTTGTGCCACTTGCGTGTATCCACATGGGTGCCAAAGATATAGGTCCAGGGACCTGCCGAAATAGCTCAGTTGGGAGAGCGTTAGACTAAAGATCTAAAGGTCCCTGGTTCAATCCCGGGTTTCGGCATTTGAGTTTGATCTCAGTGCTTGCACTGCAAGTTTTCAGCATTACAAAAAGTACCTTGTCATTATTACATTACAGTAGCTCAGGGTCTTCAATTCCTGTCCTGAAGGGCAGAAACACCTCTGTTTTTCATCCTCTCCTTCTAATCAGGGGCTAATTCAGACCTGGGACACCAGGTGAGTGCAATTAACTACCAGGTAGAAATAAAAACAGAAGTGTTACGGCCCTCCAGGACCGGAATTGAAGAACCCTGCAGTAGCTTGTCGTAAGACTTAGCTGCAGGAAGTTTGAACTGGAGCTGACTTGAATCCTGAAAAATAACATGTGTTGGTGAATAAGGGCATCGATCCCGCTACCTCTCACATGCTAAGCAAGCGCTCTACCATTTGAGCTAATTCCCCATCTGGTTAAAATAGACACAAGGAGCAATTAAGAGGGTTCAGCCTAGACAGTATATGATCTTGGCGCACTTGTTACTTTCCGCCACATCACTTGTAGAGTCTTGCTGGCTGGTAACAACAGTGAAAGTAGGCAAGCGGCTGGTTAGCTCAGTTGGCAAGAGCGTGGTTCTAATAATGCCAAGGTCGCAGGTTCGATCCCCTTACTGGCCATGCGTCTCCTTCAGACAGTCAATATTTTGTGCCACTTGCGTGTATCCACATGGGTGCCAAAGACATAGCTCCAGAGACCTGCCGAAATAGTACAGTTGGGAGAGCGTTAGACTGAAGATCTAAAGGTCCCTGGTTCGATCCTGGGTTTCGGCATTTGAGTTTGATCTCAGTGCTTGCACTGCAAGTAGAATATGCGTTGTTTGTGGGCCTCAATCTTGCTGCATTCTAGATCATGTGATTGTCCTCAGAAAGTAAGGAATGTCTTTCTTTTTAGTGGGGCATCAGCATTACAAAAAGTATGTTGTCATTATTACACTACAGTAGCTTGTAGTAAGACTTAGCTGCAGGAAGTGTGAACAGGAGCTGATTTGAATCCTGAAAAATAACATGTGTTGGAGAATACAGGCATTGATCCCGCTACCTCTCGCATGCTAAGCAAGCACTCTACCATTTGAGCTAATTCCCCATCTGGTTAAAACAGACACAAGGTGCAATCAAGAGGGTTCGTCCTTGACAGGTTATGATCTTGGCGTACTTGTTACTTTTCGCCACATGACTTGTAGAGTCTTGCTGGCTGGTAACAACAGTGAAAGTAGGCAAGTGGCTGGTTAGCTCAGTTGGCTAGAGCTTGGTGCTAATAATGCCAAGGTCGCAGGTTCGATCCCCGTACTGGCCATGCGGCTCCTCTGACAGTCAATATTTTGTGCCACTTGCGTGTATCCACATGGGTGCCAAAGATATAGGTCCAGGGACCTGCTGAAATAGCTCAGTTGGGAGAGCGTTAGACTGAAGATCTAAAGGTCCCTGGTTCAATCCCGGGTTTCGGCATTTGAGTTTGATCTCTGTGCTTGCACTGCAAGTTTTCAGCATTACAAAAAGTACCTTGTCATTATTGCATTACAGTAGCTCAGGGTCTTCAATTCCTGTCCTGGAGGGCAGAAACACCTATGTTTTTCATCCTCTCTTTCTAATCAGGGGCTAATTCAGACCTGGGACACCAGGTGAGTGCAATTAACTACCAGGTAGAAATAAAAACAGAAGTGTTACGGCCCTCCAGGACCGGAATTGAAGAACCCTGCAGTAGCTTGTCGTAAGACTTAGCTGCAGGAAGTTTGAACTGGAGCTGACTTGAATCCTGAAAAATAACATGTGTTGGTGAATAAGGGCATCGATCCCACTGCCTCTCACATGCTAAGCAAGCGCTCTACCATTTGAGCTAATTCCCCATCTGGTTAAAATAGACACAAGGAGCAATTAAGAGGGTTCAGCCTAGACAGTATATGATCTTGGCGCACTTGTTACTTTCCGCCACATCACTTGTAGAGTCTTGCTGGCTGGTAACAACAGTGAAAGTAGGCAAGCGGCTGGTTAGCTCAGTTGGCAAGAGCGTGGTTCTAATAATGCCAAGGTCGCATGTTAGATCCCCGTACTGGCCATGCGGCTCCATCAGACAGTCAATATTTTGTGCCACTTGCGTGTATCCACATGGGTGCCAAAGACATAGTTCCAGAGACCTGCCGAAATAGCTCAGTTGGGAGAGCGTTAGACTGAAGATCTAAAGGTCCCTGGTTCGATCCCGGGTTTCGGCATTTGAGTTTGATCTCAGTGCTTGCACTGCAAGTAGAATATGCGTTGTTTGTGGGCCTCAATCTTGCTGCATTCTAGATCATGTGATTGTCCTCAGAAAGTAAGGAATGTCTTTCTTTTTAGTGGGGCATCAGCATTACAAAAAGTATGTTGTCATTATTACACTACAGTAGCTTGTAGTAAGACTTAGATGCAGGAAGTGTGAACTGGAGCTGATTTGAATCCTGAAAAATAACATGTGTTGGAGAATACGGGCATTGATCCCGCTACCTGTCGCATGCTAAGCAAGCGCTCTACCATTTGAGCTAATTACCCATCTGGTTAAAATAGACACAAGGTGCAATCAAGAGGGTTCGTCCTTGACAGGTTATGATCTTGGCGTACTTGGTACTTTTCGCCACATGACTTGTAGAGTCTTGCTGGCTGGTAACAACAGTGAAAGTAGGCAAGTGGCTGGTTAGCTCAGTTGGCTAGAGCTTGGTGCTAATAATGCCAAGGTCGCAGGTTCGATCCCCGTACTGGCCATGCGGCTCCTCTGACAGTCAATATTTTGTGCCACTTGCGTGTATCCACATGGGTGCCAAAGATATAGGTCCAGGGACCTGCCGAAATAGCTCAGTTGGGAGAGCGTTAGACTAAAGATCTAAAGGTCCCTGGTTCAATCCCGGGTTTCGGCATTTGAGTTTGATCTCAGTGCTTGCACTGCAAGTTTTCAGCATTACAAAAAGTACCTTGTCATTATTACATTACAGTAGCTCAGGGTCTTCAATTCCTGTCCTGAAGGGCAGAAACACCTCTGTTTTTCATCCTCTCCTTCTAATCAGGGGCTAATTCAGACCTGGGACACCAGGTGAGTGCAATTAACTACCAGGTAGAAATAAAAACAGAAGTGTTACGGCCCTCCAGGACCGGAATTGAAGAACCCTGCAGTAGCTTGTCGTAAGACTTAGCTGCAGGAAGTTTGAACTGGAGCTGACTTGAATCCTGAAAAATAACATGTGTTGGTGAATAAGGGCATCGATCCCGCTACCTCTCACATGCTAAGCAAGCGCTCTACCATTTGAGCTAATTCCCCATCTGGTTAAAATAGACACAAGGAGCAATTAAGAGGGTTCAGCCTAGACAGTATATGATCTTGGCGCACTTGTTACTTTCCGCCACATCACTTGTAGAGTCTTGCTGGCTGGTAACAACAGTGAAAGTAGGCAAGCGGCTGGTTAGCTCAGTTGGCAAGAGCGTGGTTCTAATAATGCCAAGGTCGCAGGTTCGATCCCCTTACTGGCCATGCGTCTCCTTCAGACAGTCAATATTTTGTGCCACTTGCGTGTATCCACATGGGTGCCAAAGACATAGCTCCAGAGACCTGCCGAAATAGTACAGTTGGGAGAGCGTTAGACTGAAGATCTAAAGGTCCCTGGTTCGATCCTGGGTTTCGGCATTTGAGTTTGATCTCAGTGCTTGCACTGCAAGTAGAATATGCGTTGTTTGTGGGCCTCAATCTTGCTGCATTCTAGATCATGTGATTGTCCTCAGAAAGTAAGGAATGTCTTTCTTTTTAGTGGGGCATCAGCATTACAAAAAGTATGTTGTCATTATTACACTACAGTAGCTTGTAGTAAGACTTAGCTGCAGGAAGTGTGAACAGGAGCTGATTTGAATCCTGAAAAATAACATGTGTTGGAGAATACAGGCATTGATCCCGCTACCTCTCGCATGCTAAGCAAGCACTCTACCATTTGAGCTAATTCCCCATCTGGTTAAAACAGACACAAGGTGCAATCAAGAGGGTTCGTCCTTGACAGGTTATGATCTTGGCGTACTTGTTACTTTTCGCCACATGACTTGTAGAGTCTTGCTGGCTGGTAACAACAGTGAAAGTAGGCAAGTGGCTGGTTAGCTCAGTTGGCTAGAGCTTGGTGCTAATAATGCCAAGGTCGCAGGTTCGATCCCCGTACTGGCCATGCGGCTCCTCTGACAGTCAATATTTTGTGCCACTTGCGTGTATCCACATGGGTGCCAAAGATATAGGTCCAGGGACCTGCTGAAATAGCTCAGTTGGGAGAGCGTTAGACTGAAGATCTAAAGGTCCCTGGTTCAATCCCGGGTTTCGGCATTTGAGTTTGATCTCTGTGCTTGCACTGCAAGTTTTCAGCATTACAAAAAGTACCTTGTCATTATTGCATTACAGTAGCTCAGGGTCTTCAATTCCTGTCCTGGAGGGCAGAAACACCTATGTTTTTCATCCTCTCTTTCTAATCAGGGGCTAATTCAGACCTGGGACACCAGGTGAGTGCAATTAACTACCAGGTAGAAATAAAAACAGAAGTGTTACGGCCCTCCAGGACCGGAATTGAAGAACCCTGCAGTAGCTTGTCGTAAGACTTAGCTGCAGGAAGTTTGAACTGGAGCTGACTTGAATCCTGAAAAATAACATGTGTTGGTGAATAAGGGCATCGATCCCACTGCCTCTCACATGCTAAGCAAGCGCTCTACCATTTGAGCTAATTCCCCATCTGGTTAAAATAGACACAAGGAGCAATTAAGAGGGTTCAGCCTAGACAGTATATGATCTTGGCGCACTTGTTACTTTCCGCCACATCACTTGTAGAGTCTTGCTGGCTGGTAACAACAGTGAAAGTAGGCAAGCGGCTGGTTAGCTCAGTTGGCAAGAGCGTGGTTCTAATAATGCCAAGGTCGCATGTTAGATCCCCGTACTGGCCATGCGGCTCCATCAGACAGTCAATATTTTGTGCCACTTGCGTGTATCCACATGGGTGCCAAAGACATAGTTCCAGAGACCTGCCGAAATAGCTCAGTTGGGAGAGCGTTAGACTGAAGATCTAAAGGTCCCTGGTTCGATCCCGGGTTTCGGCATTTGAGTTTGATCTCAGTGCTTGCACTGCAAGTAGAATATGCGTTGTTTGTGGGCCTCAATCTTGCTGCATTCTAGATCATGTGATTGTCCTCAGAAAGTAAGGAATGTCTTTCTTTTTAGTGGGGCATCAGCATTACAAAAAGTATGTTGTCATTATTACACTACAGTAGCTTGTAGTAAGACTTAGATGCAGGAAGTGTGAACTGGAGCTGATTTGAATCCTGAAAAATAACATGTGTTGGAGAATACGGGCATTGATCCCGCTACCTGTCGCATGCTAAGCAAGCGCTCTACCATTTGAGCTAATTCCCCATCTGCTTAAAATAGACACAAGGCGCAATCAAGAGGGTTCAGCCTAGACAGTTTATGATCTTGGCGTACTTGTTACTTTCCGCCACATCACTTGTAGAGTCTTGCTGGCTGGTAACAACAGTGAAAGAAGGCAAGCGGCTGGTTAGCTCAGTTGGCTACAGTGTGGTTCTAATAATGCCAAGGTCGCAGGTTCGATCCCCTTACTGGCCATGCGGCTCCTTCAGACAGTCAATATTTTGTGCCACTTGCGTGTATCCACATGGGTGCCAAAGACATAGTTCCAGAGACCTGCCGAAATAGCTCAGTTGGGAGAGCGTTAGACTGAAGATCTAAAGGTCCCTGGTTCGATCTCGGCTTTCGGCATTTGAGTTTGATCTCAGTGCTTGCACTGCAAGTTTTCAGCATTGCAAAAAGTACCTTGTCATTATTACATTACAGTAGCTCAGGGTTCTTAAATTCCTGTCCTGGAGGGCAGAAACACCTCTGTTTTTCATCCTCTCCTTCTAATCAGGGGCTAATTCAGACCTGGGACACCAGGTGAGTGCAATTAACTACCAGGTAAAAATAAAAACAGAAGTGTTACGGCCCTCCAGGACCGGAATTGAAGAACCCTGCAGTAGCTTGTCGTAAGACTTAGCTGCAGGAAGTTTGAACTGGAGCTGACTTGAATCCTGAAAAATAACATGTGTTGGTGAATACGAGCATCGATCCCGCTACCTCTCACATGCTAAGCAAGCGCTCTACCATTTGAGCTAATTCCCCATCTGGTTAAAATAGACACAAGGAGCAATCAAGAGGGTTCAGCCTAGACAGTTTATGATCTTGGCGCACTTGTTACTTTCCGCCACATCACTTGTAGAGTCTTGCTGGCTGGTAACAACAGTGAAAGTAGGCAAGCGGCTGGTTAGCTCAGTTGGCTAGAGCGTGTTGCTAATAATGCCAAGGTCGCAGGTTTGATCCCCGTACTGGCCATGCGGCTCCTCTGACAGTCAATATTTTGTGCCACTTGCGTGTATCCACATGGGTGCCAAATACATAGTTCCAGAGACCTGCTGAAATAGCTCAGTTGGGAGAGCGTTAGACTGAAGATCTAAAGGTCCCTGGTTCGATCCCGGGTTTCGGCATTTGAGTTTGATCTCAGTGCTTGCACTGCAAGTAGAATATGCGTTGTTTGTGGGCCTCAATCTTGCTGCATTCTAGATCATGTGATTGTCCTCAGAAAGTAAGGAATGTCTTTCTTTTTAGTTGGGCATCAGCATTACAAAAAGTACGTTGTCATTATTACACTACAGTAGCTTGTAGTAAGAATTAGCTGCAGGAAGTGTGAACTGGAGCTGATTTGAATCCTGAAAAATAACATGTGTTGGAGAATACGGGCATCGATCCCGCTACCTCTCGCATGCTAAGCAAGCGCTCTACCATTTCAGCTAATTCCCCATCTGGTTAAAATAGACACAAGGTGCAATCAAGAGGGTTTGTCCTTGACAGGTTATGATCTTGGCGTACTTGTTACTTTCCGCCACATCACTTGTAGAGTCTTGCTGGCTGGTAACAACAGTGAAAGTAGGCAAGTGGCTGGTTAGCTCAGTTGGCTAGAGCGTGGTGCTAAAAATGCCAAGGTTGCGGGTTTGATCCCCGTACTGGCCATGCGGCACATTTGACAGTCAATATTTTGTGCCACTTGCGTGTATCCACATGGGTGCCAAAGACATAGTTCCAGAGACCTGCCGAAATAGCTCAGTTGGGAGAGCGTTAGACTGAAGATCTAAAGGTCCCTGGTTCGATCCCGGCTTTCGGCATTTGAGTGTGATCTCAGTGCTTGAACTGCAAGTTTTCAGCATTACAAAAAGTACCTTGTCATTATTACATTACAGTAGCTCAGGGTTCTTCAATTCCAGTCCTGGAGGGCAGAAACACCTCTGTTTTTCATCCTCTCCTTCTAATCAGGGGCTAATTCAGACCTGGGACACCAGGTGAGTGCAATTAACTACCAGGTAGAAATAAAAACAGAAGTGTTACGGCCCTCCAGGACCGGAATTGAAGAACCCTGCAGTAGCTTGTCGTAAGACTTAGCTGCAGGAAGTTTGAACTGGAGATGACTTGAATCCTGAAAAATAACATGTGTTGGTGAATACGGGCATCGATCCCGCTACCTCTCACATGCTAAGCAAGCTCTCTACCATTTGCGCTAATTCCCCATCTGCTTAAAATAGACACAAGGAGCAATCAAAAGGGTTCAGCCTAGACAGTTTATGATCTTGGCGTACTTGTTACTTTCCGCCACATCACTTGTAGAGTATTGTTGGCTGGTAACAACAGTGAAAGAAGGCAAGGGGCTGGTTAGCTCAGTTGGCTAGAGCGTGGTTCTAATAATGCCAAGGTCGCAGGTTCGATCCCCGTACTGGCCATGCGGCTCCATCAGACAGTCAATATTTTGTGCCACATGCGTGTATCCACATGGGTGCCAAAGACATAGTTCCAGAGACCTGCCGAAATAGCTCAGTTGGGAGAGTGTTAGACTGAAGATCTAAAGGTCCCTGGTTCGATCCCGGGTTTCGGCATTTGAGTTTGATCTCAGTGCTTGCACTGCAAGTAGAATATGCGTTGTTTGTGGGCCTCAATCTTGCTGCATTCTAGATCATGTGATTGTCCTCAGAAAGTAAGGAATGTCTTTCTTTTTAGTGGGGCATCAGCATTACAAAAAGTACGTTGTCATTAATACACTACAGTAGCTTGTAGTAAGACTTAGATGCAGGAAGTGTGAACTGGAGCTGATTTGAATCCTGAAAAATAACATGTGTTGGAGAATACGGGCATCGATCCCGCTACCTCTCGCATGCTAAGGAAGCGCTCTACCATTTGAGCTAATTCCCCATCTGGTTAAAATAGACACAAGGTGCAATCAAGAGGGTTCGTCCTTGACAGGTTATGATCTTGGCGTACTTGTTACTTTTCGCCACATGACTTGTAGAGTCTTGCTGGCTGGTAACAACAGTGAACGTAGGCAAGTGGCTGGTTAGCTCAGTTGGCTAGAGCTTGGTGCTAATAATGCCAAGGTCGCAGGTTCGATCCCCGTACTGGCCATGCGGCTCCTCTGACAGTCAATATTTTGTGCCACTTGCGTGTATCCACATGGGTGCCAAAGATATAGGTCCAGGGACCTGCCGAAATAGCTCAGTTGGGAGAGCGTTAGACTGAAGATCTAAAGGTCCCTGGTTTGATCCCGGGTTTCGGCATTTGAGTTTGATCTCAGTGCTTGCACTGCAAGTTTTCAGCATTACAAAAAGTACCTTGTCATTATTACATTACAGTAGCTCAGGGTTCTTCAATTCCTGTCCTGCAGGGCAGAAACACCTCTGTTTTTCATCCTCTCCTTCTAATCAGGAGCTAATTCAGACCTGGGACACCAGGTGAGTGCAATTAACTACCAGGTAGAAATAAAAACAGAAGTGTTAAAGGCCCTCCAGGACCGGAATTGAAGAACCCTGCAGTAGCTTGTCGTAAGACTTAGCTGCAGGAAGTTTGAACTGGAGCTGACTTGAATCCTGAAAAATAACATGTGTTGGTGAATAAGGGCATCGATCCCACTACCTCTCACATGCTAAGCAAGCGCTCTACCATTTGAGCTAATTCCCCATCTGGTTAAAATAGACACAAGGAGCAATTGAGAGGGTTCAGCCTATACAGTATATGATCTTGGCGCACTTGTTACTTTCCGCCACATCACTTGTAGAGTCTTGCTGGCTGGTAACAACAGTGAAAGTAGGCAAGCGGCTGGTTAGCTCAGTTGGCAAGAGAGTGGTGCTAATAATGCCAAGGTCGCAGGTTCGATCCCCGTACAGGCCATGCGGCTCCTCTGACAGTCAATATTTTGTGCCACTTGCGTGTATCCACATGGGTGCCAAAGACATTGTTCCAGAGACCTGCCGAAATATCTCAGTTGGGAGAGCGTTAGACTGAAGAACTAAAGGTCCCTGGTTCGATCCAGGGTTTCGGCATTTGAGTTTGATCTCAGTGCTTGCACTGCAAGTAGAATATGAGTTGTTTGTGGGCCTCAATCTTGCTGCATTCTAGATCATGTGATTGTCCTCAGAAAGTAAGGAATGTCTTTCTTTTTAGTGGGGCATCAGCATTACAAAAAGTACGTTGTTATTATTACACTACAGTAGCTTGTAGTAAGACTTAGATGCAGGAAGTGTGAACTGGAGCTGATTTGAATCCTGAAAAATAACATGTGTTGGAGAATACGGGCATTGATCCCGCTACCTCTCGCATGCTAAGCAAGCGCTCTACCATTTGAGCTAATTCCCCATCTGGTTAAAATAGACACAAGGTGCAATCAAGAGGGTTCGTCCTTGACAGGTTATGATCTTGGCGTACTTGTTACTTTTCGCCACATGACTTGTAGAGTCTTGATGGCTGGTAACAACAGTGAAAGTAGGCAAGTGGCTGGTTAGCTCAGTTGGCTAGAGCTTGGTGCTAATAATAACAAGGTCGCAGGTTCAATCCCCGTACTGGCCATGCGGCTCCTCTGACAGTCAATATTTTGTGCCACTTGCGTGTATCCACATGGGTGCCAAAGATATAGGTCCAGGGACCTGCTGAAATAGCTCAGTTGGGAGAGCGTTAGACTGAAGATCTACAGGTCCCTGGTTCGATCCCGGGTTTCGTCATTTGAGTTTGATCTCAGTGCTTGCACTGCAAGTTTTCAGCATTACAAAAAGTACCTTGTCATTATTACATTACAGTAGCTCAGGGTCTTCAATTCCTGTCCTGGAGGGCAGAAACACCTCTGTTTTTCATCCTCTCCTTCTAATCAGGGGCTAATTCAGACCTGGGACACCAGGTGAGTGCAATTAACTACCAGGTAGAAATAAAAACAGAAGTGTTACGGCCCTCCAGGACCGGAATTGAAGAACCCTGCAGTAGCTTGTCGTAAGACTTAGCTGCAGGAAGTTTGAACTGGAGCTGACTTGAATCCTAAAAAATAACATGTGTTGGTGAATAAGGGCATCGATCCCACTACCTCTCACATGCTAAGCAAGCGCTCTACCATTTGAGCTAATTCCCCATCTGGTTAAAATAGACACAAGGAGCAATTAAGAGGGTTCAGCCTATACAGTATATGATCTTGGCGCACTTGTTACTTTCCGCCACATCACTTGTAGAGTCTTGCTGGCTGGTAACAACAGTGAAAGTAGGCAAGCAGCTGGTTAGCTCAGTTGGCAAGAGCATGGTTCTAATAATGCCAAGGTCGCAGGTTCGATCCCCGTACTGGCCATGCGGCTCCATCAGACAGTCAATATTTTGTGCCACTTGCGTGTATCCACATGGGTGCCAAAGACATAGTTCCAGAGACCTGCCGAAATAGCTCAGTTGGGAGAGCGTTAGACTGAAGATCTACAGGTTCCTGGTTCGATCCCGGGTTTCGGCATTTGAGTTTGATCTCAGTGCTTGCACTGCAAGTTTTCAGCATTACAAAAAGTACCTTGTCATTATTACATTACAGTAGCTCAGGGTCTTCAATTCCTGTCCTGGAGGGCAGAAACACCTCTGTTTTTCATCCTCTCCTTCTAATCAGGGGCTAATTCAGACCTGGGACACCAGGTGAGTGCAATTAACTACCAGGTAGAAATAAAAACAGAAGTGTTACGGCCCTCCAGGACCGGAATTGAAGAACCCTGCAGTAGCTTGTCGTAAGACTTAGCTGCAGGAAGTTTGAACTGGAGCTGACTTGAATCCTGAAAAATAACATGTGTTGGTGAATAAGGGCATCGATCCCACTACCTCTCACATGCTAAGCAAGCGCTCTACCATTTGAGCTAATTCCCCATTTGGTTAAAATAGACACAAGGAGCAATTAAGAGGGTTCAGCCTAGACAGTATATGATCTTGGCGCACTTGTTACTTTCCGCCACATCACTTGTAGAGTCTTGCTGGCTGGTAACAACAGTGAAAGTAGGCAAGCGGCTGGTTAGCTCAGTTGGCAAGAGCGTGGTTCTAATAATGCCAAGGTCGCAGGTTCGATCCCCGTACTGGCCATGCGGCTCCATCAGACAGTCAATATTTTGTGCCACTTGCGTGTATCCACATGGGTGCCAAAGACATAGTTCCAGAGACCTGCAGAAATAGCTCAGTTGGGAGAGCGTTAGACTGAAGATCTAAAGGTCCCTGGTTCGATCCTGGGTTTCGGCATTTGAGTTTGATCTCAGTGCTTGCACTGCAAGTAGAATATGCGTTGTTTGTGAGCCTCAATCTTGCTGCATTCTAGATCATGTGATTGTCCTCAGAAAGTAAGGAATGTCTTTCTTTTTAGTGGGGCATCAGCATTACAAAAAGTATGTTGTCATTATTACACTACAGTAGCTTGTAGTAAGACTTAGATGCAGGAAGTGTGAACTGGAGCTGATTTGAATCCTGAAAAATAACATGTGTTGGAGAATACGGGCATCGATCCCGCTACCTCTCGCATGCTAAGCAAGTGCTCTACCATTTGAGCTAATTCCCCATCTGGTTAAAATAGACACAAAGTGCAATCAAGAGGGTTCGTCCTTGACAGGTTATGATCTTGGCGTACTTGTTACTTTTCGCCACATGACTTGTAGAGTCTTGCTGGCTGGTAACAACAGTGAAAGTAGTCAAGTGGCTGGTTAGCTCAGCTGGCTAGAGCTTGGTGCTAATAATGCCAAGGTCGCAGGTTCGATACCCGTACTGGCCATGCGGCTCCTCTGACAGTCAAAATTTTGTGCCACTTGCGTGTATCCACATGGGTGCCAAAGATATAGGTCCAGGGACCTGCCGAAATAGCTCAGTTGGGAGAGCGTTAGACTG
The DNA here is from genome assembly GCF_964263955.1 of Coregonus lavaretus. Classification (NCBI taxonomy): domain Eukaryota; kingdom Metazoa; phylum Chordata; class Actinopteri; order Salmoniformes; family Salmonidae; genus Coregonus; species Coregonus lavaretus. The sequence continues at coordinate 18,856,766 of NC_139990.1, forward strand.
AAGATCTAAAGGTCCCTGGTTCGATCCCGGGTTTCGGCATTTGAGTTTGATCTCAGTGCTTGCACTGCAAGTTTTCAGCATTACAAAAAGTACCTTGTCATTATTACATTACAGTAGCTCAGGGTTCTTCAATTCCTGTCCTGCAGGGCAGAAACACCTCTGTTTTTCATCCTCTCCTTCTAATCAGGGGCTAATTCAGACCTGGGACACCAGGTGAGTGCAATTAACTACCAGGTAGAAATAAAAACAGAAGTGTTACGGCCCTCCAGGACCGGAATTGAAGAACCCTGCAGTAGCTTGTCGTAAGACTTAGCTGCAGGAAGTTTGAACTGGAGCTGACTTGAATCCTAAAAAATAACATGTGTTGGTGAATAAGGGCATCGATCCCACTACCTCTCACATGCTAAGCAAGCGCTCTACCATTTGAGCTAATTCCCCATTTGGTTAAAATAGACACAAGGAGCAATTAAGAGGGTTCAGCCTAGACAGTATATGATCTTGGCGCACTTGTTACTTTCCGCCACATCACTTGTAGAGTCTTGCTGGCTGGTAACAACAGTGAAAGTAGGCAAGCGGCTGGTTAGCTCAGTTGGCAAGAGCGTGGTTCTAATAATGCCAAGGTCGCAGGTTCGATCCCCGTACTGGCCATGCGGCTCCATCAGACAGTCAATATTTTGTGCCACTTGCGTGTATCCACATGGGTGCCAAAGACATAGTTCCAGAGACCTGCCGAAAAAGCTCAGTTGGGAGAGCGTTAGACTGAAGATCTAAAGGTCCCTGGTTCGATCCTGGGTTTCGGCATTTGAGTTTGATCTCAGTGCTTGCACTGCAAGTAGAATATGCGTTGTTTGTGAGCCTCAATCTTGCTGCATTCTAGATCATGTGATTGTCCTCAGAAAGTAAGGAATGTCTTTCTTTTTAGTGGGGCATCAGCATTACAAAAAGTACGTTGTCATTATTACACTACAGTAGCTTGTAGTAAGACTTAGATGCAGGAAGTGTGAACTGGAGCTGATTTGAATCCTGAAAAATAACATGTGTTGGAGAATACGGGCATCGATCCCGCTACCTCTCGCATGCTAAGCAAGTGCTCTACCATTTGAGCTAATTCCCCATCTGGTTAAATTAGACACAAAGTGCAATCAAGAGGGTTCGTCCTTGACAGGTTATGATCTTGGCGTACTTGTTACTTTTCGCCACATGACTTGTAGAGTCTTGCTGGCTGGTAACAACAGTGAAAGTAGGCAAGTGGCTGGTTAGCTCAGTTGGCTAGAGCTTGGTGCTAATAATGCCAAGGTCGCAGGTTCGATCCCCGTACTGGCCATGCGGCTCCTCTGACAGTCAATATTTTGTGCCACTTGCGTGTATCCACATGGGTGCCAAAGATATAGGTCCAGGGACCTGCCGAAATAGCTCAGTTGGGAGAGCGTTAGACTGAAGATCTACAGGTTCCTGGTTCGATCCCGGGTTTCGGCATTTGAGTTTGATCTCATTGCTTGCACTGCAAGTTTTCATCATTACAAAAAGTACCTTGTCATTATTACATTACAGTAGCTCAGGGTCTTCAATTCCTGTCCTGGAGGGCAGAAACACCTCTGTTTTTCATCCTCTCCTTCTAATCAGGGGCTAATTCAGACCTGGGACACCAGGTGAGTGCAATTAACTACCAGGTAGAAATAAAAACAGAAGTGTTACGGCCCTCCAGGACCGGAATTGAAGAACCCTGCAGTAGCTTGTCGTAAGACTTAGCTGCAGGAAGTTTGAACTGGAGCTGACTTGAATCCTGAAAAATAACATGTGTTGGTGAATAAGGGCATCGATCCCACTACCTCTCACATGCTAAGCAAGCGCTCTACCATTTGAGCTAATTCCACATCTGGTTAAAATAGACACAAGGAGCAATTAAGAGGGTTCAGCCTAGACAGTATATGATCTTGGCGCACTTGTTACTTTCCGCCACATCACTTGTAGAGTCTTGCTGGCTGGTAACAACAGTGAAAGTAGGCAAGCAGCTGGTTAGCTCAGTTGGCAAGAGCGTGGTTCTAATAATGCCAAGGTCGCAGGTTTGATCCCAGTACTGGCCATGCGGCTCCTTCTGACAGTCAATATTTTGTGCCACTTGCGTGTATCCACATGGGTGCCAAAGACATAGTTCCAGAAACCTGCCGAAATAGCTCAGTTGGGAGAGCGTTAGACTGAAGATCTTAAGGTCCCTGGTTCGATCCTGGGTTTCAGCATTTGAGTTTGATCTCAGTGCTTGCACTGCAAGTAGAATATGCGTTGTTTGTGGGCCTCAATCTTGCTGCATTCTAGATCATGTGATTGTCCTCAGAAAGTAAGGAATGTCTTTCTTTTTAGTGGGGCATCAGCATTACAAAAAGTAAGTAGTCATTATTACACTACAGTAGCTTGTAGTAAGACTTAGCTGCAGGAAGTGTAAACAGGAGCTGATTTGAATCCTGAAAAATAACATGTGTTGGAGAATACGGGCATTGATCCCGCTACCTCTCGCATGCTAAGCAAGCACTCTACCATTTGAGCTAATTCCCCATCTGGTTAAAATAGACACAAGGTGCAATCAAGAGGGTTCGTCCTTGACAGGTTATGATCTTGGCGTACTTGTTACTTTTCGCCACATGACTTGTAGAGTCTTGCTGGCTGGTAACAACAGTGAAAGTAGGCAAGTGGCTGGTTAGCTCAGTTGGCTAGAGCTTGGTGCTAATAATGCCAAGGTCGCAGGTTCGATCCCCGTACTGGCCATGCGGCTCCTCTGACAGTCAATATTTTGTGCCACTTGCGTGTATCCACATGGGTGCCAAAGATATAGGTCCAGGGACCTGCCGAAATAGCTCAGTTGGGAGAGCGTTAGACTGAAGATCTACAGGTTCCTGGTTCGATCCCGGGTTTCGGCATTTGAGTTTGATCTCAGTGCTTGCACTGCAAGTTTTCAGCATTACAAAAAGTACCTTGTCATTATTACATTACAGTAGCTCAGGGTCTTCAATTCCTGTCCTGGAGGGCAGAAACACCTCTGTTTTTCATCCTCTCCTTCTAATCAGGGGCTAATTCAGACCTGGGACACCAGGTGAGTGCAATTAACTACCAGGTAGAAATAAAAACAGAAGTGTTACGGCCCTCCAGGACCGGAATTGAAGAACCCTGCAGTAGCTTGTCGTAAGACTTAGCTGCAGGAAGTTTGAACTGGAGCTGACTTGAATCCTGAAAAATAACATGTGTTGGTGAATAAGGGCATCGATCCCACTACCTCTCACATGCTAAGCAAGCGCTCTACCATTTGAGCTAATTCCCCATTTGGTTAAAATAGACACAAGGAGCAATTAAGAGGGTTCAGCCTAGACAGTATATGATCTTGGCGCACTTGTTACTTTCCGCCACATCACTTGTAGAGTCTTGCTGGCTGGTAACAACAGTGAAAGTAGGCAAGCGGCTGGTTAGCTCAGTTGGCAAGAGCGTGGTTCTAATAATGCCAAGGTCGCAGGTTCGATCCCCGTACTGGCCATGCGGCTCCATCAGACAGTCAATATTTTGTGCCACTTGCGTGTATCCACATGGGTGCCAAAGACATAGTTCCAGAGACCTGCAGAAATAGCTCAGTTGGGAGAGCGTTAGACTGAAGATCTAAAGGTCCCTGGTTCGATCCTGGGTTTCGGCATTTGAGTTTGATCTCAGTGCTTGCACTGCAAGTAGAATATGCGTTGTTTGTGAGCCTCAATCTTGCTGCATTCTAGATCATGTGATTGTCCTCAGAAAGTAAGGAATGTCTTTCTTTTTAGTGGGGCATCAGCATTACAAAAAGTATGTTGTCATTATTACACTACAGTAGCTTGTAGTAAGACTTAGATGCAGGAAGTGTGAACTGGAGCTGATTTGAATCCTGAAAAATAACATGTGTTGGAGAATACGGGCATCGATCCCGCTACCTCTCGCATGCTAAGCAAGTGCTCTACCATTTGAGCTAATTCCCCATCTGGTTAAAATAGACACAAAGTGCAATCAAGAGGGTTCGTCCTTGACAGGTTATGATCTTGGCGTACTTGTTACTTTTCGCCACATGACTTGTAGAGTCTTGCTGGCTGGTAACAACAGTGAAAGTAGTCAAGTGGCTGGTTAGCTCAGCTGGCTAGAGCTTGGTGCTAATAATGCCAAGGTCGCAGGTTCGATACCCGTACTGGCCATGCGGCTCCTCTGACAGTCAAAATTTTGTGCCACTTGCGTGTATCCACATGGGTGCCAAAGATATAGGTCCAGGGACCTGCCGAAATAGCTCAGTTGGGAGAGCGTTAGACTGAAGATCTAAAGGTCCCTGGTTCGATCCCGGGTTTCGGCATTTGAGTTTGATCTCAGTGCTTGCACTGCAAGTTTTCAGCATTACAAAAAGTACCTTGTCATTATTACATTACAGTAGCTCAGGGTTCTTCAATTCCTGTCCTGCAGGGCAGAAACACCTCTGTTTTTCATCCTCTCCTTCTAATCAGGGGCTAATTCAGACCTGGGACACCAGGTGAGTGCAATTAACTACCAGGTAGAAATAAAAACAGAAGTGTTACGGCCCTCCAGGACCGGAATTGAAGAACCCTGCAGTAGCTTGTCGTAAGACTTAGCTGCAGGAAGTTTGAACTGGAGCTGACTTGAATCCTAAAAAATAACATGTGTTGGTGAATAAGGGCATCGATCCCACTACCTCTCACATGCTAAGCAAGCGCTCTACCATTTGAGCTAATTCCCCATTTGGTTAAAATAGACACAAGGAGCAATTAAGAGGGTTCAGCCTAGACAGTATATGATCTTGGCGCACTTGTTACTTTCCGCCACATCACTTGTAGAGTCTTGCTGGCTGGTAACAACAGTGAAAGTAGGCAAGCGGCTGGTTAGCTCAGTTGGCAAGAGCGTGGTTCTAATAATGCCAAGGTCGCAGGTTCGATCCCCGTACTGGCCATGCGGCTCCATCAGACAGTCAATATTTTGTGCCACTTGCGTGTATCCACATGGGTGCCAAAGACATAGTTCCAGAGACCTGCCGAAAAAGCTCAGTTGGGAGAGCGTTAGACTGAAGATCTAAAGGTCCCTGGTTCGATCCTGGGTTTCGGCATTTGAGTTTGATCTCAGTGCTTGCACTGCAAGTAGAATATGCGTTGTTTGTGAGCCTCAATCTTGCTGCATTCTAGATCATGTGATTGTCCTCAGAAAGTAAGGAATGTCTTTCTTTTTAGTGGGGCATCAGCATTACAAAAAGTACGTTGTCATTATTACACTACAGTAGCTTGTAGTAAGACTTAGATGCAGGAAGTGTGAACTGGAGCTGATTTGAATCCTGAAAAATAACATGTGTTGGAGAATACGGGCATCGATCCCGCTACCTCTCGCATGCTAAGCAAGTGCTCTACCATTTGAGCTAATTCCCCATCTGGTTAAATTAGACACAAAGTGCAATCAAGAGGGTTCGTCCTTGACAGGTTATGATCTTGGCGTACTTGTTACTTTTCGCCACATGACTTGTAGAGTCTTGCTGGCTGGTAACAACAGTGAAAGTAGGCAAGTGGCTGGTTAGCTCAGTTGGCTAGAGCTTGGTGCTAATAATGCCAAGGTCGCAGGTTCGATCCCCGTACTGGCCATGCGGCTCCTCTGACAGTCAATATTTTGTGCCACTTGCGTGTATCCACATGGGTGCCAAAGATATAGGTCCAGGGACCTGCCGAAATAGCTCAGTTGGGAGAGCGTTAGACTGAAGATCTACAGGTTCCTGGTTCGATCCCGGGTTTCGGCATTTGAGTTTGATCTCATTGCTTGCACTGCAAGTTTTCATCATTACAAAAAGTACCTTGTCATTATTACATTACAGTAGCTCAGGGTCTTCAATTCCTGTCCTGGAGGGCAGAAACACCTCTGTTTTTCATCCTCTCCTTCTAATCAGGGGCTAATTCAGACCTGGGACACCAGGTGAGTGCAATTAACTACCAGGTAGAAATAAAAACAGAAGTGTTACGGCCCTCCAGGACCGGAATTGAAGAACCCTGCAGTAGCTTGTCGTAAGACTTAGCTGCAGGAAGTTTGAACTGGAGCTGACTTGAATCCTGAAAAATAACATGTGTTGGTGAATAAGGGCATCGATCCCACTACCTCTCACATGCTAAGCAAGCGCTCTACCATTTGAGCTAATTCCACATCTGGTTAAAATAGACACAAGGAGCAATTAAGAGGGTTCAGCCTAGACAGTATATGATCTTGGCGCACTTGTTACTTTCCGCCACATCACTTGTAGAGTCTTGCTGGCTGGTAACAACAGTGAAAGTAGGCAAGCAGCTGGTTAGCTCAGTTGGCAAGAGCGTGGTTCTAATAATGCCAAGGTCGCAGGTTTGATCCCAGTACTGGCCATGCGGCTCCTTCTGACAGTCAATATTTTGTGCCACTTGCGTGTATCCACATGGGTGCCAAAGACATAGTTCCAGAAACCTGCCGAAATAGCTCAGTTGGGAGAGCGTTAGACTGAAGATCTTAAGGTCCCTGGTTCGATCCTGGGTTTCAGCATTTGAGTTTGATCTCAGTGCTTGCACTGCAAGTAGAATATGCGTTGTTTGTGGGCCTCAATCTTGCTGCATTCTAGATCATGTGATTGTCCTCAGAAAGTAAGGAATGTCTTTCTTTTTAGTGGGGCATCAGCATTACAAAAAGTAAGTAGTCATTATTACACTACAGTAGCTTGTAGTAAGACTTAGCTGCAGGAAGTGTAAACAGGAGCTGATTTGAATCCTGAAAAATAACATGTGTTGGAGAATACGGGCATTGATCCCGCTACCTCTCGCATGCTAAGCAAGCACTCTACCATTTGAGCTAATTCCCCATCTGGTTAAAATAGACACAAGGTGCAATCAAGAGGGTTCGTCCTTGACAGGTTATGATCTTGGCGTACTTGTTACTTTTCGCCACATGACTTGTAGAGTCTTGCTGGCTGGTAACAACAGTGAAAGTAGGCAAGTGGCTGGTTAGCTCAGTTGGCTAGAGCTTGGTGCTAATAATGCCAAGGTCGCAGGTTCGATCCCCGTACTGGCCATGCGGCTCCTCTGACAGTCAATATTTTGTGCCACTTGCGTGTATCCACATGGGTGCCAAAGATATAGGTCCAGGGACCTGCCGAAATAGCTCAGTTGGGAGAGCGTTAGACTGAAGATCTACAGGTTCCTGGTTCGATCCCGGGTTTCGGCATTTGAGTTTGATCTCATTGCTTGCACTGCAAGTTTTCATCATTACAAAAAGTACCTTGTCATTATTACATTACAGTAGCTCAGGGTCTTCAATTCCTGTCCTGGAGGGCAGAAACACCTCTGTTTTTCATCCTCTCCTTCTAATCAGGGGCTAATTCAGACCTGGGACACCAGGTGAGTGCAATTAACTACCAGGTAGAAATAAAAACAGAAGTGTTACGGCCCTCCAGGACCGGAATTGAAGAACCCTGCAGTAGCTTGTCGTAAGACTTCGCTGCAGGAAGTTTGAACTGGAGCTGACTTGAATCCTGAAAAATAACATGTGTTGGTGAATAAGGGCATCGATCCCACTACCTCTCACATGCTAAGCAAGCGCTCTACTATTTGAGCTAATTCCCCATTTGGTTAAAATAGACACAAGGAGCAATTAAGAGGGTTCAGCCTAGACAGTATATGATCTTGGCGCACTTGTTACTTTCCGCCACATCACTTGTAGAGTCTTGCTGGCTGGTAACAACAGTGAAAGTAGGCAAGCGGCTGGTTAGCTCAGTTGGCAAGAGCGTGGTTCTAATAATGCCAAGGTCGCAGGTTCGATCCCCGTACTGTCCATGCGGCTCCATCAGACAGTCAATATTTTGTGCCACTTGCGTGTATCCACATGGGTGCCAAAGACATAGTTCCAGAGACCTGCCGAAATAGCTCAGTTGGGAGAGCGTTAGACTGAAGATCTACAGGTTCCTGGTTCGATCCCGGGTTTCGGCATTTGAGTTTGATCTCAGTGCTTGCACTGCAAGTTTTCAGCATTACAAAAAGTACCTTGTCATTATTACATTACAGTAGCTCAGGGTCTTCAATTCCTGTCCTGGAGGGCAGAAACACCTCTGTTTTTCATCCTCTCCTTCTAATCAGGGGCTAATTCAGACCTGGGACACCAGGTGAGTGCAATTAACTACCAGGTAGAAATAAAAACAGAAGTGTTACGGCCCTCCAGGACCGGAATTGAAGAACCCTGCAGTAGCTTGTCGTAAGACTTAGCTGCAGGAAGTTTGAACTGGAGCTGACTTGAATCCTGAAAAATAACATGTGTTGGTGAATAAGGGCATCGATCCCACTACCTCTCACATGCTAAGCAAGCGCTCTACCATTTGAGCTAATTCCCCATTTGGTTAAAATAGACACAAGGAGCAATTAAGAGGGTTCAGCCTAGACAGTATATGATCTTGGCGCACTTGTTACTTTCCGCCACATCACTTGTAGAGTCTTGCTGGCTGGTAACAACAGTGAAAGTAGGCAAGCGGCTGGTTAGCTCAGTTGGCAAGAGCGTGGTTCTAATAATGCCAAGGTCGCAGGTTCGATCCCCGTACTGGCCATGCGGCTCCATCAGACAGTCAATATTTTGTGCCACTTGCGTGTATCCACATGGGTGCCAAAGACATAGTTCCAGAGACCTGCCGAAAAAGCTCAGTTGGGAGAGCGTTAGACTGAAGATCTAAAGGTCCCTGGTTCGATCCTGGGTTTCGGCATTTGAGTTTGATCTCAGTGCTTGCACTGCAAGTAGAATATGCGTTGTTTGTGAGCCTCAATCTTGCTGCATTCTAGATCATGTGATTGTCCTCAGAAAGTAAGGAATGTCTTTCTTTTTAGTGGGGCATCAGCATTACAAAAAGTACGTTGTCATTATTACACTACAGTAGCTTGTAGTAAGACTTAGATGCAGGAAGTGTGAACTGGAGCTGATTTGAATCCTGAAAAATAACATGTGTTGGAGAATACGGGCATCGATCCCGCTACCTCTCGCATGCTAAGCAAGTGCTCTACCATTTGAGCTAATTCCCCATCTGGTTAAATTAGACACAAAGTGCAATCAAGAGGGTTCGTCCTTGACAGGTTATGATCTTGGCGTACTTGTTACTTTTCGCCACATGACTTGTAGAGTCTTGCTGGCTGGTAACAACAGTGAAAGTAGGCAAGTGGCTGGTTAGCTCAGTTGGCTAGAGCTTGGTGCTAATAATGCCAAGGTCGCAGGTTCGATCCCCGTACTGGCCATGCGGCTCCTCTGACAGTCAATATTTTGTGCCACTTGCGTGTATCCACATGGGTGCCAAAGATATAGGTCCAGGGACCTGCCGAAATAGCTCAGTTGGGAGAGCGTTAGACTGAAGATCTACAGGTTCCTGGTTCGATCCCGGGTTTCGGCATTTGAGTTTGATCTCATTGCTTGCACTGCAAGTTTTCATCATTACAAAAAGTACCTTGTCATTATTACATTACAGTAGCTCAGGGTCTTCAATTCCTGTCCTGGAGGGCAGAAACACCTCTGTTTTTCATCCTCTCCTTCTAATCAGGGGCTAATTCAGACCTGGGACACCAGGTGAGTGCAATTAACTACCAGGTAGAAATAAAAACAGAAGTGTTACGGCCCTCCAGGACCGGAATTGAAGAACCCTGCAGTAGCTTGTCGTAAGACTTAGCTGCAGGAAGTTTGAACTGGAGCTGACTTGAATCCTGAAAAATAACATGTGTTGGTGAATAAGGGCATCGATCCCACTACCTCTCACATGCTAAGCAAGCGCTCTACCATTTGAGCTAATTCCACATCTGGTTAAAATAGACACAAGGAGCAATTAAGAGGGTTCAGCCTAGACAGTATATGATCTTGGCGCACTTGTTACTTTCCGCCACATCACTTGTAGAGTCTTGCTGGCTGGTAACAACAGTGAAAGTAGGCAAGCAGCTGGTTAGCTCAGTTGGCAAGAGCGTGGTTCTAATAATGCCAAGGTCGCAGGTTTGATCCCAGTACTGGCCATGCGGCTCCTTCTGACAGTCAATATTTTGTGCCACTTGCGTGTATCCACATGGGTGCCAAAGACATAGTTCCAGAAACCTGCCGAAATAGCTCAGTTGGGAGAGCGTTAGACTGAAGATCTTAAGGTCCCTGGTTCGATCCTGGGTTTCAGCATTTGAGTTTGATCTCAGTGCTTGCACTGCAAGTAGAATATGCGTTGTTTGTGGGCCTCAATCTTGCTGCATTCTAGATCATGTGATTGTCCTCAGAAAGTAAGGAATGTCTTTCTTTTTAGTGGGGCATCAGCATTACAAAAAGTAAGTAGTCATTATTACACTACAGTAGCTTGTAGTAAGACTTAGCTGCAGGAAGTGTAAACAGGAGCTGATTTGAATCCTGAAAAATAACATGTGTTGGAGAATACGGGCATTGATCCCGCTACCTCTCGCATGCTAAGCAAGCACTCTACCATTTGAGCTAATTCCCCATCTGGTTAAAATAGACACAAGGTGCAATCAAGAGGGTTCGTCCTTGACAGGTTATGATCTTGGCGTACTTGTTACTTTTCGCCACATGACTTGTAGAGTCTTGCTGGCTGGTAACAACAGTGAAAGTAGGCAAGTGGCTGGTTAGCTCAGTTGGCTAGAGCTTGGTGCTAATAATGCCAAGGTCGCAGGTTCGATCCCCGTACTGGCCATGCGGCTCCTCTGACAGTCAATATTTTGTGCCACTTGCGTGTATCCACATGGGTGCCAAAGATATAGGTCCAGGGACCTGCCGAAATAGCTCAGTTGGGAGAGCGTTAGACTGAAGATCTACAGGTTCCTGGTTCGATCCCGGGTTTCGGCATTTGAGTTTGATCTCATTGCTTGCACTGCAAGTTTTCATCATTACAAAAAGTACCTTGTCATTATTACATTACAGTAGCTCAGGGTCTTCAATTCCTGTCCTGGAGGGCAGAAACACCAATGTTTTTCATCCTCTCCTTCTAATCAGGGGCTAATTCAGACCTGGGACACCAGGTGAGTGCAATTAACTACCAGGTAGAAATAAAAACAGAAGTGTTACGGCCCTCCAGGACCGGAATTGAAGAACCCTGCAGTAGCTTGTCGTAAGACTTCGCTGCAGGAAGTTTGAACTGGAGCTGACTTGAATCCTGAAAAATAACATGTGTTGGTGAATAAGGGCATCGATCCCACTACCTCTCACATGCTAAGCAAGCGCTCTACTATTTGAGCTAATTCCCCATTTGGTTAAAATAGACACAAGGAGCAATTAAGAGGGTTCAGCCTAGACAGTATATGATCTTGGCGCACTTGTTACTTTCCGCCACATCACTTGTAGAGTCTTGCTGGCTGGTAACAACAGTGAAAGTAGGCAAGCGGCTGGTTAGCTCAGTTGGCAAGAGCGTGGTTCTAATAATGCCAAGGTCGCAGGTTCGATCCCCGTACTGGCCATGCGGCTCCATCAGACAGTCAATATTTTGTGCCACTTGCGTGTATCCACATGGGTGCCAAAGACATAGTTCCAGAGACCTGCCGAAATAGCTCAGTTGGGAGAGCGTTAGACTGAAGATCTAAAGGTCCCTGGTTCGATCCCGGGTTTCGGCATTTGAGTTTGATCTCAGTGCTTGCACTGCAAGTAGAATATGCGTTGTTTGTGAGCCTCAATCTTGCTGCATTCTAGATCATGTGATTGTCCTCAGAAAGTAAGGAATGTCTTTCTTTTTAGTGGGGCATCAGCATTACAAAAAGTACGTTGTCATTATTACACTACAGTAGCTTGTAGTAAGACTTAGCTGCAGGAAGTGTGAACAGGAGCTGATTTGAATCCTGAAAAATAACATGTGTTGGAGAATACAGGCATTGATCCCGCTACCTCTCGCATGCTAAGCAAGCACTCTACCATTTGAGCTAATTCCCCATCTGGTTAAAATAGACACAAGGTGCAATCAAGAGGGTTCGTCCTTGACAGGTTATGATCTTGGCGTACTTGTTACTTTTCGCCACATGACTTGTAGAGTCTTGCTGGCTGGTAACAACAGTGAAAGTAGGCAAGTGGCTGGTTAGCTCAGTTGGCTAGAGCTTGGTGCTAATAATGCCAAGGTCGCAGGTTCGATCCCCGTACTGGCCATGCGGCTCCTCTGACAGTCAATATTTTGTGCCACTTGCGTGTATCCACATGGGTGCCAAAGATATAGGTCCAGGGACCTGCTGAAATAGCTCAGTTGGGAGAGCGTTAGACTGAAGATCTAAAGGTCCCTGGTTCAATCCCGGGTTTAGGCATTTGAGTTTGATCTCTGTGCTTGCACTGCAAGTTTTCAGCATTACAAAAAGTACCTTGTCATTATTGCATTACAGTAGCTCAGGGTCTTCAATTCCTGTCCTGGAGGGCAGAAACACCTCTGTTTTTCATCCTCTCCTTCTAATCAGGGGCTAATTCAGACCTGGGACACCAGGTGAGTGCAATTAACTACCAGGTAGAAATAAAAACAGAAGTGTTACGGCCCTCCAGGACCGGAATTGAAGAACCCTGCAGTAGCTTGTCGTAAGACTTAGCTGCAGGAAGTTTGAACTGGAGCTGACTTGAATCCTGAAAAATAACATGTGTTGGTGAATAAGGGCATCGATCCCACTGCCTCTCACATGCTAAGCAAGCGCTCTACCATTTGAGCTAATTCCCCATCTGGTTAAAATAGACACAAGGAGCAATTAAGAGGGTTCAGCCTAGACAGTATATGCTCTTGGCGCACTTGTTACTTTCCGCCACATCACTTGTAGAGTCTTGCTGGCTGGTAACAACAGTGAAAGTAGGCAAGCGGCTGGTTAGCTCAGTTGGCAAGAGCGTGGTTCTAATAATGCCAAGGTCGCATGTTAGATCCCCGTACTGGCCATGCGGCTCCATCAGACAGTCAATATTTTGTGCCACTTGCGTGTATCCACATGGGTGCCAAAGACATAGTTCCAGAGACCTGCCGAAAAAGCTCAGTTGGGAGAGTGTTAGACTGAAGATCTAAAGGTCCCTGGTTCGATCCCGGGTTTCGGCATTTGAGTTTGATCTCAGTGCTTGCACTGCAAGTAGAATATGCGTTGTTTGTGGGCCTCAATCTTGCTGCATTCTAGATCATGTGATTGTCCTCAGAAAGTAAGGAATGTCTTTCTTTTTAGTGGGGCATCAGCATTACAAAAAGTATGTTGTCATTATTACATTACAGTAGCTTGTAGTAAGACTTAGATGCAGGAAGTGTGAACTGGAGCTGATTTGAATCCTGAAAAATAACGTGTTGGAGAATACGGGCATTGATCCCGCTACCTGTCGCATGCTAAGCAAGCGCTCTACCATTTGAGCTAATTACCCATCTGGTTAAAATAGACACAAGGTGCAATCAAGAGGGTTCGTCCTTGACAGGTTATGATCTTGGCGTACTTGTTACTTTTCGCCACATGACTTGTAGAGTCTTGCTGGCTGGTAACAACAGTGAAAGTAGGCAAGTGGCTGGTTAGCTCATTTGGCTAGAGCTTGGTGCTAATAATGCCAAGGTCGCAGGTTCGATCCCCGTACTGGCCATGCGGCTCCTCTGACAGTCAATATTTTGTGCCACTTGCGTGTATCCACATGGGTGCCAAAGATATAGGTCCAGGGACCTGCCGAAATAGCTCAGTTGGGAGAGCGTTAGACTGAAGATCTAAAGGTCCCTGGTTCAATCCCGGGTTTCGGCATTTGAGTTTGATCTCAGTGCTTGCACTGCAAGTTTTCAGCATTACAAAAAGTACCTTGTCATTATTACATTACAGTAGCTCAGGGTCTTCAATTCCTGTCCTGAAGGGCAGAAACACCTCTGTTTTTCATCCTCTCCTTCTAATCAGGGGCTAATTCAGACCTGGGACACCAGGTGAGTGCAATTAACTACCAGGTAGAAATAAAAACAGAAGTGTTACGGCCCTCCAGGACCGGAATTGAAGAACCCTGCAGTAGCTTGTCGTAAGACTTAGCTGCAGGAAGTTTGAACTGGAGCTGACTTGAATCCTGAAAAATAACATGTGTTGGTGAATAAGGGCATCGATCCCGCTACCTCTCACATGCTAAGCAAGCGCTCTACCATTTGAGCTAATTCCCCATCTGGTTAAAATAGACACAAGGAGCAATTAAGAGGGTTCAGCCTAGACAGTATATGATCTTGGCGCACTTGTTACTTTCCGCCACATCACTTGTAGAGTCTTGCTGGCTGGTAACAACAGTGAAAGTAGGCAAGCGGCTGGTTAGCTCAGTTGGCAAGAGCGTGGTTCTAATAATGCCAAGGTCGCAGGTTCGATCCCCTTACTGGCCATGCGTCTCCTTCAGACAGTCTATATTTTGTGCCACTTGCGTGTATCCACATGGATGCCAAAGACATAGCTCCAGAGACCTGCCGAAATAGTTCAGTTGGGAGAGCGTTAGACTGAAGATCTAAAGGTCCCTGGTTCGATCCCGGGTTTCGGCATTTGAGTTTGATCTCAGTGCTTGCACTGCAAGTAGAATATGCGTTGTTTGTGGGCCTCAATCTTGCTGCATTCTAGATCATGTGATTGTCCTCAGAAAGTAAGGAATGTCTTTCTTTTTAGTGGGGCATCAGCATTACAAAAAGTACGTTGTCATTATTACACTACAGTAGCTTGTAGTAAGACTTAGATGCAGGAAGTGTGAACTGGAGCTGATTTGAATCCTGAAAAATAACATGTGTTGGAGAATACGGGCATTGATCCCGCTACCTCTCGCATGCTAAGCAAGCGCTCTACCATTTGAGCTAATTCCCCATCTGGTTAAAATAGACACAAGGTGCAATCAAGAGGGTTCGTCCTTGACAGGTTATGATCTTGGCGTACTTGTTACTTTTCGCCACATGACTTGTAGAGTCTTGCTGGCTGGTAACAACAGTGAAAGTAGGCAAGTGGCTGGTTAGCTCAGTTGGCTAGAGCTTGGTGCTAATAATGCCAAGGTCGCAGGTTCGATCCCCGTACTGGCCATGCGGCTCCTCTGACAGTCAATATTTTGTGCCACTTGCGTGTATCCACATGGGTGCCAAAGATATAGGTCCAGGGACCTGCCGAAATAGCTCAGTTGGGAGAGCGTTAGACTGAAGATCTAAAGGTCCCTGGTTCAATCCCGGGTTTCGGCATTTGAGTTTGATCTCAGTGCTTGCACTGCAAGTTTTCAGCATTACAAAAAGTACCTTGTCATTATTACATTACAGTAGCTCAGGGTTCTTCAATTCCTGTCCTGGAGGGCAGAAACACCTCTGTTTTTCATCCTCTCCTTCTAATCAGTGGCTAATTCAGACCTGGGACACCAGGTGAGTGCAATTAACTACCAGGTAGAAATAAAAACAGAAGTGTTACGGCCCTCCAGGACCGGAATTGAAGAACCCTGCAGTAGCTTGTCGTAAGACTTAGCTGCAGGAAGTTTGAACTGGAGCTGACTTGAATCCTAAAAAATAACATGTGTTGGTGAATACGGGCATCGATCCCGCTATCTCTCACATGCTAAGCAAGCGCTCTACCATTTGAGCTAATTCCCCATCTGGTTAAAATAGACACAAGGAGCAATTAAGAGGGTTCAGCCTAGACAGTATATGATCTTGGCGCACTTGTTACTTTCCGCCACATCACTTGTAGAGTCTTGCTGGCTGGTAACAACAGTGAAAGTAGGCAAGCGGCTGGTTAGCTCAGTTGGCAAGAGCGTGGTTCTAATAATGCCAAGGTCGCAGGTTCGATCCCCTTACTGGCCATGCGTCTCCTTCAGACAGTCTATATTTTGTGCCACTTGCGTGTATCCACATGGGTGCCAAAGACATAGCTCCAGAGACCTGCCGAAATAGTTCAGTTGGGAGAGCGTTAGACTGAAGATCTAAAGGTCCCTGGTTCGATCCCGGGTTTCGGCATTTGAGTTTGATCTCAGTGCTTGCACTGCAAGTAGAATATGCGTTGTTTGTGGGCCTCAATCTTGCTGCATTCTAGATCATGTGATTGTCCTCAGAAAGTAAGGAATGTCTTTCTTTTTAGTGGGGCATCAGCATTACAAAAAGTACGTTGTCATTATTACACTACAGTAGCTTGTAGTAAGACTTAGATGCAGGAAGTGTGAACTGGAGCTGATTTGAATCCTGAAAAATAACATGTGTTGGAGAATACGGGCATTGATCCCGCTACCTCTCGCATGCTAAGCAAGCGCTCTACCATTTGAGCTAATTCCCCATCTGGTTAAAATAGACACAAGGTGCAATCAAGAGGGTTCGTCCTTGACAGGTTATGATCTTGGCGTACTTGTTACTTTTCGCCACATGACTTGTAGAGTCTTGCTGGCTGGTAACAACAGTGAAAGTAGGCAAGTGGCTGGTTAGCTCAGTTGGCTAGAGCTTGGTGCTAATAATGCCAAGGTCGCAGGTTCGATCCCCGTACTGGCCATGCGGCTCCTCTGACAGTCAAAATTTTGTGCCACTTGCGTGTATCCACATGGGTGCCAAAGATATAGGTCCAGTGACCTGCCGAAATAGCTCAGTTGGGAGAGCGTTAGACTGAAGATCTAAAGGTCCCTGGTTCGATCCCGGGTTTCGGCATTTGAGTTTGATCTCAGTGCTTGCACTGCAAGTTTTCAGCATTACAAAAAGTACCTTGTCATTATTACATTACAGTAGCTCAGGGTTCTTCAATTCCTGTCCTGCAGGGCAGAAACACCTCGGTTTTTCATCCTCTCCTTCTAATCAGGGGCTAATTCAGACCTGGGACACCAGGTGAGTGCAATTAACTACCAGGTAGAAATAAAAACAGAAGTGTTACGGCCCTCCAGGACCGGAATTGAAGAACCCTGCAGTAGCTTGTCGTAAGACTTAGCTGCAGGAAGTTTGAACTGGAGCTGACTTGAATCCTAAAAAATAACATGTGTTGGTGAATAAGGGCATCGATCCCACTACCTCTCACATGCTAAGCAAGCGCTCTACCATTTGAGCTAATTCCCCATCTGGTTAAAATAGACACAAGGAGCAATTAAGAGGGTTCAGCCTATACAGTATATGATCTTGGCGCACTTGTTACTTTCCGCCACATCACTTGTAGAGTCTTGCTGGCTGGTAACAACAGTGAAAGTAGGCAAGCAGCTGCTTAGCTCAGTTGGCAAGAGCGTGGTTCTAATAATGCCAAGGTCGCAGGTTCGATCCCCGTACTGGCCATGCGGCTCCATCAGACAGTCAATATTTTGTGCCACTTGCGTGTATCCACATGGGTGCCAAAGACATAGTTCCAGAGACCTGCCGAAATAGCTCAGTTGGGAGAGCGTTAGACTGAAGATCTACAGGTTCCTGGTTCGATCCCGGGTTTCGGCATTTGAGTTTGATCTCATTGCTTGCACTGCAAGTTTTCATCATTACAAAAAGTACCTTGTCATTATTACATTACAGTAGCTCAGGGTCTTCAATTCCTGTCCTGGAGGGCAGAAACACCTCTGTTTTTCATCCTCTCCTTCTAATCAGGGGCTAATTCAGACCTGGGACACCAGGTGAGTGCAATTAACTACCAGGTAGAAATAAAAACAGAAGTGTTACGGCCCTCCAGGACCGGAATTGAAGAACCCTGCAGTAGCTTGTCGTAAGACTTAGCTGCAGGAAGTTTGAACTGGAGCTGACTTGAATCCTAAAAAATAACATGTGTTGGTGAATAAGGGCATCGATCCCACTACCTCTCACATGCTAAGCAAGCGCTCTACCATTTGAGCTAATTCCCCATCTGGTTAAAATAGACACAAGGAGCAATTAAGAGGGTTCAGCCTATACAGTATATGATCTTGGCGCACTTGTTACTTTCCGCCACATCACTTGTAGAGTCTTGCTGGCTGGTAACAACAGTGAAAGTAGGCAAGCAGCTGGTTAGCTCAGTTGGCAAGAGCGTGGTTCTAATAATGCCAAGGTCGCAGGTTTGATCCCCGTACTGGCCATGCGGCTCCTTCAGACAGTCAATATTTTGTGCCACTTGCGTGTATCCACATGGGTGCCAAAGACATAGTTCCTGAGACCTGCCGAAATAGCTCAGTTGGGAGAGCGTTAGACTGAAGATCTAAAGGTCCCTGGTTCGATCCTGGGTTTCAGCATTTGAGTTTGATCTCAGTGCTTGCACTGCAAGTAGAATATGCGTTGTTTGTGGACCTCAATCTTGCTGCATTCTAGATCATGTGATTGTCCTCAGAAAGTAAGGAATGTCTTTCTTTTTAGTGGGGCATCAGCATTACAAAAAGTAAGTAGTCATTATTACACTACAGTAGCTTGTAGTAAGACTTAGCTGCAGGAAGTGTGAACAGGAGCTGATTTGAATCCTGAAAAATAACATGTGTTGGAGAATACGGGCATTGATCCCGCTACCTCTCGCATGCTAAGCAAGCACTCTACCATTTGAGCTAATTCCCCATCTGGTTAAAATAGACACAAGGTGCAATCAAGAGGGTTCGTCCTTTGACAGGTTATGATCTTGGCGTACTTGTTACTTTTCGCCACATGACTTGTAGAGTCTTGCTGGCTGGTAACAACAGTGAAAGTAGGCAAGTGGCTGGTTAGCTCAGTTGGCTAGAGCTTGGTGCTAATAATGCCAAGGTCGCAGGTTCGATCCCCGTACTGGCCATGCGGCTCCTCTGACAGTCAATATTTTGTGCCACTTGCGTGTCTCCACATGGGTGCCAAAGATATAGGTCCAGGGACCTGCTGAAATAGCTCAGTTGGGAGAGCGTTAGACTGAAGATCTACAGGTCCCTGGTTCGATCCCGGGTTTCGGCATTTGAGTTTGATCTCAGTGCTTGCACTGCAAGTTTTCAGCATTACAAAAAGTACTTTGTCATTATTACATTACAGTAGCTCAGGGTCTTCAATTCCTGTCCTGGAGGGCAGAAACATCTCTGTTTTTCATCCTCTCCTTCTAATCAGGGGCTAATTCAGACCTGGGACACCAGGTGAGTGCAATTAACTACCAGGTAGAAATAAAAACAGAAGTGTTACGGCCCTCCAGGACCGGAATTGAAGAACCCTGCAGTAGCTTGTCGTAAGACTTAGCTGCAGGAAGTTTGAACTGGAGCTGACTTGAATCCTGAAAAATAACATGTGTTGGTGAATAAGGGCATCGATCCCACTACCTCTCACATGCTAAGCAAGCGCTCTACCATTTGAGCTAATTCCCCATTTGGTTAAAATAGACACAAGGAGCAATTAAGAGGGTTCAGCCTAGACAGTATATGATCTTGGCGCACTTGTTACTTTCCGCCACATCACTTGTAGAGTCTTGCTGGCTGGTAACAACAGTGAAAGTAGGCAAGCGGCTGGTTAGCTCAGTTGGCAAGAGCGTGGTTCTAATAATGCCAAGGTCGCAGGTTCGATCCCCGTACTGGCCATGCGGCTCCATCAGACAGTCAATATTTTGTGCCACTTGCGTGTATCCACATGGGTGCCAAAGACATAGTTCCAGAGACCTGCCGAAATAGCTCAGTTGGGAGAGCGTTAGACTGAAGATCTAAAGGTCCCTGGTTCGATCCCGGGTTTCGGCATTTGAGTTTGATCTCAGTGCTTGCACTGCAAGTAGAATATGCGTTGTTTGTGAGCCTCAATCTTGCTGCATTCTAGATCATGTGATTGTCCTCAGAAAGTAAGGAATGTCTTTCTTTTTAGTGGGGCATCAGCATTACAAAAAGTACGTTGTCATTATTACACTACAGTAGCTTATAGTAAGACTTAGATGCAGGAAGTGTGAACTGGAGCTGATTTGAATCCTGAAAAATAACATGTGTTGGAGAATACGGGCATCGATCCCACTACCTCTCGCATGCTAAGCAAGTGCTCTACCATTTGAGCTAATTCCCCATCTGGTTAAAATAGACACAAGGTGCAATCAAGAGGGTTCGTCCTTGACAGGTTATGATCTTGGCGTACTTGTTACTTTTCGCCACATGACTTGTAGAGTCTTGCTGGCTGGTAACAACAGTGAAAGTAATCAAGTGGCTGGTTAGCTCAGTTGGCTAGAGCGTGTTGCTAATAATGCCAAGGTCGCAGGTTCGATACCCGTACTGGCCATGCGGCTCCTCTGACAGTCAAAATTTTGTGCCACTTGCGTGTATCCACATGGGTGCCAAAGATATAGGTCCAGGGACCTGCCGAAATAGCTCAGTTGGGAGAGCGTTAGACTAAAGATCTAAAGGTCCCTGGTTCGATCCCGGGTTTCGGCATTTGAGTTTGATCTCAGTGCTTGCACTGCAAGTTTTCAGCATTACAAAAAGTACCTTGTCATTATTACATTACAGTAGCTCAGGGTTCTTCAATTCCTGTCCTGCAGGGCAGAAACACCTCTGTTTTTCATCCTCTCCTTCTAATCAGGGGCTAATTCAGACCTGGGACACCAGGTGAGTGCAATTAACTACCAGGTAGAAATAAAAACAGAAGTGTTACGGCCCTCCAGGACCGGAATTGAAGAACCCTGCAGTAGCTTGTCGTAAGACTTAGCTGCAGGAAGTTTGAACTGGAGCTGACTTGAATCCTGAAAAATAACATGTGTTGGTGAATATGGGCATCGATCCCACTACCTCTCACATGCTAAGCAAGCGCTCTACCATTTGAGCTAATTCCACATCTGGTTAAAATAGACACAAGGAGCAATTAAGAGGGTTCAGCCTAGACAGTATATGATCTTGGCGCACTTGTTACTTTCCGCCACATCACTTGTAGAGTATTGCTGGCTGGTAACAACAGTGAAAGTAGGCAAGCAGCTGGTTAGCTCAGTTGGCAAGAGCGTGGTTCTAATAATGCCAAGGTCGCAGGTTTGATCCCAGTACTGGCCATGCGGCTCCTTCTGACAGTCAATATTTTGTGCCACTTGCGTGTATCCACATGGGTGCCAAAGACATAGTTCCAGAAACCTGCCGAAATAGCTCAGTTGGGAGAGCGTTAGACTGAAGATCTTAAGGTCCCTGGTTCGATCCTGGGTTTCAGCATTTGAGTTTGATCTCAGTGCTTGCACTGCAAGTAGAATATGCGTTGTTTGTGGGCATCAATCTTGCTGCATTCTAGATCATGTGATTGTCCTCAGAAAGTAAGGAATGTCTTTCTTTTTAGTGGGGCATCAGCATTACAAAAAGTAAGTAGTCATTATTACACTACAGTAGCTTGTAGTAAGACTTAGCTGCAGGAAGTGTAAACAGGAGCTGATTTGAATCCTGAAAAATAACATGTGTTGGAGAATACGGGCATTGATCCCGCTACCTCTCGCATGCTAAGCAAGCACTCTACCATTTGAGCTAATTCCCCATCTGGTTAAAATAGACACAAGGTGCAATCAAGAGGGTTCGTCCTTGACAGGTTATGATCTTGGCGTACTTGTTACTTTTCGCCACATGACTTGTAGAGTCTTGCTGGCTGGTAACAACAGTGAAAGTAGGCAAGTGGCTGGTTAGCTCAGTTGGCTAGAGCTTGGTGCTAATAATGCCAAGGTCGCAGGTTCGATCCCCGTACTGGCCATGCGGCTCCTCTGACAGTCAATATTTTGTGCCACTTGCGTGTATCCACATGGGTGCCAAAGATATAGGTCCAGGGACCTGCCGAAATAGCTCAGTTGGGAGAGCGTTAGACTGAAGATCTACAGGTTCCTGGTTCGATCCCGGGTTTCGGCATTTGAGTTTGATCTCATTGCTTGCACTGCAAGTTTTCATCATTACAAAAAGTACCTTGTCATTATTACATTACAGTAGCTCAGGGTCTTCAATTCCTGTCCTGGAGGGCAGAAACACCTCTGTTTTTCATCCTCTCCTTCTAATCAGGGGCTAATTCAGACCTGGGACACCAGGTGAGTGGAATTAACTACCAGGTAGAAATAAAAACAGAAGTGTTACGGCCCTCCAAGGACCGGAATTGAAGAACCCTGCAGTAGCTTGTCGTAAGACTTAGCTGCAGGAAGTTTGAACTGGAGCTGACTTGAATCCTGAAAAATAACATGTGTTGGTGAATAAGGGCATCGATCCCACTACCTCTCACATGCTAAGCAAGCGCTCTACCATTTGAGCTAATTCCCCATTTGGTTAAAAAAGACACAAGGAGCAATTAAGAGGGTTCAGCCTAGACAGTATATGATCTTGGCGCACTTGTTACTTTCCGCCACATCACTTGTAGAGTCTTGCTGGCTGGTAACAACAGTGAAAGTAGGCAAGCGGCTGGTTAGCTCAGTTGGCAAGAGCGTGGTTCTAATAATGCCAAGGTCGCAGGTTCGATCCCCGTACTGGCCATGCGGCTCCATCAGACAGTCAATATTTTGTGCCACTTGCGTGTATCCACATGGGTGCCAAAGACATAGTTCCAGAGACCTGCCGAAATAGCTCAGTTGGGAGAGCGTTAGACTGAAGATCTAAAGGTCCCTGGTTCGATCCCGGGTTTCGGCATTTGAGTTTGATCTCAGTGCTTGCACTGCAAGTAGAATATGCGTTGTTTGTGAGCCTCAATCTTGCTGCATTCTAGATCATGTGATTGTCCTCAGAAAGTAAGGAATGTCTTTCTTTTTAGTGGGGCATCAGCATTACAAAAAGTACGTTGTCATTATTACACTACAGTAGCTTGTAGTAAGACTTAGCTGCAGGAAGTGTGAACAGGAGCTGATTTGAATCCTGAAAAATAACATGTGTTGGAGAATACAGGCATTGATCTCGCTACCTCTCGCATGCTAAGCAAGCACTCTACCATTTGAGCTAATTCCCCATCTGGTTAAAACAGACACAAGGTGCAATCAAGAGGGTTCGTCCTTGACAGGTTATGATCTTGGCGTACTTGTTACTTTTCGCCACATGACTTGTAGAGTCTTGCTGGCTGGTAACAACAGTGAAAGTAGGCAAGTGGCTGGTTAGCTCAGTTGGCTAGAGCTTGGTGCTAAAAATGCCAAGGTCGCAGGTTCGATCCCCGTACTGGCCATGCGGCTCCTCTGACAGTCAATATTTTGTGCCACTTGCGTGTATCCACATGGGTGCCAAAGATATAGGTCCAGGGACCTGCTGAAATAGCTCAGTTGGGAGAGCGTTAGACTGAAGATCTAAAGGTCCCTGGTTCAATCCCGGGTTTCGGCATTTGAGTTTGATCTCTGTGCTTGCACTGCAAGTTTTCAGCATTACAAAAAGTACCTTGTCATTATTGCATTACAGTAGCTCAGGGTCTTCAATTCCTGTCCTGGAGGGCAGAAACACCTCTGTTTTTCATCCTCTCTTTCTAATCAGGGGCTAATTCAGACCTGGGACACCAGGTGAGTGCAATTAACTACCAGGTAGAAATAAAAACAGAAGTGTTACGGCCCTCCAGGACCGGAATTGAAGAACCCTGCAGTAGCTTGTCGTAAGACTTAGCTGCAGGAAGTTTGAACTGGAGCTGACTTGAATCCTGAAAAATAACATGTGTTGGTGAATAAGGGCATCGATCCCACTGCCTCTCACATGCTAAGCAAGCGCTCTACCATTTGAGCTAATTCCCCATCTGGTTAAAATAGACACAAGGAGCAATTAAGAGGGTTCAGCCTAGACAGTATATGATCTTGGCGCACTTGTTACTTTCCGCCACATCACTTGTAGAGTCTTGCTGGCTGGTAACAACAGTGAAAGTAGGCAAGCGGCTGGTTAGCTCAGTTGGCAAGAGCGTGGTTCTAATAATGCCAAGGTCGCATGTTAGATCCCCGTACTGGCCATGCGGCTCCATCAGACAGTCAATATTTTGTGCCACTTGCGTGTATCCACATGGGTGCCAAAGACATAGTTCCAGAGACCTGCCGAAATAGCTCAGTTGGGAGAGCGTTAGACTGAAGATCTAAAGGTCCCTGGTTCGATCCCGGGTTTCGGCATTTGAGTTTGATCTCAGTGCTTGCACTGCAAGTAGAATATGCGTTGTTTGTGGGCCTCAATCTTGCTGCATTCTAGATCATGTGATTGTCCTCAGAAAGTAAGGAATGTCTTTCTTTTTAGTGGGGCATCAGCATTACAAAAAGTATGTTGTCATTATTACACTACAGTAGCTTGTAGTAAGACTTAGATGCAGGAAGTGTGAACTGGAGCTGATTTGAATCCTGAAAAAAAACATGTGTTGGAGAATACGGGCATTGATCCCGCTACCTCTCGCATGCTAAGCAAGCGCTCTACCATTTGAGCTAATTACCCATCTGGTTAAAATAGACACAAGGTGCAATCAAGAGGGTTCGTCCTTGACAGGTTATGATCTTGGCGTACTTGTTACTTTTCGCCACATGACTTGTAGAGTCTTGCTGGCTGGTAACAACAGTGAAAGTAGGCAAGTGGCTGGTTAGCTCAGTTGGCTAGAGCTTGGTGCTAATAATGCCAAGGTCGCAGGTTCGATCCCCGTACTGGCCATGCGGCTCCTCTGACAGTCAATATTTTGTGCCACTTGCGTGTATCCACATGGGTGCCAAAGATATAGGTCCAGGGACCTGCCGAAATAGCTCAGTTGGGAGAGCGTTAGACTAAAGATCTAAAGGTCCCTGGTTCAATCCCGGGTTTCGGCATTTGAGTTTGATCTCAGTGCTTGCACTGCAAGTTTTCAGCATTACAAAAAGTACCTTGTCATTATTACATTACAGTAGCTCAGGGTCTTCAATTCCTGTCCTGAAGGGCAGAAACACCTCTGTTTTTCATCCTCTCCTTCTAATCAGGGGCTAATTCAGACCTGGGACACCAGGTGAGTGCAATTAACTACCAGGTAGAAATAAAAACAGAAGTGTTACGGCCCTCCAGGACCGGAATTGAAGAACCCTGCAGTAGCTTGTCGTAAGACTTAGCTGCAGGAAGTTTGAACTGGAGCTGACTTGAATCCTGAAAAATAACATGTGTTGGTGAATAAGGGCATCGATCCCGCTACCTCTCACATGCTAAGCAAGCGCTCTACCATTTGAGCTAATTCCCCATCTGGTTAAAATAGACACAAGGAGCAATTAAGAGGGTTCAGCCTAGACAGTATATGATCTTGGCGCACTTGTTACTTTCCGCCACATCACTTGTAGAGTCTTGCTGGCTGGTAACAACAGTGAAAGTAGGCAAGCGGCTGGTTAGCTCAGTTGGCAAGAGCGTGGTTCTAATAATGCCAAGGTCGCAGGTTCGATCCCCTTACTGGCCATGCGTCTCCTTCAGACAGTCAATATTTTGTGCCACTTGCGTGTATCCACATGGGTGCCAAAGACATAGCTCCAGAGACCTGCCGAAATAGTACAGTTGGGAGAGCGTTAGACTGAAGATCTAAAGGTCCCTGGTTCGATCCTGGGTTTCGGCATTTGAGTTTGATCTCAGTGCTTGCACTGCAAGTAGAATATGCGTTGTTTGTGGGCCTCAATCTTGCTGCATTCTAGATCATGTGATTGTCCTCAGAAAGTAAGGAATGTCTTTCTTTTTAGTGGGGCATCAGCATTACAAAAAGTATGTTGTCATTATTACACTACAGTAGCTTGTAGTAAGACTTAGCTGCAGGAAGTGTGAACAGGAGCTGATTTGAATCCTGAAAAATAACATGTGTTGGAGAATACAGGCATTGATCCCGCTACCTCTCGCATGCTAAGCAAGCACTCTACCATTTGAGCTAATTCCCCATCTGGTTAAAACAGACACAAGGTGCAATCAAGAGGGTTCGTCCTTGACAGGTTATGATCTTGGCGTACTTGTTACTTTTCGCCACATGACTTGTAGAGTCTTGCTGGCTGGTAACAACAGTGAAAGTAGGCAAGTGGCTGGTTAGCTCAGTTGGCTAGAGCTTGGTGCTAATAATGCCAAGGTCGCAGGTTCGATCCCCGTACTGGCCATGCGGCTCCTCTGACAGTCAATATTTTGTGCCACTTGCGTGTATCCACATGGGTGCCAAAGATATAGGTCCAGGGACCTGCTGAAATAGCTCAGTTGGGAGAGCGTTAGACTGAAGATCTAAAGGTCCCTGGTTCAATCCCGGGTTTCGGCATTTGAGTTTGATCTCTGTGCTTGCACTGCAAGTTTTCAGCATTACAAAAAGTACCTTGTCATTATTGCATTACAGTAGCTCAGGGTCTTCAATTCCTGTCCTGGAGGGCAGAAACACCTATGTTTTTCATCCTCTCTTTCTAATCAGGGGCTAATTCAGACCTGGGACACCAGGTGAGTGCAATTAACTACCAGGTAGAAATAAAAACAGAAGTGTTACGGCCCTCCAGGACCGGAATTGAAGAACCCTGCAGTAGCTTGTCGTAAGACTTAGCTGCAGGAAGTTTGAACTGGAGCTGACTTGAATCCTGAAAAATAACATGTGTTGGTGAATAAGGGCATCGATCCCACTGCCTCTCACATGCTAAGCAAGCGCTCTACCATTTGAGCTAATTCCCCATCTGGTTAAAATAGACACAAGGAGCAATTAAGAGGGTTCAGCCTAGACAGTATATGATCTTGGCGCACTTGTTACTTTCCGCCACATCACTTGTAGAGTCTTGCTGGCTGGTAACAACAGTGAAAGTAGGCAAGCGGCTGGTTAGCTCAGTTGGCAAGAGCGTGGTTCTAATAATGCCAAGGTCGCATGTTAGATCCCCGTACTGGCCATGCGGCTCCATCAGACAGTCAATATTTTGTGCCACTTGCGTGTATCCACATGGGTGCCAAAGACATAGTTCCAGAGACCTGCCGAAATAGCTCAGTTGGGAGAGCGTTAGACTGAAGATCTAAAGGTCCCTGGTTCGATCCCGGGTTTCGGCATTTGAGTTTGATCTCAGTGCTTGCACTGCAAGTAGAATATGCGTTGTTTGTGGGCCTCAATCTTGCTGCATTCTAGATCATGTGATTGTCCTCAGAAAGTAAGGAATGTCTTTCTTTTTAGTGGGGCATCAGCATTACAAAAAGTATGTTGTCATTATTACACTACAGTAGCTTGTAGTAAGACTTAGATGCAGGAAGTGTGAACTGGAGCTGATTTGAATCCTGAAAAATAACATGTGTTGGAGAATACGGGCATTGATCCCGCTACCTGTCGCATGCTAAGCAAGCGCTCTACCATTTGAGCTAATTACCCATCTGGTTAAAATAGACACAAGGTGCAATCAAGAGGGTTCGTCCTTGACAGGTTATGATCTTGGAGTACTTGTTACTTTTCGCCACATGACTTGTAGAGTCTTGCTGGCTGGTAACAACAGTGAAAGTAGGCAAGTGGCTGGTTAGCTCAGTTGGCTAGAGCTTGGTGCTAATAATGCCAAGGTCGCAGGTTCGATCCCCGTACTGGCCATGCGGCTCCTCTGACAGTCAATATTTTGTGCCACTTGCGTGTATCCACATGGGTGCCAAAGATATAGGTCCAGGGACCTGCCGAAATAGCTCAGTTGGGAGAGCGTTAGACTGAAGATCTAAAGGTCCCTGGTTCAATCCCGGGTTTCGGCATTTGAGTTTGATCTCAGTGCTTGCACTGCAAGTTTTCAGCATTACAAAAAGTACCTTGTCATTATTACATTACATTAGCTCAGGGTCTTCAATTCCTGTCCTGAAGGGCAGAAACACCTCTATTTTTCATCCTCTCCTTCTAATCAGGGGCTAATTCAGACCTGGGACACCAGGTGAGTGCAATTAACTACCAGGTAGAAATAAAAACAGAAGTGTTACGGCCCTCCAGGACCGGAATTGAAGAACCCTGCAGTAGCTTGTCGTAAGACTTAGCTGCAGGAAGTTTGAACTGGAGCTGACTTGAATCCTGAAAAATAACATGTGTTGGAGAATACGGGCATTGATCCCGCTACCTCTCGCATGCTAAGCAAGCGCTCTACCATTTGAGCTAATTCCCCATCTGGTTAAAATAGACACAAGGTGCAATCAAGAGGGTTCGTCCTTGACAGGTTATGATCTTGGCGTACTTGTTACTTTTCGCCACATGACTTGTAGAGTCTTGCTGGCTGGTAACAACAGTGAAAGTAGGCAAGTGGCTGGTTAGCTCAGTTGGCTAGAGCTTGGTGCTAATAATGCCAAGGTCGCAGGTTCGATCCCCGTACTGGCCATGCGGCTCCTCTGACAGTCAAAATTTTGTGCCACTTGCGTGTATCCACATGGGTGCCAAAGATATAGGTCCAGTGACCTGCCGAAATAGCTCAGTTGGGAGAGCGTTAGACTGAAGATCTAAAGGTCCCTGGTTCGATCCCGGGTTTCGGCATTTGAGTTTGATCTCAGTGCTTGCACTGCAAGTTTTCAGCATTACAAAAAGTACCTTGTCATTATTACATTACAGTAGCTCAGGGTTCTTCAATTCCTGTCCTGCAGGGCAGAAACACCTGTGTTTTTCATCCTCTCCTTCTAATCAGGGGCTAATTCAGACCTGGGACACCAGGTGAGTGCAATTAACTACCAGGTAGAAATAAAAACAGAAGTGTTACGGCCCTCCAGGACCGGAATTGAAGAACCCTGCAGTAGCTTGTCGTAAGACTTAGCTGCAGGAAGTTTGAACTGGAGCTGACTTGAATCCTAAAAAATAACATGTGTTGGTGAATAAGGGCATCGATCCCACTACCTCTCACATGCTAAGCAAGCGCTCTACCATTTGAGCTAATTCCCCATCTGGTTAAAATAGACACAAGGAGCAATTAAGAGGGTTCAGCCTATACAGTATATGATCTTGGCGCACTTGTTACTTTCCGCCACATCACTTGTAGAGTCTTGCTGGCTGGTAACAACAGTGAAAGTAGGCAAGCAGCTGCTTAGCTCAGTTGGCAAGAGCGTGGTTCTAATAATGCCAAGGTCGCAGGTTCGATCCCTGTACTGGCCATGCGGCTCCATCAGACAGTCAATATTTTGTGCCACTTGCATGTATCCACATGGGTGCCAAAGACATAGTTCCAGAGACCTGCCGAAATAGCTCAGTTGGGAGAGCGTTAGACTGAAGATCTACAGGTTCCTGGTTCGATCCCGGGTTTCGGCATTTGAGTTTGATCTCATTGCTTGCACTGCAAGTTTTCATCATTACAAAAAGTACCTTGTCATTATTACATTACAGTAGCTCAGGGTCTTCAATTCCTGTCCTGGAGGGCATAAACACCTCTGTTTTTCATCCTCTCCTTCTAATCAGGGGCTAATTCAGACCTGGGACACCAGGTGAGTGCAATTAACTACCAGGTAGAAATAAAAACAGAAGTGTTACGGCCCTCCAGGACCGGAATTGAAGAACCCTGCAGTAGCTTGTCGTAAGACTTAGCTGCAGGAAGTTTGAACTGGAGCTGACTTGAATCCTAAAAAATAACATGTGTTGGTGAATAAGGGCATCGATCCCACTACCTCTCACATGCTAAGCAAGCGCTCTACCATTTGAGCTAATTCCCCATCTGGTTAAAATAGACACAAGGAGCAATTAAGAGGGTTCAGCCTATACAGTATATGATCTTGGCGCACTTGTTACTTTCCGCCACATCACTTGTAGAGTCTTGCTGGCTGGTAACAACAGTGAAAGTAGGCAAGCAGCTGGTTAGCTCAGTTGGCAAGAGCGTGGTTCTAATAATGCCAAGGTCGCAGGTTTGATCCCCGTACTGGCCATGCGGCTCCTTCAGACAGTCAATATTTTGTGCCACTTGCGTGTATCCACATGGGTGCCAAAGACATAGTTCCTGAGACCTGCCGAAATAGCTCAGTTGGGAGAGCGTTAGACTGAAGATCTAAAGGTCCCTGGTTCGATCCTGGGTTTCAGCATTTGAGTTTGATCTCAGTGCTTGCACTGCAAGTAGAATATGCGTTGTTTGTGGACCTCAATCTTGCTGCATTCTAGATCATGTGATTGTCCTCAGAAAGTAAGGAATGTCTTTCTTTTTAGTGGGGCATCAGCATTACAAAAAGTAAGTAGTCATTATTACACTACAGTAGCTTGTAGTAAGACTTAGCTGCAGGAAGTGTGAACAGGAGCTGATTTGAATCCTGAAAAATAACATGTGTTGGAGAATACGGGCATTGATCCCGCTACCTCTCGCATGCTAAGCAAGCACTCTACCATTTGAGCTAATTCCCCATCTGGTTAAAATAGACACAAGGTGCAATCAAGAGGGTTCGTCCTTTGACAGGTTATGATCTTGGCGTACTTGTTACTTTTCGCCACATGACTTGTAGAGTCTTGCTGGCTGGTAACAACAGTGAAAGTAGGCAAGTGGCTGGTTAGCTCAGTTGGCTAGAGCTTGGTGCTAATAATGCCAAGGTCGCAGGTTCGATCCCCGTACTGGCCATGCGGCTCCTCTGACAGTCAATATTTTGTGCCACTTGCGTGTCTCCACATGGGTGCCAAAGATATAGGTCCAGGGACCTGCTTAAATAGCTCAGTTGGGAGAGCGTTAGACTGAAGATCTACAGGTCCCTGGTTCGATCCCGGGTTTCGGCATTTGAGTTTGATCTCAGTGCTTGCACTGCAAGTTTTCAGCATTACAAAAAGTACCTTGTCATTATTACATTACAGTAGCTCAGGGTCTTCAATTCCTGTCCTGGAGGGCAGAAACACCTCTGTTTTTCATCCTCTCCTTCTAATCAGGGGCTAATTCAGACCTGGGACACCAGGTGAGTGCAATTAACTACCAGGTAGAAATAAAAACAGAAGTGTTACGGCCCTCCAGGACCGGAATTGAAGAACCCTGCAGTAGCTTGTCGTAAGACTTAGCTGCAGGAAGTTTGAACTGGAGCTGACTTGAATCCTAAAAAATAACATGTGTTGGTGAATAAGGGCATCGATCCCACTACCTCTCACATGCTAAGCAAGCGCTCTACCATTTGAGCTAATTCCCCATCTGGTTAAAATAGACACAAGGAGCAATTAAGAGGGTTCAGCCTATACAGTATATGATCTTGGCGCACTTGTTACTTTCCGCCACATCACTTGTAGAGTCTTGCTGGCTGGTAACAACAGTGAAAGTAGGCAAGCAGCTGCTTAGCTCAGTTGGCAAGAGCGTGGTTCTAATAATGCCAAGGTCGCAGGTTCGATCCCCGTACTGGCCATGCGGCTCCATCAGACAGTCAATATTTTGTGCCACTTGCGTGTATCCACATGGGTGCCAAAGACATAGTTCCAGAGACCTGCCGAAATAGCTCAGTTGGGAGAGTGTTAGACTGAAGATCTACAGGTTCCTGGTTCGATCCCGGGTTTCGGCATTTGAGTTTGATCTCATTGCTTGCACTGCAAGTTTTCATCATTACAAAAAGTACCTTGTCATTATTACATTACAGTAGCTCAGGGTCTTCAATTCCTGTCCTGGAGGGCATAACACCTCTGTTTTTCATCCTCTCCTTCTAATCAGGGGCTAATTCAGACCTGGGACACCAGGTGAGTGCAATTAACTACCAGGTAGAAATAAAAACAGAAGTGTTACGGCCCTCCAGGACCGGAATTGAAGAACCCTGCAGTAGCTTGTCGTAAGACTTAGCTGCAGGAAGTTTGAACTGGAGCTGACTTGAATCCTAAAAAATAACATGTGTTGGTGAATAAGGGCATCGATCCCACTACCTCTCACATGCTAAGCAAGCGCTCTACCATTTGAGCTAATTCCCCATCTGGTTAAAATAGACACAAGGAGCAATTAAGAGGGTTCAGCCTATACAGTATATGATCTTGGCGCACTTGTTACTTTCCGCCACATCACTTGTAGAGTCTTGCTGGCTGGTAACAACAGTGAAAGTAGGCAAGCAGCTGGTTAGCTCAGTTGGCAAGAGCGTGGTTCTAATAATGCCAAGGTCGCAGGTTTGATCCCCGTACTGGCCATGCGGCTCCTTCAGACAGTCAATATTTTGTGCCACTTGCGTGTATCCACATGGGTGCCAAAGACATAGTTCCTGAGACCTGCCGAAATAGCTCAGTTGGGAGAGCGTTAGACTGAAGATCTAAAGGTCCCTGGTTCGATCCTGGGTTTCAGCATTTGAGTTTGATCTCAGTGCTTGCACTGCAAGTAGAATATGCGTTGTTTGTGGACCTCAATCTTGCTGCATTCTAGATCATGTGATTGTCCTCAGAAAGTAAGGAATGTCTTTCTTTTTAGTGGGGCATCAGCATTACAAAAAGTAAGTAGTCATTATTACACTACAGTAGCTTGTAGTAAGACTTAGCTGCAGGAAGTGTGAACAGGAGCTGATTTGAATCCTGAAAAATAACATGTGTTGGAGAATACGGGCATTGATCCCGCTACCTCTCGCATGCTAAGCAAGCACTCTACCATTTGAGCTAATTCCCCATCTGGTTAAAATAGACACAAGGTGCAATCAAGAGGGTTCGTCCTTTGACAGGTTATGATCTTGGCGTACTTGTTACTTTTCGCCACATGACTTGTAGAGTCTTGCTGGCTGGTAACAACAGTGAAAGTAGGCAAGTGGCTGGTTAGCTCAGTTGGCTAGAGCTTGGTGCTAATAATGCCAAGGTCGCAGGTTCGATCCCCGTACTGGCCATGCGGCTCCTCTGACAGTCAATATTTTGTGCCACTTGCGTGTCTCCACATGGGTGCCAAAGATATAGGTCCAGGGACCTGCTGAAATAGCTCAGTTGGGAGAGCGTTAGACTGAAGATCTACAGGTCCCTGGTTCGATCCCGGGTTTCGGCATTTGAGTTTGATCTCAGTGCTTGCACTTCAAGTAGAATATGCGTTGTTTGTGGGCCTCAATCTTGCTGCATTCTAGATCATGTGATTGTCCTCAGAAAGTAAGGAATGTCTTTCTTTTTAGTGGGGCATCAGCATTACAAAAAGTACCTTGTCATTATTACATTACAGTAGCTCAGGGTCTTCAATTCCTGTCCTGGAGGGCAGAAACACCTCTGTTTTTCATCCTCTCCTTCTAATCAGGGGCTAATTCAGACCTGGGACACCAGGTGAGTGCAATTAACTACCAGGTAGAAATAAAAACAGAAGTGTTACGGCCCTCCAGGACCGGAATTGAAGAACCCTGCAGTAGCTTGTCGTAAGACTTAGCTGCAGGAAGTTTGAACTGGAGCTGACTTGAATCCTGAAAAATAACATGTGTTGGTGAATAAGGGCATCGATCCCACTACCTCTCACATGCTAAGCAAGCGCTCTACCATTTGAGCTAATTCCCCATTTGGTTAAAATAGACACAAGGAGCAATTAAGAGGGTTCAGCCTAGACAGTATATGATCTTGGCGCGCTTGTTACTTTCCGCCACATCACTTGTAGAGTCTTGCTGGCTGGTAACAACAGTGAAAGTAGGCAAGCGGCTGGTTAGCTCAGTTGGCAAGAGCGTGGTTCTAATAATGCCAAGGTCGCAGGTTCGATCCCCGTACTGGCCATGCGGCTCCATCAGACAGTCAATATTTTGTGCCACTTGCGTGTATCCACATGGGTGCCAAAGACATAGTTCCAGAGACCTGCCGAAATAGTTCAGTTGGGAGAGCGTTAGACTGAAGATCTAACGGTCCCTGGTTCGATCCCGGGTTTCGGCATTTGAGTTTGATCTCAGTGCTTGCACTGCAAGTTTTCAGCATTACAAAAAGTACCTTGTCATTATTACATTACAGTAGCTCAGGGTTCTTCAATTCCTGTCCTGCAGGGCAGAAACACCTCTGTTTTTCAGGGGCTAATTCAGACCTGGGACACCAGGTGAGTGCAATTAACTACCAGGTAGAAATAAAAACAGAAGTGTTACGGCCCTCCAGGACCGGAATTGAAGAACCCTGCAGTAGCTTGTCGTAAGACTTAGCTGCAGGAAGTTTGAACTGGAGCTGACTTGAATCCTGAAAAATAACATGTGTTGGTAAATATGGGCATCGATCCCACTACCTCTCACATGCTAAGCAAGCGCTCTACCATTTGAGCTAATTCCCCATCTGGTTAAAATAGACACAAGGAGCAATTAAGAGGGTTCAGCCTAGACAGTATACGATCTTGGCGCACTTGTTACTTTCCGCCACATCACTTGTAGAGTCTTGCTGGCTGGTAACAACAGTGAAAGTAGGCAAGCGGCTGGTTAGCTCAGTTGGCAAGAGCGTGGTTCTAATAATGCCAAGGTCGCAGGTTCGATCCCCGTACTGGCCATGCGTCTCCTTCAGACAGTCAATATTTTGTGCCACTTGCGTGTATCCACATGGGTGCCAAAGACATAGTTCCAGAGACCTGCCGAAAAAGTTCAGTTGGGAGAGCGTTAGACTGAAGATCTAAAGGTCCCTGGTTCGATCCCGGGTTTCGGCATTTGAGTTTGATCTCAGTGCTTGCACTGCAAGTAGAATATGCGTTGTTTGTGGGCCTCAATCTTGCTGCATTCTAGATCATGTGATTGTCCTCAGAAAGTAAGGAATGTCTTTCTTTTTAGTGGGGCATCAGCATTACAAAAAGTACGTTGTCATTATTACACTACAGTAGCTTGTAGTAAGACTTAGATGCAGGATGTGTGAACTGGAGCTGATTTGAATCCTGAAAAATAACATGTGTTGGAGAACACGGGCATTGATCCCACTTCCTCTCGCATGCTAAGCAAGCGCTCTACCATTTGAGCTAATTCCCCATCTGGTTAAAATAGACACAAGGTGCAATCAAGAGGGTTCGTCCTTGACAGGTTATGATCTTGGCGTACTTGTTACTTTTCGCCACATGACTTGTAGAGTCTTGCTGGCTGGTAACAACAGTGAAAGTAGGCAAGTGGCTGGTTAGCTCAGTTGGCTAGAGCTTGGTGCTAATAATGCCAAGGTCGCAGGTTCGATCCCCGTACTGGCCATGCGGCTCTTCTGACAGTCAATATTTTGTGCCACTTGCGTGTATCCACATGGGTGCCAAAGATATAGGTCCAGGGACCTGCCGAAATAGCTCAGTTGGGAGAGCGTTAGACTGAAGATCTAAAGGTCCCTGGTTCGATCCCGGGTTTCGGCATTTGAGTTTGATCTCAGTGCTTGCACTGCAAGTTTTCAGCATTACAAAAAGTACCTTGTCATTATTACATTACAGTAGCTCAGGGTTCTTCAATTCCTGTCCTGCAGGGCAGAAACACCTCTGTTTTTCAGGGGCTAATTCAGACCTGGGACACCAGGTGAGTGCAATTAACTACCAGGTAGAAATAAAAACAGAAGTGTTACGGCCCTCCAGGACCGGAATTGAAGAACCCTGCAGTAGCTTGTCGTAAGACTTAGCTGCAGGAAGTTTGAACTGGAGCTGACTTGAATCCTAAAAAATAACATGTGTTGGTGAATACGGGCATCGATCCCGCTACCTCTCACATGCTAAGCAAGCGCTCTACCATTTGAGCTAATTCCCCATCTGGTTAAAATAGACACAAGGAGCAATCAAGAGGGTTCAGCCTAGACCGTTTATGATCTTGGCGCACTTGTTACTTTCCGCCACATCACTTGTAGAGTCTTGCTGGCTGGTAACAACAGTGAAAGTAGGCAAGTGGCTGGTTAGCTCAGTTGGCTAGAGCGTGGTGCTAATAATGCCAAGGTCGCAGGTTTGATCCCCGTACTGGCCATGCGGCTCCTCTGACAGTCAATATTTTGTGCCACTTGCGTGTATCCACATGGGTCCCAAAGATATAGCTCCAAGGACCTGCCGAAATAGCTCAGTTGGGAGAGTGTTAGACTGAAGTTCTAAAGGTCCCTGGTTCGATCCCGGGTTTCGGCATTTGAGTTTGATCTCAGTGCTTGCACTGCAAGTTTTCAGCATTACAAAAAGTACCTTGTCATTATTACATTACAGTAACTCAGGGTTCTTCAATTCTTGTCCTGGAGGGCAGAAACACCTCTGTTTTTCATCCTCTCCTTCTAATCAGGGGCTAATTCAGACCTGGGACACCAGGTGAGTGCAATTAACTACCAGGTAGAAATTAAAACAGAAGTGTTACGGCCCTCCAGGACCGGAATTGAAGAACACTGCAGTAGCTTGTCGTAAGACTTAGCTGCAGGAAGTTTGAACTGGAGCTGACTTGAATCCTGAAAAATAACATGTGTTGGTGAATACGGGCATCGATCCCGCTACCTCTTGCATGCTAAGCAAGCGCTCTACCATTTGAGCTAATTCCCCATCTGGTTAAAATAGACACAAGGAGCAATCAAGAGGGTTCAGCCTAGACAGTTTATGATCTTGGTGCACTTGTTACTTTCCGCCACATCACTTGTAGAGTCTTGCTG
The DNA here is from genome assembly GCF_964263955.1 of Coregonus lavaretus. Classification (NCBI taxonomy): domain Eukaryota; kingdom Metazoa; phylum Chordata; class Actinopteri; order Salmoniformes; family Salmonidae; genus Coregonus; species Coregonus lavaretus. Next base: position 18,892,860 of record NC_139990.1, read on the forward strand.
GCTGGTAACAACAGTGAAAGTAGGCAAGCGGCTGGTTAGCTCAGTTGGCTAGAGCGTGGTTGAAATAATGCCAAGCTCGCAGGTTTGATCCCCGTACTGGCCATGCGGCTCCTTCAGACAGTCAATATTTTGTGCCACTTGCGTGTATCCACATGGGTGCCAAATACATAGTTACAGAGACCTGCCAAAATAGCTCAGTTGGGAGAGTGTTAGACTGAAGTTCTAAAGGTCACTGGTTCGATCCCGGGTTTCGGCATTTGAGTTTGATCTCAGTGCTTGTACTGCAAGTAGAATATGCGTTGTTTGTTGGCCTCAGTCTTGCTGCATTCTAGATCATGTGATTGTCCTCAGAAAGTAAGGAATGTCTTTCTTTTTAGTGGGGCATCAGCATTACAAAAAGTACTTTGTCATTATTACACTACAGTAGCTTGTAGTAAGACTTAGTTGCAGGAAGTGTGAACTGGAGCTGAATTGAATCCTGAAAAATAACATGTGTTGGAGAATACGGGCATCGATCCCGCTACCTCTAGCATGCTAAGCAAGCGCTCTACCATTTGAGCTAATTCCCCATCTGGTTAAAATAGACACAAGGTGCAATCAAGAGGGTTCGTCCTTGACAGGTTATGATCTTGGCGTACTTGTTACTTTTCGCCACATGACTTGTAGAATCTTGCTGGCTGGTAACAACTGTGAAAGTAGGCAAGTGGCTGGTTAGCTCAGTTGGCTAGAGGGTGGTGCTAATAATGCCAAGGTCGCAGGTTCGATCCCCGTACTGGCCATGCGGCTCCTCTGACAGTCAATATTTTGTGCCACTTGCGTGTATCCACATGGGTGCCAAAGATATAGGTCCAAGGACCTGCCGAAATAGCTCAGTTGGGAGAGTGTTAGACTGAAGATCTAAAGGTCACTGGTTCGATCCCGGGTTTCGGTATTTGAGTTTGATCTCAGTGCTATCAATGCAAGTAGAATATGCGTTGTTTGTGGGCCTCAATCTTGCTGCATTCTAGATCATGTGATTGTCCTCAGAAAGTAAGGAGTGTCTTTCTTTTTAGTGGGGCATCAGCATTACAAAAAGTACGTTGTCATTATTACACTACAGTAGCTTGTAGTAAGACTTAGCTGCAGGAAGTGTGAACTGGAGCTGATTTGAATCCTGAAAAATAACATGTGTTGGAGAATACGGGCATCGATCCCGCTACCTCTCGCATGCTAAGCAAGCGCTCTACCATTTGAGCTAATTCCACATCTGGTTAAAATAGACAAAAGGTGCAATCAAGAGGGTTCGTCCTTGACAGGTTATGATCTTGGCGTACTTGTTACTTTTCGCCACATGACTTGTAGAGTCTTGCTGGCTGGTAACAACAGTGAAAGTAGGCAAGTGGCTGGTTAGCTCAGTTGGCTAGAATGTGGTGCTAATAATGCCAAGGTCGCAGGTTTGATCCCCGTGCTGGCCATGCGGCTCCTGTGACACTCAATATTTTGTGCCACTTGCGTGTATCCACATGGGTGCCATAGATATAGTTCCAAGGACCTGCCGAAATAGCTCAGTTGGGAGAGTGTTAGACTGAAGTTCTAAAGGTCCCTGGTTAGATCCCGGGTTTTGGCATTTGAGTTTGATCTCAGTGCTTGCACTGCAAGTTTTCAGCATTACAAAAAGTACCTTGTCATTATTACATTACAGTAACTCAGGGTTCTTCAATTCTTGTCCTGGAGGGCAGAAACACCTCTGTTTTTCATCCTCTCCTTCTAATCAGGGGCTAATTCAGACCTGGGAAACCAGGTGAGTGCAATTAACTACCAGGTAGAAATAAAAACAGAAGTGTTACGGCCCTCCAGGATCGGAATTGAAGAACCCTGCAGTAGCTTGTCGTAAGACTTAGCTGCAGGAAGTTTGAACTGGAGCTGACTTGAATCCTGAAAAATAACATGTGTTGGTGAATACGGGCATCGATCCCGCTACCTCTTGCATGCTAAGCAAGCACTCTACCATTTGAGCTAATTCCCCATCTGGTTAAAATAGACACAAGGAGCAATCAAGAGGGTTCAGCCTAGACAGTTTATGATCTTGGCGCACTTGTTACTTTCCGCCACATCACTTGTAGAGTCTTGCTGGCTGGTAACAACAATGAAAGTAGGCAAGCGGCTGGTTAGCTCAGTTGGCTAGAGCGTGGTTGAAATAATGCCAAGGTCGCAGGTTTGATCCCCGTACTGGCCATGCGGCTCCTTCAGACAGTCAATATTTTGTGCCACTTGCGTGTATCCACATTGGTGCCAAATACATAGTTACAGAGACCTGCCGAAATAGCTCAGTTGGGAGAGCGTTAGACTGAAGATCTAAAGGTCACTGGTTCAATCCCGGGTTTCGGCATTTGAGTTTGATCTCAGTGCTTGCACTGCAAGTAGAATATGCGTTGTTTGTGGGCCTCAATCTTGCTGCATTCTAGATCATGTGATTGTCCTCAGAAAGTAAGGAATGTCTTTCTTTTTAGTGGGGCATCAGCATTACAAAAAGTACTTTGTCATTATTACACTACAGTAGCTTGTAGTAAGACTTAGTTGCAGGAAGTGTGAACTGGAGCTGAATTGAATCCTGAAAAATAACATTTGTTGGAGAATACGGGCATCGATCCCGCTACCTCTCGCATGCTAAGCAAGCGCTCTACCATTTGAGCTAATTCCCCATCTGGTTAAAATATACACAAGGAGCAATCAAGAGGGTTCAGCCTAGACAGTTTATGATCTTGGCGTACTTGTTACTTTCCGCCACATCACTTGTAGAGTCTTGCTGGCTGGTAACAACAGTGAAAGTAGGCAAGTGGTTTGTTAGCTCAGTTGGCTAGAGCGTGGTGCTAATAATGCCAAGTTCGCAGGTTCAATCCCCGTACTGGCCATGAGGCTCCTTTTTGACAGTGAATATTTTGTGCCACTTGCGTGTATCATGTGGATACACGCAAGTGGCACAAAATATTCACTGTCAAAAAGGAGCCTCATAGTGCCAAAGACATCGTTCCATGGACCTGTCGAAATAGCACAGTTGGGAGAGCGTTAGACTGAAGATGTAAAGGTCCCTGGTTCGATCCCGGGTTTCGGCATTTGAGTTTGATCTCAGTGCTTGCACTGCAAGTTTTTAGGGTGACATCAGCATTACAAAAAGTACGTTGTCATTATTACATTACAGTAGCTTGTGGTAAGACATAGCTGCAGGAAGTGTGAACTGGAGCTGACTTGAATCCTGAAAAATAACATGTGTTGGAGAATACAGGCATCGAGTGGCGCAGTGCTAACTGTGCCACTAGAGATCCTGGTTCGAATCCAGGCTCTGTCGCAGCCGGCCGCGACTGGGAGACTCGTGGGCGGCGTACAATTGGCCCAGCGTCGTCCAGGGTAGGGGAGGGAATGGCCGGCAGGGATGTAGCTCAGTAGATAGAGCATGGCGTTTGCAACGCCAGGGTTGTGGGTTCGATTCCCACGGGGGCCAGTATAAAAAAAAAAAAAATGTATTCACTAACTGTAAGTCGCTCTGGATAAGAGCATCTGCTAAATGACGTAAATGTATTCGATCCCGCTAAGAAAGCGCTCTGCCAATTCCCCATCTGGTTAAAATAGACACAAGGTGCAATCAAGAGGGTTCAGCCTTGACAGGTTATGATCTTGGCGTACTTGTTACTTTCCGCCACATCACTTGTAGAGTCTTGCTGGCTGGTAACAACAGTGAAAATAGGGAAGGGAAAACACCTGTTTTTTGGACAAAATAACATGGGAACTTATTGGCAATGGGCGAAACATACAGACAATTAAAAATACCACTCAAATGCCGGCATTTGCCATATATCTTATTGCGAATTTCATATGACAAATGCCAGTGTAGTAACTCAAAAATTCTGAAGGGGGCAAGCAATATTAATATTTCGTGAGCATATTTCAAATGTACTCAATTTTTTATCAATTATACATTATTAAAGAACCGTATGGATATAGATTTGTTTTATTATATGTTGGTTTGTCCATTAGGCCTATGGTATGTCCATATCAGGCATGTTACACTGCCAAATGGACAAGTTGTTCATTTGTCACCAATTATATTGCAAATGGACAAAGTGTACTTTTGTCACATCGGATCACAGGAAGTTGGGTTCTGAACCCATTAGTCAGAACCATGTCCAAATGGCACATGAAACGTCCAAATGGCATATGAAACATACAAATTATATATATAATGTCCAAATGTCATATTAAATGTCCAAATGGCATATGTAAGTTTTGAAAGTACCAAATCAGCATGTCATGTCCATTTGCCAGATATGATCATAGGAAGTCAGTTCCAAAGCCAAAGTAAGTGAACCATGTCCAAATGGCCTGTATAATGACAAAATTGTATATATATATATATATATCAGTATGTTAGGTTCCACTCCCTCAATCCCCTCATATCCCTGTTATACTGGACATGTTGGCACTGGCAATACATCACATGACAAATGAACACTGTCCAATAGCAGTATAACATGTTAAGACTGGCAATGATTTATGGTTAATAGCAATATCTTACAATGGATCATGAATTGGACCTGCTGTAATTTGCTATTACAAAGCTGAATTGCCCAAATGTAAAGCTCACTGAACTCGTGGTGGCCTAGAAGTGATAGTGGGTCCTCTCCCTTAGTCATTGGTGTTGATTTCAGCATGTCCATTTGGCTCATAATAAAGGCCCATTCAAACATATTCCAAATGTACTTGTACGTTTGCCATATGAAATATTGCCAATGCCAGTATAACATGTTGGCTTTGGCAATGTTTCTTATGGCAAATGTACAATGTCCATTTGCCATATGAAATACAGCCAATGCCAGTATAACATATTGGCATTGGCAATGTTTCATATGGCAAACGTACAAGTACATTTGCAATATGTTTGAATGGGCCTTTATTATGAGCCAAATGGACATGCTGAAATCAACACCAATGAGTAAGGGAGAGGATCCACTATCATTCGTTGGCCAGCCCGAGTTCAATAATCTTGAAAATGTGGCTTTTAAGCTTTTTAACAGCATTTTACAGCAAGTCCAATTGGTGATATAAATGCCCATTGAAATGTATTGCAAATGGACTGTACGTTTGCCATATGAAACATTACCAATGCCATTATGTTACAGTGGATTCTGTTAAAGCTGTTGCACCCTTGTGGCCGTGCTGACTTCCATGCAGGCCATCATTGTCAGCCTCTAGTCAAATGCATTCTATTTCCAAAACACACTACTCTCACTAAAACACACATCCATGCAGTCAGGCTCTAGTCAAACACATTCTATTTCAAAAAAGCTCTTCTCCCACTAAAATACTCCTCCAACTCTCACCTTGCTGTCAGCTCCTAGTCAAACACATTCTTTTTCAAAAACAGTCACAATGATGTCACCCCTCCTATGCTGTCAGCCTCTAGTCAAATCCATTCTATTTCCAAAACACACTACTCTCACTAAAACACACATCCATGCTGTCAGGCATGGGTGACCGGACTGGTTAGCAGGAGTACACCTGGTGATGGACGGGTTACCAGGAGTGCACCTAGTGACCGGGCAGGGGGTGTAGGCCTAGAAGCCTGGAGGTCTATAGTTCCATAGAGTAGGCTGTGCGCTCAAAAAAACCCCGAATAAAAACCCGGTTTTCTGCTATTTACCGGTTCATGAGGGTTGCCTAATCACACATGTGACATTTTGGAAGGATGTGACCTTTTTAACACTTTGAAACAGCACCTATGACCCAATTTTAAGGCACTTCCGGTTGTCACAGGAAGCTGTAATTACACACATATCCTCATTGGGATACGGATATACGGGATATTTCAGGTCAATCCGAGAAAAACTGAATTTTTTACAGAGGGTTGAATGTAGTGTTTTCACAATCTGCAGGTTGGGTCAATCTAAACCATGTTTAGGGTCAATCTTACCACTTCCGGTTGCTCCAGGAAGCTTAAACTCAACACAGGTAATCCTTATAGTGGCCTGATGGGTTGACATAGAAGACAGTTTGATATGGCAATGAAAACCCACATAGGCATCAAGTTGAAGTTAGGGCAGCAGGCAATGTATTTCTATGGGGGGAAATGAGTGTGAATAAATGCACGCTGTTGTCACTGTTAAGGGTTAATTCCACATGGTCACGGGTAGGCTTGCGCGGATCGGGAGGACCGTAGGAGCGTTCCTGTGGTTGAATTGTGTTTCTAGCCTCAACGGTTCTCTCGCTGTGGCCCAAAAGCATATAAATTGAGGTCAAGGCTTCATTTTGGGCCTTTTTTTTGCACAGTCACTGCGGTCAGCCCGAGCGAGCTACGGTCAAGTGGGGCACCTCGTTGAACTCGGAGCGGCCTCGAGATTACAGTGATGCCATCCATTTGCCTCTCAGTGTTGATTTCAGAAAGCCCGTTTTTTTTTATTTCACCCCAGGTGAATCCTTCACAATCCTTCAGTAGCCTTTCAAACCCACTGGCTCCAGGCCATCTATAAATCACTGCTAGGCAAATCCCCGCCTTATCTTAGCTCATTGGTCACCATAGCAGCACCCACCCGTAGTCTGCGCTCCAGCAGGTATATCTCACTGGTCATTCCCAAAGCCAACACCTCCTTTGGCCGCCATTCCTTCCAGTTCTCTGCTGCCAATGACTGGAACGAATTGCAAAAATCTCTGAAGCTGGAGACTCTTATCTCCCTCAATAACTTTAAGCATCAGTTGTCAGAGCACCTTACCGATCACTGCACCTGTACACAGCCCATCTGAAATTAGCCCACCCAACTACCTCATCCCTATATTGTTATTTAATTTGCTCTTTTGCACCCCAGTATCTCTATTTGCACATAATATCTTGCACATCTAGCATTCCAGTGTTAATACTATTGTAATTATTCTGCACTATAGCCTATTTATTGCCTTACCTCCATAACTTGCTACATTTGCACACACTGTATATATATTTTCTGTTGTATTTCTGACACAATTTTTTTTTTTTTTTTTTTTTTTTTTTTTTTTTTTACCCCATATGTAACTCTGTGTTGTTTTTGTTGCACTACTTTGCTTTGTCTTGGCCAGGTCGCAGTTGTAAATGAGAACCTGTTCTCAACTGGCTTACCTGGTTAAATAAAGGTGAAATAAAAAATAAAATAAAAAAGGTCATACTTCTGTTTTAGTATATGAAGGGGACCATGTACTGTATTCATATTCATATCAGAGGAGCTACAGGTGACCCTGATCACGTGGCAAAAGGAATTTTGCAAATTGCATAAACAGGAGCAGAGTTAGAGCATTACATGTATACCCATGTTATCCTGTGGGGGAACAACTCGGATGGGTCAGACTGAATGAACCGCTGCACGCAGCTAGAATAACTCTGTGGCTTGTCCACCCCAACCTCCCCCCGATGAGATAGTCGAAAACGGCGCATCTCTGTGAGACCCAGAGGCCGCAAAATGTCCAATCATGTTGAAATCACTACTAGTCAGGCTTCACTCCGGGCCTACTTATTTGCACAGACGCTGCGGTCAGCCCGAGCGAGCTACGGTCAAGTGGGGCACCTCGTTGAACTCGGAACGGCCTAGAGACTACAGTGATGCCATCCAATTGCCTTTCAGTGATGGTTTCAGCATGACAACTTGGTGATGGTAACTCCCTGTTTGGGTGATGGAGAGTGTCCATTTGCCAAATGACATATTGCCACTGCCAATACTTTCTACTGCAATTGGACAGTCAGCCATCAACTCAGCCATCACTCCAAAAAAATGTCATACTGACACCAAACGGATACAATCTGACACCAAACTCACTTTGTCCAACTCGTTCACATATGTCAGAGCCGGACCAAAACACATAGCGCCTTCTGTTCGAAACCATAAAAAACCATAAAACACATAGTTACGTTCAAGCTGCGGGTCCGATTCTGACATTATGTGTAGGCCCAGCTGAGGCGAACCGGAATCCAGAGTTTCGGCTTGATAGGTCATTGATCGGTCACCTTAATTAGAGCTGAAAAATCACTTCTTTCAGGGGTCGCTACGGGGTCCCTGAACGAGCTATCGGCCAGAGACTTTTATGTTCCGTTTCTATGGGCCGGGCCGGTTTCAATGCACCCAGCCTTGTGATTCTGGGACTTTTCTAAATGTCGTAATATTCGTGATGATAAAAATGAATGGAACTTGTTGCAAATGTACGAGGCTGTTTCTCGGCCGGAGAACCTCCTAGAGCCACGAAACTCACTGTGCAGGACCGGCTTAAGCTCTAGAACCGTTTTTGAAAGTTTCAGAGCTCTAGGTCTGACGGTTCTTTGATGGTTCCAATTCAGGTAACTATTGCAGGCTCTGTGCGTCTGTAAGCCCCACACTGTATCACTCCAGCTTGGCTGTGCGTGTGAGTTTTTTTCTGAGTTCTGATGGCTAGTGTGAGCGCTTGTCAGGCTACAGCATGTCTCTATGGGTGCTTTCTCTGTGTCCTGGGCTTCTGGGGTGGTTCTTTGGGTCTCAAAAGAGTACTTGTGTTAGTTTGTCCAATTGCATTACAACATATTGGCACTGTCCAATTGCATTACAACATATTGGCACTGTCCAATTGCATTACAACATATTGGCACTGTCCAATTGCATTACAACATATTGGCACTGGCAATATATACGTAATGACAAATGGACACGTACATATCAGTGTTGCAAATGTACATAACTAGTTAAAGATGGACAAATTTTACCCAGAAAATCACATAAAATCAAAGAAATCACGTAGAGCTCCGAAACCTGCCTTAACGGATGTGCCTTAACACGCCTCAAATGGGCCTATAAGTGTTTTCTACAAAAAAAAAAAAAAAAAAAATTCATCGTCAATGTGACGTTTTACAATCTCTCGTAAACAACGACAGTTAAATTGCTGGTTCCATTTTTCCTTACACCGTAGGGTCGTGTACTTTGACGCGCAGCGGTCAAATTAGCACTGCATGACCGTTTTAGAAATCTAATCCCAGAAAATATGTATTAACTCGAAGAGCGTCGCGTCCTCGACGCCATCTTGTCTTCAGGCTAAAACACATCTGGCCGCCCCCCCCGCTCACCGAGTTTCGCTTTCAAAGTCGGTACCGTTTACGAGAAACGGCCAAGTCCATTTGGCTGATGAAACGTCCATTTGCAATATGACGCTCATCGCCACACTGTGGAACTGTCCGGTACTGCAGGAATTTTCCCCAAAAAAGACAAATTCATATCCCAGAAAGCGAAGGTCCTGGAGACTTCGTTTCGCGACTTCGCGAGGGGCGGGGCCCAGGGGCTCAACCCGGGGCCGTCGCCCCATTTTTAGCTCGCCCGCGGACGTCTAGTAAGGGGCCGTCCATTTGCCATATGGTGAGTCCCACCGATCATACGGCCCCCGCCGTTTCGGTCCCTTATGTAGGCAAGCGGCTGGTTAGCTCAGTTGGCTAGATAGTGGTGCTAATAACGCCAAGGTCGCAGTTTCGATCCCCGTACTGGCCATCGGTCCCTTTTGACAGTCAATATTTTGTGCCACTTGCGTGTATCCACGTGGGTGCCAAAGACATATTTCCAGGGACCTGCCGAAATAGCTCAGTTGGGAGAGTGTTAGACTGAAGTTCTAAAGGTCCCGGGTTTCGGCATTTGAGTTTGATCTCAGTGCTTGCACTGCAAGTTTTTAGTTTTCAGCATTACAAAAACTACGTTGTCATTATTACATTACAGTAGCTTGTCGTAAGACTTAGCTGCAGGAAGTTTGAACTGGAGCTGACTTGAATCCTGAAAAATAACATGTGTTGGTGAATACGGGCATCGATCCCGCTACTTCTCACATGCTAAGCAAGCGCTCTACCATTTGAGCTAATTCCCCATCTGGTTAAAATAGACACAAGAAGCAATCAAGAGGGTTCAGCCTAGACAGTTTATGATCTTGGCGTACTTGTTACTTTCCGCCACATCACTTGTAGAGTCTTGCTGGCTGGTAACAACAGTGAAAGTAGGCAAGTGGCTGGTTAGCTCAGTTGGCTTTAGCGTGGTTCTAATAATGCCAAGGTCGCAGATTCGATCCCGTACTGGCCATGCGGCTCCTTCAGACAGTCAATATTTTGTGCCACTTGCGTGTATCCACATGGGTGCCAAAGACATAATTCCAGCAACCTGCCGAAATAGCTCAGTTGTGAGAGCGTTAGACTGAAGATCTTAAGGTCCCTGGTTCGATCCTAGGTTTCGGCATTTGAGTTTTATCTCAGTGCTTGCACTGCAAGTAGAATATGTGTTGTTTGTGGGCCTCAATCTTGCTGCATTCTAGATCATGTGATTGTCCTCAGAAAGTAAGGAATGTCTTTCTTTTTAGTGGGGCATCAGCATTACAAAAAGTAAGTAGTCATTATTACATTACAGTAGCTTGTAGTAAGACTTAGCTGCAGGAAGTGTGAACAGGAGCTGATTTGAATCCTGAAAAATAACATGTGTTGGAGAATACGGGCATTGATCCCGCTACCTCTCGCATGCTAAGCAAGCACTCTACCATTTGAGCTAATTCCCCATCTGGTTAAAATAGACACAAGGTGCAATCAAGAGGGTTCGTCCTTGACAGGTTATGATCTTGGCGTACTTGTTACTTTTCGCCACATGACTTGTAGATTCTTGCTGGCTGGTAACAACAGTGAAAGTAGGCAAGTGGCTGGTTAGCTCAGTTGGCTAGAGCTTGGTGCTAATAATGCCAAGGTCGCAGGTTCGATCCCGGTACTGGCCATGCGGCTCCTCTGACAGTCAATATTTTGTGCCACTTGCGTGTATCCACATGGGTGCCAAAGATATAGGTCCAGGGACCTGCCGAAATAGCTCAGTTGGGAGAGCGTTAGACTGAAGATCTAAAGGTCCCTGGTTCGATCCCGGGTTTCGGCATTTGCGTTTGATCTCAGTGCTTGCACTGCAAGTTTTCAGCATTACAAAAAGTACCTTGTCATTATTACATTACAGTAGCTCAGGGTCTTCAATTCCTGTCCTGGAGGGCAGAAACACATCTGTTTTTCATCCTCTCCTTCTAATCAGGGGCTAATTCAGACCTGGGACACCAGGTGAGTGCAATTAACTACCAGGTAGAAATAAAAACAGAAGTGTTACGGCCCTCCAGGACCGGAATTGAAGAACCCTGCAGTAGCTTGTCGTAAGACTTAGCTGCAGGAAGTTTGAACTGGAGCTGACTTGAATCCTGAAAAATAACATGTGTTAGTGAATAAGGGCATCGATCCCACTACCTCTCACATGCTAAGCAAGCGCTCTACCATTTGAGCTAATTCCCCATCTGGTTAAAATAGACACAAGGAGCAATTAAGAGGGTTCAGCCTAGACAGTATATGATCTTGGCGCACTTGTTACTTTCCGCCACATCACTTGTAGAGTCTTGCTGGCTGGTAACAACAGTGAAAGTAGGCAAGCGGCTGGTTAGCTCAGTTGGCAAGAGCGTGGTTCTAATAATGCCAAGGTCGCAGGTTCGATCCCCGTACTGGCCATGCGGCTCCATCAGACAGTCAATATTTTGTGCCACTTGCGTGTATCCACATGGGTGCCAAAGACATAGTTCCAGAGACCTGCCGAAATAGCTCAGTTGGGAGAGCGTTAGACTGAAGATCTAAAGGTCCCTGGTTCGATCCCGGGTTTCGGCATTTGAGTTTGATCTCAGTGCTTGCACTGCAAGTAGAATGTGCGTTGTTTGTGGGCCTCAATCTTGCTGCATTCTAGATCATGTGATTGTCCTCAGAAAGTAAGGAATGTCTTTCTTTTTAGTGGGGCATCAGCATTACAAAAAGTACGTTGTCATTATTACACTACAGTTGCTTGTAGTAAGACTTAGATGCAGGAAGTGTGAACTGGAGCTGATTTGAATCCTGAAAAATAACATGTGTTGGAGAATACGGGCATCGATCCCGCTACCTCTCGCATGCTAAGCAAGCGCTCTACCATTTGAGCTAATTCCCCATCTGGTTAAAATAGACACAAGGTGCAATCAAGAGGGTTCGTCCTTGACAGGTTATGATCTTGGCGTACTTGTTACTTTTCGCCACATGACTTGTAGATTCTTGCTGGCTGGTAACAACAGTGAAAGTAGGCAAGTGGCTGGTTAGCTCAGTTGGCTAGAGCTTGGTGCTAATAATGCCAAGGTCGCAGGTTCGATCCCGGTACTGGCCATGCGGCTCCTCTGACAGTCAATATTTTGTGCCACTTGCGTGTATCCACATGGGTGCCAAAGATATAGGTCCAGGGACCTGCCGAAATAGCTCAGTTGGGAGAGCGTTAGACTGAAGATCTAAAGGTCCCTGGTTCGATCCCGGGTTTCGGCATTTGCGTTTGATCTCAGTGCTTGCACTGCAAGTTTTCAGCATTACAAAAAGTACCTTGTCATTATTACATTACAGTAGCTCAGGGTCTTCAATTCCTGTCCTGGAGGGCAGAAACACCTCTGTTTTTCATCCTCTCCTTCTAATCAGGGGCTAATTCAGACCTGGGACACCAGGTGAGTGCAATTAACTACCAGGTAGAAATAAAAACAGAAGTGTTACGGCCCTCCAGGACCGGAATTTCAGAACCCTGCAGTAGCTTGTCGTAAGACTTAGCTGCAGGAAGTTTGAACTGGAGCTGACTTGAATCCTGAAAAATAACATGTGTTGGTGAATAAGGGCATCGATCCCACTACCTCTCACATGCTAAGCAAGCGCTCTACCATTTGAGCTAATTCCCCATCTGGTTAAAATAGACACAAGGAGCAATTAAGAGGGTTCAGCCTAGACAGTATATGATCTTGGCGCACTTGTTACTTTCCGCCACATCACTTGTAGAGTCTTGCTGGCTGGTAACAACAGTGAAAGTAGGCAAGCGGCTGGTTAGCTCAGTTGGTAAGAGCGTGGTTCTAATAATGCCAAGGTCGCAGGTTCGATCCCCGTACTGGCCATGCGGCTCCATCAGACAGTCAATATTTTGTGCCACTTGCGTGTATCCACATGGGTGCCAAAGACATAGTTCCAGAGACCTGCCGAAATAGCTCAGTTGGGAGAGCGTTAGACTGAAGATCTAAAGGTCCCTGGTTCGATCCCGGGTTTCGGCATTTGAGTTTGATCTCAGTGCTTGCACTGCAAGTAGAATATGCGTTGTTTGTGGGCCTCAATCTTGCTGCATTCTAGATCATGTGATTGTCCTCAGAAAGTAAGGAATGTCTTTCTTTTTAGTGGGGCATCAGCATTACAAAAAGTACGTTGTCATTATTATACTACAGTAGCTTGTAGTAAGACGTAGATGCAGGAAGTGTGAACTGAAGCTGATTTGAATCCTGAAAAATAACATGTGTTGGAGAATACGGGCATCGATCCCGCTACCTCTCGCATGCTAAGCAAGCGCTCTACCATTTGAGCTAATTCCCCATCTGGTTAAAATAGACACAAGGAGCAATTAAGAGGGTTCAGCCTAGACAGTATATGATCTTGGCGCACTTGTTACTTTCCGCCACATTACTTGTAGAGTCTTGCTGGCTGGTAACAACAGTGAAAGTAGGCAAGCGGCTGGTTAGCTCAGTTGGCAAGAGCGTGGTTCTAATAATGCCAAGGTCGCAGGTTCGATCCCCGTACTGGCCATGCGTCTCCTTCAGATAGTCAATATTTTGTGCCACTTGCGTGTATCCACATGGGTGCCAAAGACATAGTTCCAGAGACCTGCCGAAATAGTTCAGTTGGGAGAGCGTTAGACTGAAGATCTAAAGGTCCCTGGTTCGATCCCGGGTTTCGGCATTTGAGTTTGATCTCAGTGCTTGCACTTCAAGTAGAATATGCGTTGTTTGTGGGCCTCAATCTTGCTGCATTCTAGATCATGTGATTGTCCTCAGAAAGTAAGGAATGTCTTTCTTTTTAGTGGGGCATCAGCATTACAAAAAGTACGTTGTCATTATTATACTACAGTAGCTTGTAGTAAGACGTAGATGCAGGAAGTGTGAACTGAAGCTGATTTGAATCCTGAAAAATAACATGTGTTGGAGAATACGGGCATCGATCCCGCTACCTCTCGCATGCTAAGCAAGCGCTCTACCATTTGAGCTAATTCCCCATCTGGTTAAAATAGACACAAGGTGCAATCAAGAGGGTTCGTCCTTGACAGGTTATGATCTTGGCGTACTTGTTACTTTTCGCCACATGACTTGTAGAGTCTTGCTGGCTGGTAACAACAGTGAAAGTAGGCAAGTGGCTGGTTAGCTCAGTTGGCTAGAGCTTGGTGCTAATAATGCCAAGGTCGCAGGTTCGATCCCCGTACTAGCCATGCAGCTCCTCTGACAGTCAATATTTTGTGCCACTTGCGTGTATCCACATGGGTGCCAAAGATATAGGTCCAGGGACCTGCCGAAATAGCTCAGTTGGGAGAGCGTTAGACTGAAGATCTAAAGGTCCCTGGTTTGATCCCGGGTTTCGGCATTTGAGTTTGATCTCAGTGCTTGCACTGCAAGTTTTCAGCATTACAAAAAGTACCTTGTCATTATTACATTACAGTAGCTCAGGGTTCTTCAATTCCTGTCCTGCAGGGCAGAAACACCTCTGTTTTTCATCCTCTCCTTCTAATCAGGGGCTAATTCAGACCTGGGACACCAGGTGAGTGCAATTAACTACCAGGTAGAAATAAAAACAGAAGTGTTACGGCCCTCCAGGACCGGAATTTAAGAACCCTGCAGTAGCTTGTCGTAAGACTTAGCTGCAGGAAGTTTGAACTGGAGCTGACTTGAATCCTGAAAAATAACATGTGTTGGTGAATAAGGGCATCGATCCCACTACCTCTCACATGCTAAGCAAGCGCTCTACCATTTGAGCTAATTCCCCATCTGGTTAAAATAGACACAAGGAGCAATTAAGAGGGTTCAGCCTAGACAGTATATGATCTTGGCGCACTTGTTACTTTCCGCCACATCACTTGTAGAGTCTTGCTGGCTGGTAACAACAGTGAAAGTAGGCAAGCGGCTGGTTAGCTCAGTTGGCAAGAGCGTGGTTCTAATAATGCCAAGGTCGCAGGTTTGATCCCCGTACTGGCCATGCGGCTCCATCAGACAGTCAATATTTTGTGCCACTTGCGTGTATCCACATGGGTGCCAAAGACATAATTCCAGAGACCTGCCGAAATAGCTCAGTTGGGAGAGCGTTAGACTGAAGATCTAAAGGTCCCTGGTTCGATCCCGGGTTTCGGCATTTGAGTTTGATCTCAGTGCTTGCACTGCAAGTAGAATATGTGTTGTTTGTGGGCCTCAATCTTGCTGCATTCTAGATCATGTGATTGTCCTCAGAAAGTAAGGAATGTCTTTCTTTTTAGTGGGGCATCAGCATTACAAAAAGTAAGTAGTCATTATTACACTACAGTAGCTTGTAGTAAGACTTAGCTGCAGGAAGTGTGAACAGGAGCTGATTTGAATCCTGAAAAATAACATGTGTTGGAGAATACGGGCATTGATCCCGCTACCTCTCGCATGCTAAGCAAGCACTCTACCATTTGAGCTAATTCCCCATCTGGTTAAAATAGACACAAGGTGCAATCAAGAGGGTTCGTCCTTGACAGGTTATGATCTTGGCGTACTTGTTACTTTTCGCCACATGACTTGTAGAGTCTTACTGGCTGGTAACAACAGTGAAAGTAGGCAAGTGGCTGGTTAGCTCAGTTGGCTAGAGCTTGGTGCTAATAATGCCAAGGTCGCAGGTTCGATCCAGGTACTGGCCATGCGGCTCCTCTGACAGTCAATATTTTGTGCCACTTGCGTGTATCCACATGGGTGCCAAAGATATAGGTCCAGGGACCTGCCGAAATAGCTCAGTTGGGAGAGCGTTAGACTGAAGATCTAAAGGTCCCTGGTTCGATCCCGGGTTTCGGCATTTGCGTTTGATCTCAGTGCTTGCACTGCAAGTTCTCAGCATTACAAAAAGTACCTTGTCATTATTACATTACAGTAGCTCAGGGTCTTCAATTCCTGTCCTGGAGGGCAGAAACACATCTGTTTTTCATCCTCTCCTTCTAATCAGGGGCTAATTCAGACCTGGGACACCAGGTGAGTGCAATTAACTACCAGGTAGAAATAAAAACAGAAGTGTTACGGCCCTCCAGGACCGGAATTGAAGAACCCTGCAGTAGCTTGTCGTAAGACTTAGCTGCAGGAAGTTTGAACTGGAGCTGACTTGAATCCTGAAAAATAACATGTGTTGGTGAATAAGGGCATCGATCCCACTACCTCTCACATGCTAAGCAAGCGCTCTACCATTTGAGCTAATTCCCCATCTGGTTAAAATAGACACAAGGAGCAATTAAGAGGGTTCAGCCTAGACAGTATATGATCTTGGCGCACTTGTTACTTTCCGCCACATCACTTGTAGAGTCTTGCTGGCTGGTAACAACAGTGAAAGTAGGCAAGCGGCTGGTTAGCTCATTTGGCAAGAGCGTGGTTCTAATAATGCCAAGGTCGCAGGTTCGATCCCCGTAATGGCCATGCGGCTCCATCAGACAGTCAATATTTTGTGCCACTTGCGTGTATCCACATGGGTGCCAAAGACATAGTTCCAGAGACCTGCCGAAATAGCTCAGTTGGGAGAGCGTTAGACTGAAGATCTGAAGGTCCCTGGTTCGATCCTGGGTTTCGGCATTTGAGTTTGATCTCAGTGCTTGCACTGCAAGTAGAATGTGCGTTGTTTGTGGGCCTCAATCTTGCTGCATTCTAGATCATGTGATTGTCCTCAGAAAGTAAGGAATGTCTTTCTTTTTAGTGGGGCATCAGCATTACAAAAAGTACGTTGTCATTATTATACTACAGTAGCTTGTAGTAAGACGTAGATGCAGGAAGTATGAACTGAAGCTGATTTGAATCCTGAAAAATAACATGTGTTGGAGAATACGGGCATCGATCCCGCTACCTCTCGCATGCTAAGCAAGCGCTCTACCATTTGAGCTAATTCCCCATCTGGTTAAAATAGACACAAGGTGCAATCAAGAGGGTTCGTCCTTGACAGGTTATGATCTTGGCGTACTTGTTACTTTTCGCCACATGACTTGTAGAGTCTTGCTGGCTGGTAACAACAGTGAAAGTAGGCAAGTGGCTGGTTAGCTCAGTTGGCTAGAGCTTGGTGCTAATAATGCCAAGGTCGCAGGTTCGATCCCTGTACTGGCCATGCGGCTCCTCTGACAGTCAATATTTTGTGCCACTTGCGTGTATCCACATGGGTGCCAAAGATATAGGTCCAGGGACCTGCTGAAATAGCTCAGTTGGGAGAGCGTTAGACTGAAGATCTAAAGGTCCCTGGTTCAATCCCGGGTTTCGGCATTTGAGTTTGATCTCAGTGCTTGCACTGCAAGTTTTCAGCATTACAAAAAGTACCTTGTCATTATTACATTACAGTAGCTCAGGGTCTTCAATTCCTGTCCTGGAGGGCAGAAACACCTCTGTTTTTCATCCTCTCCTTCTAATCAGGGGCTAATTCAGACCTGGGACACCAGGTGAGTGCAATTAACTACCAGGTAGAAATAAAAACAGATGTGTTACGGCCCTCCAGGACCGGAATTGAAGAACCCTGCAGTAGCTTGTCGTAAGACTTAGCTGCAGGAAGTTTGAACTGGAGCTGACTTGAATCCTGAAAAATAACATGTGTTGGTGAATAAGGGCATCGATCCCACTACCTCTCACATGCTAAGCAAGCGCTCTACCATTTGAGCTAATTCCCCATCTTGTTAAAATAGACACAAGGAGCAATTAAGAGGGTTCAGCCTAGACAGTATATGATCTTGGCGCACTTGTTACTTTCCGCCACATCACTTGTAGAGTCTTGCTGGCTGGTAACAACAGTGAAAGTAGGCAAGCGGCTGGTTAGCTCAGTTGGCAAGAGCGTGGTTCTAATAATGCCAAGGTCGCAGGTTCGATCCCCGTAATGGCCATGCGGCTCCATCAGACAGTCAATATTTTGTGCCACTTGCGTGTATCCACATGGGTGCCAAAGACATAATTCCAGCAACCTGCCGAAATAGCTCAGTTGTGAGAGCGTTAGACTGAAGATCTTAAGGTCCCTGGTTCGATCCTAGGTTTCGGCATTTGAGTTTTATCTCAGTGCTTGCACTGCAAGTAGAATATGTGTTGTTTGTGGGCCTCAATCTTGCTGCATTCTAGATCATGTGATTGTCCTCAGAAAGTAAGGAATGTCTTTCTTTTTAGTGGGGCATCAGCATTACAAAAAGTAAGTAGTCATTATTACATTACAGTAGCTTGTAGTAAGACTTAGCTGCAGGAAGTGTGAACAGGAGCTGATTTGAATCCTGAAAAATAACATGTGTTGGAGAATACGGGCATTGATCCCGCTACCTCTCGCATGCTAAGCAAGCACTCTACCATTTGAGCTAATTCCCCATCTGGTTAAAATAGACACAAGGTGCAATCAAGAGGGTTCGTCCTTGACAGGTTATGATCTTGGCGTACTTGTTACTTTTCGCCACATGACTTGTAGATTCTTGCTGGCTGGTAACAACAGTGAAAGTAGGCAAGTGGCTGGTTAGCTCAGTTGGCTAGAGCTTGGTGCTAATAATGCCAAGGTCGCAGGTTCGATCCCGGTACTGGCCATGCGGCTCCTCTGACAGTCAATATTTTGTGCCACTTGCGTGTATCCACATGGGTGCCAAAGATATAGGTCCAGGGACCTGCCGAAATAGCTCAGTTGGGAGAGCGTTAGACTGAAGATCTAAAGGTCCCTGGTTCGATCCCGGGTTTCGGCATTTGCGTTTGATCTCAGTGCTTGCACTGCAAGTTTTCAGCATTACAAAAAGTACCTTGTCATTATTACATTACAGTAGCTCAGGGTCTTCAATTCCTGTCCTGGAGGGCAGAAACACATCTGTTTTTCATCCTCTCCTTCTAATCAGGGGCTAATTCAGACCTGGGACACCAGGTGAGTGCAATTAACTACCAGGTAGAAATAAAAACAGAAGTGTTACGGCCCTCCAGGACCGGAATTGAAGAACCCTGCAGTAGCTTGTCGTAAGACTTAGCTGCAGGAAGTTTGAACTGGAGCTGACTTGAATCCTGAAAAATAACATGTGTTAGTGAATAAGGGCATCGATCCCACTACCTCTCACATGCTAAGCAAGCGCTCTACCATTTGAGCTAATTCCCCATCTGGTTAAAATAGACACAAGGAGCAATTAAGAGGGTTCAGCCTAGACAGTATATGATCTTGGCGCACTTGTTACTTTCCGCCACATCACTTGTAGAGTCTTGCTGGCTGGTAACAACAGTGAAAGTAGGCAAGCGGCTGGTTAGCTCAGTTGGCAAGAGCGTGGTTCTAATAATGCCAAGGTCGCAGGTTCGATCCCCGTACTGGCCATGCGGCTCCATCAGACAGTCAATATTTTGTGCCACTTGCGTGTATCCACATGGGTGCCAAAGACATAGTTCCAGAGACCTGCCGAAATAGCTCAGTTGGGAGAGCGTTAGACTGAAGATCTAAAGGTCCCTGGTTCGATCCCGGGTTTCGGCATTTGAGTTTGATCTCAGTGCTTGCACTGCAAGTAGAATGTGCGTTGTTTGTGGGCCTCAATCTTGCTGCATTCTAGATCATGTGATTGTCCTCAGAAAGTAAGGAATGTCTTTCTTTTTAGTGGGGCATCAGCATTACAAAAAGTACGTTGTCATTATTACACTACAGTTGCTTGTAGTAAGACTTAGATGCAGGAAGTGTGAACTGGAGCTGATTTGAATCCTGAAAAATAACATGTGTTGGAGAATACGGGCATCGATCCCGCTACCTCTCGCATGCTAAGCAAGCGCTCTACCATTTGAGCTAATTCCCCATCTGGTTAAAATAGACACAAGGTGCAATCAAGAGGGTTCGTCCTTGACAGGTTATGATCTTGGCGTACTTGTTACTTTTCGCCACATGACTTGTAGATTCTTGCTGGCTGGTAACAACAGTGAAAGTAGGCAAGTGGCTGGTTAGCTCAGTTGGCTAGAGCTTGGTGCTAATAATGCCAAGGTCGCAGGTTCGATCCCGGTACTGGCCATGCGGCTCCTCGGACAGTCAATATTTTGTGCCACTTGCGTGTATCCACATGGGTGCCAAAGATATAGGTCCAGGGACCTGCCGAAATAGCTCAGTTGGGAGAGCGTTAGACTGAAGATCTAAAGGTCCCTGGTTCGATCCCGGGTTTCGGCATTTGCGTTTGATCTCAGTGCTTGCACTGCAAGTTTTCAGCATTACAAAAAGTACCTTGTCATTATTACATTACAGTAGCTCAGGGTCTTCAATTCCTGTCCTGGAGGGCAGAAACACCTCTGTTTTTCATCCTCTCCTTCTAATCAGGGGCTAATTCAGACCTGGGACACCAGGTGAGTGCAATTAACTACCAGGTAGAAATAAAAACAGAAGTGTTACGGCCCTCCAGGACCGGAATTTCAGAACCCTGCAGTAGCTTGTCGTAAGACTTAGCTGCAGGAAGTTTGAACTGGAGCTGACTTGAATCCTGAAAAATAACATGTGTTGGTGAATAAGGGCATCGATCCCACTACCTCTCACATGCTAAGCAAGCGCTCTACCATTTGAGCTAATTCCCCATCTGGTTAAAATAGACACAAGGAGCAATTAAGAGGGTTCAGCCTAGACAGTATATGATCTTGGCGCACTTGTTACTTTCCGCCACATCACTTGTAGAGTCTTGCTGGCTGGTAACAACAGTGAAAGTAGGCAAGCGGCTGGTTAGCTCAGTTGGTAAGAGCGTGGTTCTAATAATGCCAAGGTCGCAGGTTCGATCCCCGTACTGGCCATGCGGCTCCATCAGACAGTCAATATTTTGTGCCACTTGCGTGTATCCACATGGGTGCCAAAGACATAGTTCCAGAGACCTGCCGAAATAGCTCAGTTGGGAGAGCGTTAGACTGAAGATCTAAAGGTCCCTGGTTCGATCCCGGGTTTCGGCATTTGAGTTTGATCTCAGTGCTTGCACTGCAAGTAGAATATGCGTTGTTTGTGGGCCTCAATCTTGCTGCATTCTAGATCATGTGATTGTCCTCAGAAAGTAAGGAATGTCTTTCTTTTTAGTGGGGCATCAGCATTACAAAAAGTACGTTGTCATTATTATACTACAGTAGCTTGTAGTAAGACGTAGATGCAGGAAGTGTGAACTGAAGCTGATTTGAATCCTGAAAAATAACATGTGTTGGAGAATACGGGCATCGATCCCGCTACCTCTCGCATGCTAAGCAAGCGCTCTACCATTTGAGCTAATTCCCCATCTGGTTAAAATAGACACAAGGTGCAATCAAGAGGGTTCGTCCTTGACAGGTTATGATCTTGGCGTACTTGTTACTTTTCGCCACATGACTTGTAGAGTCTTGCTGGCTGGTAACAACAGTGAAAGTAGGCAAGCGGCTGGTTAGCTCAGTTGGCTAGAGCTTGGTGCTAATAATGCCAAGGTCGCAGGTTCGATCCCTGTACTGGCCATGCGGCTCCTCTGACAGTCAATATTTTGTGCCACTTGCGTGTATCCACATGGGTGCCAAAGATATAGGTCCAGGGACCTGCTGAAATAGCTCAGTTGGGAGAGCGTTAGACTGAAGATCTAAAGGTCCCTGGTTCAATCCCGGGTTTCGGCATTTGAGTTTGATCTCAGTGCTTGCACTGCAAGTTTTCAGCATTACAAAAAGTACCTTGTCATTATTACATTACAGTAGCTCAGGGTCTTCAATTCCTGTCCTGGAGGGCAGAAACACCTCTGTTTTTCATCCTCTCCTTCTAATCAGGGGCTAATTCAGACCTGGGACACCAGGTGAGTGCAATTAACTACCAGGTAGAAATAAAAACAGATGTGTTACGGCCCTCCAGGACCGGAATTGAAGAACCCTGCAGTAGCTTGTCGTAAGACTTAGCTGCAGGAAGTTTGAACTGGAGCTGACTTGAATCCTGAAAAATAACATGTGTTGGTGAATAAGGGCATCGATCCCACTACCTCTCACATGCTAAGCAAGCGCTCTACCATTTGAGCTAATTCCCCATCTTGTTAAAATAGACACAAGGAGCAATTAAGAGGGTTCAGCCTAGACAGTATATGATCTTGGCGCACTTGTTACTTTCCCCCACATCACTTGTAGAGTCTTGCTGGCTGGTAACAACAGTGAAAGTAGGCAAGCGGCTGGTTAGCTCAGTTGGCAAGAGCGTGGTTCTAATAATGCCAAGGTCGCAGGTTCGATCCCCGTAATGGCCATGCGGCTCCATCAGACAGTCAATATTTTGTGCCACTTGCGTGTATCCACATGGGTGCCAAAGATATAGGTCCAGGGACCTGCTGAAATAGCTCAGTTGGGAGAGCGTTAGACTGAAGATCTAAAGGTCCCTGGTTCAATCCCGGGTTTCGGCATTTGAGTTTGATCTCAGTGCTTGCACTGCAAGTTTTCAGCATTACAAAAAGTACCTTGTCATTATTACATTACAGTAGCTCAGGGTCTTCAATTCCTGTCCTGGAGGGCAGAAACACCTCTGTTTTTCATCCTCTCCTTCTAATCAGGGGCTAATTCAGACCTGGGACACCAGGTGAGTGCAATTAACTACCAGGTAGAAATAAAAACAGATGTGTTACGGCCCTCCAGGACCGGAATTGAAGAACCCTGCAGTAGCTTGTCGTAAGACTTAGCTGCAGGAAGTTTGAACTGGAGCTGACTTGAATCCTGAAAAATAACATGTGTTGGTGAATAAGGGCATCGATCCCACTACCTCTCACATGCTAAGCAAGCGCTCTACCATTTGAGCTAATTCCCCATCTTGTTAAAATAGACACAAGGAGCAATTAAGAGGGTTCAGCCTAGACAGTATATGATCTTGGCGCACTTGTTACTTTCCGCCACATCACTTGTAGAGTCTTGCTGGCTGGTAACAACAGTGAAAGTAGGCAAGCGGCTGGTTAGCTCAGTTGGCAAGAGCGTGGTTCTAATAATGCCAAGGTCGCAGGTTCGATCCCCGTAATGGCCATGCGGCTCCATCAGACAGTCAATATTTTGTGCCACTTGCGTGTATCCACATGGGTGCCAAAGACATAGTTCCAGAGACCTGCCGAAATAGCTCAGTTGGGAGAGCGTTAGACTGAAGATCTAAAGGTCCCTGGTTCGATCCCGGATTTCGGCATTTGAGTTTGATCTCAGTGCTTGCACTGCAAGTAGAATATGTGTTGTTTGTGGGCCTCAATCTTGCTGCATTCTAGATCATGTGATTGTCCTCAGAAAGTAAGGAATGTCTTTCTTTTTAGTGGGGCATCAGCATTACAAAAAGTACGTTGTCATTATTACACTACAGTAGCTTGTAGTAAGACTTAGATGCAGGAAGTGTGAACTGGAGCTGATTTGAATCCTGAAAAATAACAAGTGTTGGAGAATACGGGCATTGATCCCACTACCTGTCGCATGCTAAGCAAGCGCTCTACCATTTGAGCTAATTCCCCATCTGGTTAAAATAGACACAAGGTGCAATCAAGAGGGTTCGTCCTTGACAGGTTATGATCTTGGCGTACTTGTTACTTTTCGCCACATGACTTGTAGAGTCTTGCTGGCTGGTAACAACAGTGAAAGTAGGCAAGTGGCTGGTTAGCTCAGTTGGCTAGAGCTTGGTGCTAATAATGCCAAGGTTGCAGGTTCGATCCCCGTACTAGCCATGCAGCTCCTCTGACAGTCAATATTTTGTGCCACTTGCGTGTATCCACATGGGTGCCAAAGATATAGGTCCAGGGACCTGCCGAAATAGCTCAGTTGGGAGAGCGTTAGACTGAAGATCTAAAGGTCCCTGGTTTGATCCCGGGTTTCGGCATTTGAGTGTGAACTCAGTGCTTGCACTGCAAGTTTTCAGCATTACAAAAAGTACCTTGTCATTATTACATTACAGTAGCTCAGGGTTCTTCAATTCCTGTCCTGCAGGGCAGAAACACCTCTGTTTTTCATCCTCTCCTTCTAATCAGGGGCTAATTCAGACCTGGGACACCAGGTGAGTGCAATTAACTACCAGGTAGAAATAAAAACAGAAGTGTTACGGCCCTCCAGGACCGGAATTGAAGAACCCTGCAGTAGCTTGTCGTAAGACTTAGCTGCAGGAAGTTTGAACTGGAGCTGACTTGAATCCTGAAAAATAACATGTGTTGGTGAATAAGGGCATCGATCCCACTACCTCTCACATGCTAAGCAAGCGCTCTACCATTTGAGCTAATTCCCCATCTTGTTAAAATAGACACAAGGAGCAATTAAGAGGGTTCAGCCTAGACAGTATATGATCTTGGCGCACTTGTTACTTTCCGCCACATCACTTGTAGAGTCTTGCTGGCTGGTAACAACAGTGAAAGTAGGCAAGCGGCTGGTTAGCTCAGTTGGTAAGAGCGTGGTTCTAATAATGCCAAGGTCGCAGGTTCGATCCCCGTACTGGCCATGCGGCTCCATCAGACAGTCAATATTTTGTGCCACTTGCGTGTATCCACATGGGTGCCAAAGACATAGTTCCAGAGACCTGCCGAAATAGCTCAGTTGGGAGAGCGTTAGACTGAAGATCTAAAGGTCCCTGGTTCGATCCCGGGTTTCGGCATTTGAGTTTGATCTCAGTGCTTGCACTGCAAGTAGAATATGCGTTGTTTGTGGGCCTCAATCTTGCTGCATTCTAGATCATGTGATTGTCCTCAGAAAGTAAGGAATGTCTTTCTTTTTAGTGGGGCATCAGCATTACAAAAAGTACGTTGTCATTATTATACTACAGTAGCTTGTAGTAAGACGTAGATGCAGGAAGTGTGAACTGAAGCTGATTTGAATCCTGAAAAATAACATGTGTTGGAGAATACGGGCATCGATCCCGCTACCTCTCGCATGCTAAGCAAGCGCTCTACCATTTGAGCTAATTCCCCATCTGGTTAAAATAGACACAAGGTGCAATCAAGAGGGTTCGTCCTTGACAGGTTATGATCTTGGCGTACTTGTTACTTTTCGCCACATGACTTGTAGAGTCTTGCTGGCTGGTAACAACAGTGAAAGTAGGCAAGTGGCTGGTTAGCTCAGTTGGCTAGAGCTTGGTGCTAATAATGCCAAGGTCGCAGGTTCGATCCCCGTACTAGCCATGCAGCTCCTCTGACAGTCAATATTTTGTGCCACTTGCGTGTATCCACATGGGTGCCAAAGATATAGGTCCAGGGACCTGCCGAAATAGCTCAGTTGGGAGAGCGTTAGACTGAAGATCTAAAGGTCCCTGGTTTGATCCCGGGTTTCGGCATTTGAGTTTGATCTCAGTGCTTGCACTGCAAGTTTTCAGCATTACAAAAAGTACCTTGTCATTATTACATTACAGTAGCTCAGGGTTCTTCAATTCCTGTCCTGCAGGGCAGAAACACCTCTGTTTTTCATCCTCTCCTTCTAATCAGGGGCTAATTCAGACCTGGGACACCAGGTGAGTGCAATTAACTACCAGGTAGAAATAAAAACAGAAGTGTTACGGCCCTCCAGGACCGGAATTTAAGAACCCTGCAGTAGCTTGTCGTAAGACTTAGCTGCAGGAAGTTTGAACTGGAGCTGACTTGAATCCTGAAAAATAACATGTGTTGGTGAATAAGGGCATCGATCCCACTACCTCTCACATGCTAAGCAAGCGCTCTACCATTTGAGCTAATTCCCCATCTGGTTAAAATAGACACAAGGAGCAATTAAGAGGGTTCAGCCTAGACAGTATATGATCTTGGCGCACTTGTTACTTTCCGCCACATCACTTGTAGAGTCTTGCTGGCTGGTAACAACAGTGAAAGTAGGCAAGCGGCTGGTTAGCTCAGTTGGCAAGAGCGTGGTTCTAATAATGCCAAGGTCGCAGGTTTGATCCCCGTACTGGCCATGCGGCTCCATCAGACAGTC
The DNA here is from genome assembly GCF_964263955.1 of Coregonus lavaretus. Classification (NCBI taxonomy): domain Eukaryota; kingdom Metazoa; phylum Chordata; class Actinopteri; order Salmoniformes; family Salmonidae; genus Coregonus; species Coregonus lavaretus. The sequence continues at coordinate 18,918,753 of NC_139990.1, forward strand.
AATATTTTGTGCCACTTGCGTGTATCCACATGGGTGCCAAAGACATAATTCCAGAGACCTGCCGAAATAGCTCAGTTGGGAGAGCGTTAGACTGAAGATCTAAAGGTCCCTGGTTCGATCCCGGGTTTCGGCATTTGAGTTTGATCTCAGTGCTTGCACTGCATGTAGAATATGTGTTGTTTGTGGGCCTCAATCTTGCTGCATTCTAGATCATGTGATTGTCCTCAGAAAGTAAGGAATGTCTTTCTTTTTAGTGGGGCATCAGCATTACAAAAAGTAAGTAGTCATTATTACACTACAGTAGCTTGTAGTAAGACTTAGCTGCAGGAAGTGTGAACAGGAGCTGATTTGAATCCTGAAAAATAACATGTGTTGGAGAATACGGGCATTGATCCCGCTACCTCTCGCATGCTAAGCAAGCACTCTACCATTTGAGCTAATTCCCCATCTGGTTAAAATAGACACAAGGTGCAATCAAGAGGGTTCGTCCTTGACAGGTTATGATCTTGGCGTACTTGTTACTTTTCGCCACATGACTTGTAGAGTCTTACTGGCTGGTAACAACAGTGAAAGTAGGCAAGTGGCTGGTTAGCTCAGTTGGCTAGAGCTTGGTGCTAATAATGCCAAGGTCGCAGGTTCGATCCAGGTACTGGCCATGCGGCTCCTCTGACAGTCAATATTTTGTGCCACTTGCGTGTATCCACATGGGTGCCAAAGATATAGGTCCAGGGACCTGCCGAAATAGCTCAGTTGGGAGAGCGTTAGACTGAAGATCTAAAGGTCCCTGGTTCGATCCCGGGTTTCGGCATTTGCGTTTGATCTCAGTGCTTGCACTGCAAGTTTTCAGCATTACAAAAAGTACCTTGTCATTATTACATTACAGTAGCTCAGGGTCTTCAATTCCTGTCCTGGAGGGCAGAAACACATCTGTTTTTCATCCTCTCCTTCTAATCAGGGGCTAATTCAGACCTGGGACACCAGGTGAGTGCAATTAACTACCAGGTAGAAATAAAAACAGAAGTGTTACGGCCCTCCAGGACCGGAATTGAAGAACCCTGCAGTAGCTTGTCGTAAGACTTAGCTGCAGGAAGTTTGAACTGGAGCTGACTTGAATCCTGAAAAATAACATGTGTTGGTGAATAAGGGCATCGATCCCACTACCTCTCACATGCTAAGCAAGCGCTCTACCATTTGAGCTAATTCCCCATCTGGTTAAAATAGACACAAGGAGCAATTAAGAGGGTTCAGCCTAGACAGTATATGATCTTGGCGCACTTGTTACTTTCCGCCACATCACTTGTAGAGTCTTGCTGGCTGGTAACAACAGTGAAAGTAGGCAAGCGGCTGGTTAGCTCATTTGGCAAGAGCGTGGTTCTAATAATGCCAAGGTCGCAGGTTCGATCCCCGTAATGGCCATGCGGCTCCATCAGACAGTCAATATTTTGTGCCACTTGCGTGTATCCACATGGGTGCCAAAGACATAGTTCCAGAGACCTGCCGAAATAGCTCAGTTGGGAGAGCGTTAGACTGAAGATCTGAAGGTCCCTGGTTCGATCCTGGGTTTCGGCATTTGAGTTTGATCTCAGTGCTTGCACTGCAAGTAGAATGTGCGTTGTTTGTGGGCCTCAATCTTGCTGCATTCTAGATCATGTGATTGTCCTCAGAAAGTAAGGAATGTCTTTCTTTTTAGTGGGGCATCAGCATTACAAAAAGTACGTTGTCATTATTATACTACAGTAGCTTGTAGTAAGACGTAGATGCAGGAAGTATGAACTGAAGCTGATTTGAATCCTGAAAAATAACATGTGTTGGAGAATACGGGCATCGATCCCGCTACCTCTCGCATGCTAAGCAAGCGCTCTACCATTTGAGCTAATTCCCCATCTGGTTAAAATAGACACAAGGTGCAATCAAGAGGGTTCGTCCTTGACAGGTTATGATCTTGGCGTACTTGTTACTTTTCGCCACATGACTTGTAGAGTCTTGCTGGCTGGTAACAACAGTGAAAGTAGGCAAGTGGCTGGTTAGCTCAGTTGGCTAGAGCTTGGTGCTAATAATGCCAAGGTCGCAGGTTCGATCCCTGTACTGGCCATGCGGCTCCTCTGACAGTCAATATTTTGTGCCACTTGCGTGTATCCACATGGGTGCCAAAGATATAGGTCCAGGGACCTGCTGAAATAGCTCAGTTGGGAGAGCGTTAGACTGAAGATCTAAAGGTCGCTGGTTCAATCCCGGGTTTCGGCATTTGAGTTTGATCTCAGTGCTTGCACTGCAAGTTTTCAGCATTACAAAAAGTACCTTGTCATTATTACATTACAGTAGCTCAGGGTCTTCAATTCCTGTCCTGGAGGGCAGAAACACCTCTGTTTTTCATCCTCTCCTTCTAATCAGGGGCTAATTCAGACCTGGGACACCAGGTGAGTGCAATTAACTACCAGGTAGAAATAAAAACAGATGTGTTACGGCCCTCCAGGACCGGAATTGAAGAACCCTGCAGTAGCTTGTCGTAAGACTTAGCTGCAGGAAGTTTGAACTGGAGCTGACTTGAATCCTGAAAAATAACATGTGTTGGTGAATAAGGGCATCGATCCCACTACCTCTCACATGCTAAGCAAGCGCTCTACCATTTGAGCTAATTCCCCATCTTGTTAAAATAGACACAAGGAGCAATTAAGAGGGTTCAGCCTAGACAGTATATGATCTTGGCGCACTTGTTACTTTCCCCCACATCACTTGTAGAGTCTTGCTGGCTGGTAACAACAGTGAAAGTAGGCAAGCGGCTGGTTAGCTCAGTTGGCAAGAGCGTGGTTCTAATAATGCCAAGGTCGCAGGTTCGATCCCCGTAATGGCCATGCGGCTCCATCAGACAGTCAATATTTTGTGCCACTTGCGTGTATCCACATGGGTGCCAAAGATATAGGTCCAGGGACCTGCTGAAATAGCTCAGTTGGGAGAGCGTTAGACTGAAGATCTAAAGGTCCCTGGTTCAATCCCGGGTTTCGGCATTTGAGTTTGATCTCAGTGCTTGCACTGCAAGTTTTCAGCATTACAAAAAGTACCTTGTCATTATTACATTACAGTAGCTCAGGGTCTTCAATTCCTGTCCTGGAGGGCAGAAACACCTCTGTTTTTCATCCTCTCCTTCTAATCAGGGGCTAATTCAGACCTGGGACACCAGGTGAGTGCAATTAACTACCAGGTAGAAATAAAAACAGATGTGTTACGGCCCTCCAGGACCGGAATTGAAGAACCCTGCAGTAGCTTGTCGTAAGACTTAGCTGCAGGAAGTTTGAACTGGAGCTGACTTGAATCCTGAAAAATAACATGTGTTGGTGAATAAGGGCATCGATCCCACTACCTCTCACATGCTAAGCAAGCGCTCTACCATTTGAGCTAATTCCCCATCTTGTTAAAATAGACACAAGGAGCAATTAAGAGGGTTCAGCCTAGACAGTATATGATCTTGGCGCACTTGTTACTTTCCGCCACATCACTTGTAGAGTCTTGCTGGCTGGTAACAACAGTGAAAGTAGGCAAGCGGCTGGTTAGCTCAGTTGGCAAGAGCGTGGTTCTAATAATGCCAAGGTCGCAGGTTCGATCCCCGTAATGGCCATGCGGCTCCATCAGACAGTCAATATTTTGTGCCACTTGCGTGTATCCACATGGGTGCCAAAGACATAGTTCCAGAGACCTGCCGAAATAGCTCAGTTGGGAGAGCGTTAGACTGAAGATCTAAAGGTCCCTGGTTCGATCCCGGATTTCGGCATTTGAGTTTGATCTCAGTGCTTGCACTGCAAGTAGAATATGTGTTGTTTGTGGGCCTCAATCTTGCTGCATTCTAGATCATGTGATTGTCCTCAGAAAGTAAGGAATGTCTTTCTTTTTAGTGGGGCATCAGCATTACAAAAAGTACGTTGTCATTATTACACTACAGTAGCTTGTAGTAAGACTTAGATGCAGGAAGTGTGAACTGGAGCTGATTTGAATCCTGAAAAATAACAAGTGTTGGAGAATACGGGCATTGATCCCACTACCTGTCGCATGCTAAGCAAGCGCTCTACCATTTGAGCTAATTCCCCATCTGGTTAAAATAGACACAAGGTGCAATCAAGAGGGTTCGTCCTTGACAGGTTATGATCTTGGCGTACTTGTTACTTTTCGCCACATGACTTGTAGAGTCTTGCTGGCTGGTAACAATAGTGAAAGTAGGCAAGTGGCTGGTTAGCTCAGTTGGCTAGAGCTTGGTGCTAATAATGCCAAGGTTGCAGGTTCGATCCCCGTACTAGCCATGCAGCTCCTCTGACAGTCAATATTTTGTGCCACTTGCGTGTATCCACATGGGTGCCAAAGATATAGGTCCAGGGACCTGCCGAAATAGCTCAGTTGGGAGAGCGTTAGACTGAAGATCTAAAGGTCCCTGGTTTGATCCTGGGTTTCGGCATTTGAGTGTGAACTCAGTGCTTGCACTGCAAGTTTTCAGCATTACAAAAAGTACCTTGTCATTATTACATTACAGTAGCTCAGGGTTCTTCAATTCCTGTCCTGCAGGGCAGAAACACCTCTGTTTTTCATCCTCTCCTTCTAATCAGGGGCTAATTCAGACCTGGGACACCAGGTGAGTGCAATTAACTACCAGGTAGAAATAAAAACAGAAGTGTTACGGCCCTCCAGGACCGGAATTGAAGAACCCTGCAGTAGCTTGTCGTAAGACTTAGCTGCAGGAAGTTTGAACTGGAGCTGACTTGAATCCTGAAAAATAACATGTGTTGGTGAATAAGGGCATCGATCCCACTACCTCTCACATGCTAAGCAAGCGCTCTACCATTTGAGCTAATTCCCCATCTGGTTAAAATAGACACAAGGAGCAATTAAGAGGGTTCAGCCTAGACAGTATATGATCTTGGCGCACTTGTTACTTTCCGCCACATCACTTGTAGAGTCTTGCTGGCTGGTAACAACAGTGAAAGTAGGCAAGCGGCTGGTTAGCTCAGTTGGTAAGAGCGTGGTTCTAATAATGCCAAGGTCGCAGGTTCGATCCCCGTACTGGCCATGCGGCTCCATCAGACAGTCAATATTTTGTGCCACTTGCGTGTATCCACATGGGTGCCAAAGACATAGTTCCAGAGACCTGCCGAAATAGCTCAGTTGGGAGAGCGTTAGACTGAAGATCTAAAGGTCCCTGGTTCGATCCCGGGTTTCGGCATTTGAGTTTGATCTCAGTGCTTGCACTGCAAGTAGAATATGCGTTGTTTGTGGGCCTCAATCTTGCTGCATTCTAGATCATGTGATTGTCCTCAGAAAGTAAGGAATGTCTTTCTTTTTAGTGGGGCATCAGCATTACAAAAAGTACGTTGTCATTATTATACTACAGTAGCTTGTAGTAAGACGTAGATGCAGGAAGTGTGAACTGAAGCTGATTTGAATCCTGAAAAATAACATGTGTTGGAGAATACGGGCATCGATCCCGCTACCTCTCGCATGCTAAGCAAGCGCTCTACCATTTGAGCTAATTCCCCATCTGGTTAAAATAGACACAAGGAGCAATTAAGAGGGTTCAGCCTAGACAGTATATGATCTTGGCGCACTTGTTACTTTCCGCCACATTACTTGTAGAGTCTTGCTGGCTGGTAACAACAGTGAAAGTAGGCAAGCGGCTGGTTAGCTCAGTTGGCAAGAGCGTGGTTCTAATAATGCCAAGGTCGCAGGTTTGATCCCCGTACTGGCCATGCGTCTCCTTCAGACAGTCAATATTTTGTGCCACTTGCGTGTATCCACATGGGTGCCAAAGACATAGTTCCAGAGACCTGCCGAAATAGTTCAGTTGGGAGAGCGTTAGACTGAAGATCTAAAGGTCCCTGGTTCGATCCCGGGTTTCGGCATTTGAGTTTGATCTCAGTGCTTGCACTGCAAGTAGAATATGCGTTGTTTGTGGGCCTCAATCTTGCTGCATTCTAGATCATGTGATTGTCCTCAGAAAGTAAGGAATGTCTTTCTTTTTAGTGGGGCATCAGCATTACAAAAAGTACGTTGTCATTATTATACTACAGTAGCTTGTAGTAAGACGTAGATGCAGGAAGTGTGAACTGAAGCTGATTTGAATCCTGAAAAATAACATGTGTTGGAGAATACGGGCATCGATCCCGCTACCTCTCGCATGCTAAGCAAGCGCTCTACCATTTGAGCTAATTCCCCATCTGGTTAAAATAGACACAAGGTGCAATCAAGAGGGTTCGTCCTTGACAGGTTATGATCTTGGCGTACTTGTTACTTTTCGCCACATGACTTGTAGAGTCTTGCTGGCTGGTAACAACAGTGAAAGTAGGCAAGTGGCTGGTTAGCTCAGTTGGCTAGAGCTTGGTGCTAATAATGCCAAGGTCGCAGGTTCGATCCCCGTACTAGCCATGCAGCTCCTCTGACAGTCAATATTTTGTGCCACTTGCGTGTATCCACATGGGTGCCAAAGATATAGGTCCAGGGACCTGCCGAAATAGCTCAGTTGGGAGAGCGTTAGACTGAAGATCTAAAGGTCCCTGGTTTGATCCCGGGTTTCGGCATTTGAGTTTGATCTCAGTGCTTGCACTGCAAGTTTTCAGCATTACAAAAAGTACCTTGTCATTATTACATTACAGTAGCTCAGGGTTCTTCAATTCCTGTCCTGCAGGGCAGAAACACCTCTGTTTTTCATCCTCTCCTTCTAATCAGGGGCTAATTCAGACCTGGGACACCAGGTGAGTGCAATTAACTACCAGGTAGAAATAAAAACAGAAGTGTTACGGCCCTCCAGGACCGGAATTGAAGAACCCTGCAGTAGCTTGTCGTAAGACTTAGCTGCAGGAAGTTTGAACTGGAGCTGACTTGAATCCTGAAAAATAACATGTGTTGGTGAATAAGGGCATCGATCCCACTACCTCTCACATGCTAAGCAAGCGCTCTACCATTTGAGCTAATTCCCCATCTGGTTAAAATAGACACAAGGAGCAATTAAGAGGGTTCAGCCTAGACAGTATATGATCTTGGCGCACTTGTTACTTTCCGCCACATCACTTGTAGAGTCTTGCTGGCTGGTAACAACAGTGAAAGTAGGCAAGCGGCTGGTTAGCTCAGTTGGCAAGAGCGTGGTTCAAATAATGCCAAGGTCGCAGGTTTGATCCCTGTACTGGCCATGCGGCTCCATCAGACAGTCAATATTTTGTGCCACTTGCGTGTATCCACATGGGTGCCAAAGACATAATTCCAGAGACCTGCCGAAATAGCTCAGTTGGGAGAGCGTTAGACTGAAGATCTAAAGGTCCCTGGTTCGATCCCGGGTTTCGGCATTTGAGTTTGATCTCAGTGCTTGCACTGCAAGTAGAATATGTGTTGTTTGTGGGCCTCAATCTTGCTGCATTCTAGATCATGTGATTGTCCTCAGAAAGTAAGGAATGTCTTTCTTTTTAGTGGGGCATCAGCATTACAAAAAGTACGTTGTCATTATTACACTACAGTAGCTTGTAGTAAGACTTAGATGCAGGAAGTGTGAACTGGAGCTGATTTGAATCCTGAAAAATAACATGTGTTGGAGAATACGGGCATTGATCCCACTACCTGTCGCATGCTAAGCAAGCGCTCTACCATTTGAGCTAATTCCCCATCTGGTTAAAATAGACACAAGGTGCAATCAAGAGGGTTCGTCCTTGACAGGTTATGATCTTGGCGTACTTGTTACTTTTCGCCACATGACTTGTAGAGTCTTGCTGGCTGGTAACAATAGTGAAAGTAGGCAAGTGGCTGGTTAGCTCAGTTGGCTAGAGCTTGGTGCTAATAATGCCAAGGTCGCAGGTTCGATCCCCGTACTGGCCATGCGGCTCCTCTGACAGTCAATATTTTGTGCCACTTGCGTGTATCCACATGGGTGCCAAAGATATAGGTCCAGGGACCTGACGAAATAGCTCAGTTGGGAGAGCGTTAGACTGAAGATCTAAAGGTCCCTGGTTTGATCCCGGGTTTTGGCATTTGAGTTTGATCTCAGTGCTTGCACTGCAAGTTTTCAGCATTACAAAAAGTACCTTGTCATTATTACATTACAGTAGCTCAGGGTTCTTCAATTCCTGTCCTGCAGGGCAGAAACACCTCTGTTTTTCATCCTCTCCTTCTAATCAGGGGCTAATTCAGACCTGGGACACCAGGTGAGTGCAATTAACTACCAGGTAGAAATAAAAACAGAAGTGTTACGGCCCTCCAGGACCGGAATTGAAGAACCCTGCAGTAGCTTGTCGTAAGACTTAGCTGCAGGAAGTTTGAACTGGAGCTGACTTGAATCCTGAAAAATAACATGTGTTGGTGAATAAGGGCATCGATCCCACTACCTCTCACATGCTAAGCAAGCGCTCTACCATTTGAGCTAATTCCCCATCTGGTTAAAATAGACACAAGGAGCAATTAAGAGGGTTCAGCCTAGACAGTATATGATCTTGGCGCACTTGTTACTTTCCGCCACATCACTTGTAGAGTCTTGCTGGCTGGTAACAACAGTGAAAGTAGGCAAGCGGCTGGTTAGCTCAGTTGGTAAGAGCGTGGTTCTAATAATGCCAAGGTCGCAGGTTCGATCCCCGTACTGGCCATGCGGCTCCATCAGACAGTCAATATTTTGTGCCACTTGCGTGTATCCACATGGGTGCCAAAGACATAGTTCCAGAGACCTGCCGAAATAGCTCAGTTGGGAGAGCGTTAGACTGAAGATCTAAAGGTCCCTGGTTCGGTTTCGGCATTTGAGTTTGATCTCAGTGCTTGCACTGCAAGTAGAATATGTGTTGTTTGTGGGCCTCAATCTTGCTGCATTCTAGATCATGTGATTGTCCTCAGAAAGTAAGGAATGTCTTTCTTTTTAGTGGGGCATCAGCATTACAAAAAGTACGTTGTCATTATTACACTACAGTAGTTTGTAGTAAGACTTAGATGCAGGAAGTGTGAACTGGAGCTGATTTGAATCCTGAAAAATAACATGTGTTGGAGAAAACAGGCATTGATCCCACTACCTGTCGCATGCTAAGCAAGCGCTCTACCATTTGAGCTAATTCCCCATCTGGTTAAAATAGACACAAGGTGCAATCAAGAGGGTTCGTCCTTGACAGGTTATGATCTTGGCGTACTTGTTACTTTTCGCCACATGACTTGTAGAGTCTTGCTGCCTGGTAACAACAGTGAAAGTAGGCAAGTGGCTGGTTAGCTCAGTTGGCTAGAGCTTGGTGCTACTAATGCCAAGGTCGCAGGTTTGATCCCTGTACTGGCCATGCGGCTCCTCTGACAGTCAATATTTTGTGCCACTTGCGTGTATCCACATGGGTGCCAAAGATATAGGTCCAGGGACCTGCCGAAATAGCTCAGTTGGGAGAGTGTTAGACTGAAGATCTAAAGGTCCCTGGTTCGATCCCGGGTTTCGGCATTTGAGTTTGATCTCAGTGCTTGCACTGCAAGTTTTCAGCATTACAAAAAGTACCTTGTCATTATTACATTATAGTAGCTCAGGGTTCTTCAATTCCTGTCCTGCAGGGCAGAAACACCTCTGTTTTTCATCCTCTCCTTCTAATCAGGGGCTAATTCAGACCTGGGACACCAGGTGAGTGCAATTAACTACCAGGTAGAAATAAAAACAGAAGTGTTACGGCCCTCCAGGACCGGAATTGAAGAACCCTGCAGTAGCTTGTCGTAAGACTTAGCTGCAGGAAGTTTGAACTGGAGCTGACTTGAATCCTGAAAAATAACATGTGTTGGTGAATAAGGGCATCGATCCCACTACCTCTCACATGCTAAGCAAGCGCTCTACCATTTGAGCTAATTCCCCATCTGGTTAAAATAGACACAAGGAGCAATTAAAAGGGTTCAGCCTAGACAGTATATGATCTTGGCGCACTTGTTACTTTCCGCCACATCACTTGTAGAGTCTTGCTGGCTGGTAACAACAGTGAAAGTAGGCAAGCGGCTGGTTAGCTCAGTTGGTAAGAGCGTGGTTCTAATAATGCCAAGGTCGCAGGTTCGATCCCTGTACTGGCCATGCGGCTCCATCAGACAGTCAATATTTTGTGCCACTTGCGTGTATCCACATGGGTGCCAAAGACATAGTTCCAGAGACCTGCCGAAATAGCTCAGTTGGGAGAGCGTTAGACTGAAGATCTAAAGGTCCCTGGTTCGATCCAGGGTTTCGGCATTTGAGTTTGATCTCAGTGCTTGCACTGCAAGTAGAATATGCGTTGTTTGTGGGCCTCAATCTTGCTGCATTCTAGATCATGTGATTGTCCTCAGAAAGTAAGGAATGTCTTTCTTTTTAGTGGGGCATCAGCATTACAAAAAGTACGTTGTCATTATTATACTACAGTAGCTTGTAGTAAGACGTAGATGCAGGAAGTGTGAACTGAAGCTGATTTGAATCCTGAAAAATAACATGTGTTGGAGAATACGGGCATCGATCCCACTACCTCTCGCATGCTAAGCAAGCGCTCTACCATTTGAGCTAATTCCCCATCTGGTTAAAATAGACACAAGGTGCAATCAAGAGGGTTCGTCCTTGACAGGTTATGATCTTGGCGTACTTGTTACTTTTCGCCACATGACTTGTAGAGTCTTGCTGGCTGGTAACAATAGTGAAAGTAGGCAAGTGGCTGGTTAGCTCAGTTGGCTAGAGCTTGGTGCTAATAATGCCAAGGTCGCAGTTTCGATCCCCGTACTGGCCATGCGGCTCCTCTGACAGTCAATATTTTGTGCCACTTGCGTGTATCCACATGGGTGCCAAAGATATATGTCCAGGGACCTGCTGAAATAGCTCAGTTGGGAGAGCGTTAGACTGAAGATCTAAAGGTCCCTGGTTTGATCCCGGGTTTCGGCATTTGAGTTTGATCTCAGTGCTTGCACTGCAAGTTTTCAGCATTACAAAAAGTACCTTGTCATTATTACATTACAGTAGCTCAGGGTTCTTCAATTCCTGTCCTGCAGGGCAGAAACACCTCTGTTTTTCATCCTCTCCTTCTAATCAGGGGCTAATTCAGACCTGGGACACCAGGTGAGTGCAATTAACTACCAGGTAGAAATAAAAACAGAAGTGTTACGGCCCTCCAGGACCGGAATTGAAGAACCCTGCAGTAGCTTGTCGTAAGTCTTATCTGCAGGAAGTTTGAACTGGAGCTGACTTGAATCCTGAAAAATAACATGTGTTGGTGAATAAGGGTATCGATCCCACTACCTCTCACATGCTAAGCAAGCGCTCTACCATTTGAGCTAATTCCCCATCTGGTTAAAATAGACACAAGGAGCAATTAAGAGGGTTCAGCCTAGACAGTATATGATCTTGGCGCACTTGTTACTTTCCGCCACATCACTTGTAGAGTCTTGCTGGCTGGTAACAACAGTGAAAGTAGGCAAGCGGCTGGTTAGCTCAGTTGGCAAGAGCGTGGTTCTAATAATGCCAAGGTCGCAGGTTCGATCCCCGTACTGGCCATGCGGCTCCATCAGACAGTCAATATTTTGTGCCACTTGCGTGTATCCACATGGGTGCCAAAGACATAGTTCCAGAGACCTGCCGAAATAGCTCAGTTTGGAGAGCGTTAGACTGAAGATCTAAAGGTCCCTGGTTCGATCCCGGGTTTCGGCATTTGAGTTTGATCTCAGTGCTTGCACTGCAAGTAGAATATGTGTTGTTTGTGGGCCTCAATCTTGCTGCATTCTAGATCATGTGATTGTCCTCAGAAAGTAAGGAATGTCTTTCTTTTTAGTGGGGCATCAGCATTACAAAAAGTACGTTGTCATTATTACACTACAGTAGCTTGTAGTAAGACTTAGATGCAGGAAGTGTGAACTGGAGCTGATTTGAATCCTGAAAAATAACATGTGTTGGAGAATACGGGCATTGATCCCACTACCTGTCGCATGCTAAGCAAGCGCTCTACCATTTGAGCTAATTCCCCATCTGGTTAAAATAGACACAAGGTGCAATCAAGAGGGTTCGTCCTTGACAGGTTATGATCTTGGCGTACTTGTTACTTTTCGCCACATGACTTGTAGAGTCTTGCTGGCTGGTAACAACAGTGAAAGTAGGCAAGTGGCTGGTTAGCTCAGTTGGCTAGAGCTTGGTGCTACTAATGCCAAGGTCGCAGGTTCGATCCCCGTACTGGCCAAGCGGCTCCTCTGACAGTCAATATTTTGTGCCACTTGCGTGTATCCACATGGGTGCCAAAGATATAGGTCCAGGGACCTGCTGAAATAGCTCAGTTGGGAGAGCGTTAGACTGAAGATCTAAAGGTCCCTGGTTTGATCCCGGGTTTCGGCATTTGAGTTTGATCTCAGTGCTTGCACTGCAAGTTTTCAGCATTACAAAAAGTACCTTGTCATTATTACATTACAGTAGCTCAGGGTTCTTCAATTCCTGTCCTGCAGGGCAGAAACACCTCTGTTTTTCATCCTCTCCTTCTAATCAGGGGCTAATTCAGACCTGGGACACCAGGTGAGTGCAATTAACTACCAGGTAGAAATAAAAACAGAAGTGTTACGGCCCTCCAGGACCGGAATTGAAGAACCCTGCAGTAGCTTGTCGTAAGACTTAGCTGCAGGAAGTTTGAACTGGAGCTGACTTGAATCCTGAAAAATAACATGTGTTGGTGAATAAGGGCATCGATCCCACTACCTCTCACATGCTAAGCAAGCGCTCTACCATTTGAGCTAATTCCCCATCTGGTTAAAATAGACACAAGGAGCAATTAAGAGGGTTCAGCCTAGACAGTATATGATCTTGGCGCACTTGTTACTTTCCGCCACATCACTTGTAGAGTCTTGCTGGCTGGTAACAACAGTGAAAGTAGGCAAGCGGCTGGTTAGCTCAGTTGGTAAGAGCGTGGTTCTAATAATGCCAAGGTCGCAGGTTCGATCCCCGTACTGGCCATGCGGCTCCATCAGACAGTCAATATTTTGTGCCACTTGCGTGTATCCACATGGGTGCCAAAGACATAGTTCCAGAGACCTGCCGAAATAGCTCAGTTGGGAGAGCGTTAGACTGAAGATCTAAAGGTCCCTGGTTCGGTTTCGGCATTTGAGTTTGATCTCAGTGCTTGCACTGCAAGTAGAATATGTGTTGTTTGTGGGCCTCAATCTTGCTGCATTCTAGATCATGTGATTGTCCTCAGAAAGTAAGGAATGTCTTTCTTTTTAGTGGGGCATCAGCATTACAAAAAGTACGTTGTCATTATTACACTACAGTAGTTTGTAGTAAGACTTAGATGCAGGAAGTGTGAACTGGAGCTGATTTGAATCCTGAAAAATAACATGTGTTGGAGAAAACAGGCATTGATCCCACTACCTGTCGCATGCTAAGCAAGCGCTCTACCATTTGAGCTAATTCCCCATCTGGTTAAAATAGACACAAGGTGCAATCAAGAGGGTTCGTCCTTGACAGGTTATGATCTTGGCGTACTTGTTACTTTTCGCCACATGACTTGTAGAGTCTTGCTGCCTGGTAACAACAGTGAAAGTAGGCAAGTGGCTGGTTAGCTCAGTTGGCTAGAGCTTGGTGCTACTAATGCCAAGGTCGCAGGTTTGATCCCTGTACTGGCCATGCGGCTCCTCTGACAGTCAATATTTTGTGCCACTTGCGTGTATCCACATGGGTGCCAAAGATATAGGTCCAGGGACCTGCCGAAATAGCTCAGTTGGGAGAGTGTTAGACTGAAGATCTAAAGGTCCCTGGTTCGATCCCGGGTTTCGGCATTTGAGTTTGATCTCAGTGCTTGCACTGCAAGTTTTCAGCATTACAAAAAGTACCTTGTCATTATTACATTACAGTAGCTCAGGGTTCTTCAATTCCTGTCCTGCAGGGCAGAAACACCTCTGTTTTTCATCCTCTCCTTCTAATCAGGGGCTAATTCAGACCTGGGACACCAGGTGAGTGCAATTAACTACCAGGTAGAAATAAAAACAGAAGTGTTACGGCCCTCCAGGACCGGAATTGAAGAACCCTGCAGTAGCTTGTCGTAAGACTTAGCTGCAGGAAGTTTGAACTGGAGCTGACTTGAATCCTGAAAAATAACATGTGTTGGTGAATAAGGGCATCGATCCCACTACCTCTCACATGCTAAGCAAGCGCTCTACCATTTGAGCTAATTCCCCATCTGGTTAAAATAGACACAAGGAGCAATTAAGAGGGTTCAGCCTAGACAGTATATGATCTTGGCGCACTTGTTACTTTCCGCCACATCACTTGTAGAGTCTTGCTGGCTGGTAACAACAGTGAAAGTAGGCAAGCGGCTGGTTAGCTCAGTTGGTAAGAGCGTGGTTCTAATAATGCCAAGGTCGCAGGTTCGATCCCCGTACTGGCCATGCGGCTCCATCAGACAGTCAATATTTTGTGCCACTTGCGTGTATCCACATGGGTGCCAAAGACATAGTTCCAGAGACCTGCCGAAATAGCTCAGTTGGGAGAGCGTTAGACTGAAGATCTAAAGGTCCCTGGTTCGGTTTCGGCATTTGAGTTTGATCTCAGTGCTTGCACTGCAAGTAGAATATGTGTTGTTTGTGGGCCTCAATCTTGCTGCATTCTAGATCATGTGATTGTCCTCAGAAAGTAAGGAATGTCTTTCTTTTTAGTGGGGCATCAGCATTACAAAAAGTACGTTGTCATTATTACACTACAGTAGTTTGTAGTAAGACTTAGATGCAGGAAGTGTGAACTGGAGCTGATTTGAATCCTGAAAAATAACATGTGTTGGAGAAAACAGGCATTGATCCCACTACCTGTCGCATGCTAAGCAAGCGCTCTACCATTTGAGCTAATTCCCCATCTGGTTAAAATAGACACAAGGTGCAATCAAGAGGGTTCGTCCTTGACAGGTTATGATCTTGGCGTACTTGTTACTTTTCGCCACATGACTTGTAGAGTCTTGCTGCCTGGTAACAACAGTGAAAGTAGGCAAGTGGCTGGTTAGCTCAGTTGGCTAGAGCTTGGTGCTACTAATGCCAAGGTCGCAGGTTTGATCCCTGTACTGGCCATGCGGCTCCTCTGACAGTCAATATTTTGTGCCACTTGCGTGTATCCACATGGGTGCCAAAGATATAGGTCCAGGGACCTGCCGAAATAGCTCAGTTGGGAGAGTGTTAGACTGAAGATCTAAAGGTCCCTGGTTCGATCCCGGGTTTCGGCATTTGAGTTTGATCTCAGTGCTTGCACTGCAAGTTTTCAGCATTACAAAAAGTACCTTGTCATTATTACATTATAGTAGCTCAGGGTTCTTCAATTCCTGTCCTGCAGGGCAGAAACACCTCTGTTTTTCATCCTCTCCTTCTAATCAGGGGCTAATTCAGACCTGGGACACCAGGTGAGTGCAATTAACTACCAGGTAGAAATAAAAACAGAAGTGTTACGGCCCTCCAGGACCGGAATTGAAGAACCCTGCAGTAGCTTGTCGTAAGACTTAGCTGCAGGAAGTTTGAACTGGAGCTGACTTGAATCCTGAAAAATAACATGTGTTGGTGAATAAGGGCATCGATCCCACTACCTCTCACATGCTAAGCAAGCGCTCTACCATTTGAGCTAATTCCCCATCTGGTTAAAATAGACACAAGGAGCAATTAAAAGGGTTCAGCCTAGACAGTATATGATCTTGGCGCACTTGTTACTTTCCGCCACATCACTTGTAGAGTCTTGCTGGCTGGTAACAACAGTGAAAGTAGGCAAGCGGCTGGTTAGCTCAGTTGGTAAGAGCGTGGTTCTAATAATGCCAAGGTCGCAGGTTCGATCCCCGTACTGGCCATGCGGCTCCATCAGACAGTCAATATTTTGTGCCACTTGCGTGTATCCACATGGGTGCCAAAGACATAGTTCCAGAGACCTGCCGAAATAGCTCAGTTGGGAGAGCGTTAGACTGAAGATCTAAAGGTCCCTGGTTCGATCCCGGGTTTCGGCATTTGAGTTTGATCTCAGTGCTTGCACTGCAAGTAGAATATGCGTTGTTTGTGGGCCTCAATCTTGCTGCATTCTAGATCATGTGATTGTCCTCAGAAAGTAAGGAATGTCTTTCTTTTTAGTGGGGCATCAGCATTACAAAAAGTACGTTGTCATTATTATACTACAGTAGCTTGTAGTAAGACGTAGATGCAGGAAGTGTGAACTGAAGCTGATTTGAATCCTGAAAAATAACATGTGTTGGAGAATACGGGCATCGATCCCACTACCTCTCGCATGCTAAGCAAGCGCTCTACCATTTGAGCTAATTCCCCATCTGGTTAAAATAGACACAAGGTGCAATCAAGAGGGTTCGTCCTTGACAGGTTATGATCTTGGCGTACTTGTTACTTTTCGCCACATGACTTGTAGAGTCTTGCTGGCTGGTAACAATAGTGAAAGTAGGCAAGTGGCTGGTTAGCTCAGTTGGCTAGAGCTTGGTGCTAATAATGCCAAGGTCGCAGTTTCGATCCCCGTACTGGCCATGCGGCTCCTCTGACAGTCAATATTTTGTGCCACTTGCGTGTATCCACATGGGTGCCAAAGATATAGGTCCAGGGACCTGCTGAAATAGCTCAGTTGGGAGAGCGTTAGACTGAAGATCTAAAGGTCCCTGGTTTGATCCCGGGTTTCGGCATTTGAGTTTGATCTCAGTGCTTGCACTGCAAGTTTTCAGCATTACAAAAAGTACCTTGTCATTATTACGTTACAGTAGCTCAGGGTTCTTCAATTCCTGTCCTGCAGGGCAGAAACACCTCTGTTTTTCATCCTCTCCTTCTAATCAGGGGCTAATTCAGACCTGGGACACCAGGTGAGTGCAATTAACTACCAGGTAGAAATAAAAACAGAAGTGTTACGGCCCTCCAGGACCGGAATTGAAGAACCCTGCAGTAGCTTGTCGTAAGTCTTATCTGCAGGAAGTTTGAACTGGAGCTGACTTGAATCCTGAAAAATAACATGTGTTGGTGAATAAGGGCATCGATCCCACTACCTCTCACATGCTAAGCAAGCGCTCTACCATTTGAGCTAATTCCCCATCTGGTTAAAATAGACACAAGGAGCAATTAAGAGGGTTCAGCCTAGACAGTATATGATCTTGGCGCACTTGTTACTTTCCGCCACATCACTTGTAGAGTCTTGCTGGCTGGTAACAACAGTGAAAGTAGGCAAGCGGCTGGTTAGCTCAGTTGGCAAGAGCGTGGTTCTAATAATGCCAAGGTCGCAGGTTCGATCCCCGTACTGGCCATGCGGCTCCATCAGACAGTCAATATTTTGTGCCACTTGCGTGTATCCACATGGGTGCCAAAGACATAGTTCCAGAGACCTGCCGAAATAGCTCAGTTTGGAGAGCGTTAGACTGAAGATCTAAAGGTCCCTGGTTCGATCCCGGGTTTCGGCATTTGAGTTTGATCTCAGTGCTTGCACTGCAAGTAGAATATGTGTTGTTTGTGGGCCTCAATCTTGCTGCATTCTAGATCATGTGATTGTCCTCAGAAAGTAAGGAATGTCTTTCTTTTTAGTGGGGCATCAGCATTACAAAAAGTACGTTGTCATTATTACACTACAGTAGCTTGTAGTAAGACTTAGATGCAGGAAGTGTGAACTGGAGCTGATTTGAATCCTGAAAAATAACATGTGTTGGAGAATACGGGCATTGATCCCACTACCTGTCGCATGCTAAGCAAGCGCTCTACCATTTGAGCTAATTCCCCATCTGGTTAAAATAGACACAAGGTGCAATCAAGAGGGTTCGTCCTTGACAGGTTATGATCTTGGCGTACTTGTTACTTTTCGCCACATGACTTGTAGAGTCTTGCTGGCTGGTAACAACAGTGAAAGTAGGCAAGTGGCTGGTTAGCTCAGTTGGCTAGAGCTTGGTGCTACTAATGCCAAGGTCGCAGGTTCGATCCCCGTACTGGCCAAGCGGCTCCTCTGACAGTCAATATTTTGTGCCACTTGCGTGTATCCACATGGGTGCCAAAGATATAGGTCCAGGGACCTGCTGAAATAGCTCAGTTGGGAGAGCGTTAGACTGAAGATCTAAAGGTCCCTGGTTTGATCCCGGGTTTCGGCATTTGAGTTTGATCTCAGTGCTTGCACTGCAAGTTTTCAGCATTACAAAAAGTACCTTGTCATTATTACATTACAGTAGCTCAGGGTTCTTCAATTCCTGTCCTGCAGGGCAGAAACACCTCTGTTTTTCATCCTCTCCTTCTAATCAGGGGCTAATTCAGACCTGGGACACCAGGTGAGTGCAATTAACTACCAGGTAGAAATAAAAACAGAAGTGTTACGGCCCTCCAGGACCGGAATTGAAGAACCCTGCAGTAGCTTGTCGTAAGTCTTATCTGCAGGAAGTTTGAACTGGAGCTGACTTGAATCCTGAAAAATAACATGTGTTGGTGAATAAGGGCATCGATCCCACTACCTCTCACATGCTAAGCAAGCGCTCTACCATTTGAGCTAATTCCCCATCTGGTTAAAATAGACACAAGGAGCAATTAAGAGGGTTCAGCCTAGACAGTATATGATCTTGGCGCACTTGTTACTTTCCGCCACATCACTTGTAGAGTCTTGCTGGCTGGTAACAACAGTGAAAGTAGGCAAGTGGCTGGTTAGCTCAGTTGGCAAGAGCGTGGTTCTAATAATGCCAAGGTCGCAGGTTCGATCCCCGTACTGGCCATGCGGCTCCATCAGACAGTCAATATTTTGTGCCACTTGCGTGTATCCACATGGGTGCCAAAGACATAGTTCCAGAGACCTGCCGAAATAGCTCAGTTGGAAGAGCGTTAGACTGAAGATCTAAAGGTCCCTGGTTCGATCCCGGGTTTCGGCATTTGAGTTTGATCTCAGTGCTTGCACTGCAAGTAGAATATGTGTTGTTTGTGGGCCTCAATCTTGCTGCATTCTAGATCATGTGATTGTCCTCAGAAAGTAAGGAATGTCTTTCTTTTTAGTGGGGCATCAGCATTACAAAAAGTACGTTGTCATTATTACACTACAGTAGCTTGTAGTAAGACTTAGATGCAGGAAGTGTGAACTGGAGCTGATTTGAATCCTGAAAAATAACATGTGTTGGAGAATACGGGCATTGATCCCACTACCTGTCGCATGCTAAGCAAGCGCTCTACCATTTGAGCTAATTCCCCATCTGGTTAAAATAGACACAAGGTGCAATCAAGAGGGTTCGTCCTTGACAGGTTATGATCTTGGCGTACTTGTTACTTTTCGCAACATGACTTGTAGAGTCTTGCTGGCTGGTAACAACAGTGAAAGTAGGCAAGTGGCTGGTTAGCTCAGTTGGCTAGAGCTTGGTGCTACTAACGCCAAGGTCGCAGGTTTGATCCCCGTACTGGCCATGCGGCTCCTCTGACAGTCAATATTTTGTGCCACTTGCGTGTATCCACATGGGTGCCAAAGATATAGGTCCAGGGACCTGCCGAAATAGCTCAGTTGGGAGAGTGTTAGACTGAAGATCTAAAGGTCCCTGGTTCGATCCTGGGTTTCGGCATTTGAGTTTGATCTCAGTGCTTGCACTGCAAGTTTTCAGCATTACAAAAAGTACCTTGTCATTATTACATTACAGTAGCTCAGGGTTCTTCAATTCCTGTCCTGCAGGGCAGAAACACCTCTGTTTTTCATCCTCTCCTTCTAATCAGGGGCTAATTCAGACCTGTGACACCAGGTGAGTGCAATTAACTACCAAGTAGAAATAAAAACAGAAGTGTTACGGCCCTCCAGGACCGGAATTGAAGAACCCTGCAGTAGCTTGTCGTAAGACTTAGCTGCAGGAAGTTTGAACTGGAGCTGACTTGAATCCTGAAAAATAACATGTGTTGGTGAATAAGGGCATCGATCCCACTACCTCTCACATGCTAAGCAAGCGCTCTACCGTTTGAGCTAATTCCCCATCTGGTTAAAATAGACACAAGGAGCAATTAAAAGGGTTCAGCCTAGACAGTATATGATCTTGGCGCACTTGTTACTTTCCGCCACATCACTTGTAGAGTCTTGCTGGCTGGTAACAACAGTGAAAGTAGGCAAGCGGCTGGTTAGCTCAGTTGGTAAGAGCGTGGTTCTAATAATGCCAAGGTCGCAGGTTCGATCCCCGTACTGGCCATGCGGCTCCATCAGACAGTCAATATTTTGTGCCACTTGCGTGTATCCACATGGGTGCCAAAGACATAGTTCCAGAGACCTGCCGAAATAGCTCAGTTGGGAGAGCGTTAGACTGAAGATCTAAAGGTCCCTGGTTCGATCCCGGGTTTCGGCATTTGAGTTTGATCTCAGTGCTTGCACTGCAAGTAGAATATGCGTTGTTTGTGGGCCTCAATCTTGCTGCATTCTAGATCATGTGATTGTCCTCAGAAAGTAAGGAATGTCTTTCTTTTTAGTGGGGCATCAGCATTACAAAAAGTACGTTGTCATTATTATACTACAGTAGCTTGTAGTAAGACGTAGATGCAGGAAGTGTGAACTGAAGCTGATTTGAATCCTGAAAAATAACATGTGTTGGAGAATACGGGCATCGATCCCACTACCTCTCGCATGCTAAGCAAGCGCTCTACCATTTGAGCTAATTCCCCATCTGGTTAAAATAGACACAAGGTGCAATCAAGAGGGTTCGTCCTTGACAGGTTATGATCTTGGCGTACTTGTTACTTTTCGCCACATGACTTGTAGAGTCTTGCTGGCTGGTAACAATAGTGAAAGTAGGCAAGTGGCTGGTTAGCTCAGTTGGCTAGAGCTTGGTGCTAATAATGCCAAGGTCGCAGTTTCGATCCCCGTACTGGCCATGCGGCTCCTCTGACAGTCAATATTTTGTGCCACTTGCGTGTATCCACATGGGTGCCAAAGATATAGGTCCAGGGACCTGCTGAAATAGCTCAGTTGGGAGAGCGTTAGACTGAAGATCTAAAGGTCCCTGGTTCAGTTTCAGCATTTGAGTTTGATCTCAGTGCTTGCACTGCAAGTTTTCAGCATTACAAAAAGTACCTTGTCATTATTACATTACAGTAGCTCAGGGTCTTCAATTCCTGTCCTGGAGGGCAGAAACACATCTGTTTTTCATCCTCTCCTTCTAATCAGGGGCTAATTCAGACCTGGGACACCAGGTGAGTGCAATTAACTACCAGGTAGAAATAAAAACAGAAGTGTTACGGCCCTCCAGGACCGGAATTGAAGAACCCTGCAGTAGCTTGTCGTAAGACTTAGCTGCAGGAAGTTTGAACTGGAGCTGACTTGAATCCTGAAAAATAACATGTGTTGGTGAATAAGGGCATCGATCCCACTACCTCTCACATGCTAAGCAAGCGCTCTACCATTTGAGCTAATTCCCCATTTGGTTAAAATAGACACAAGGAGCAATTAAGAGGGTTCAGCCTAGACAGTATATGATCTTGGCGCACTTGTTACTTTCCGCCACATCACTTGTAGAGTCTTGCTGGCTGGTAACAACAGTGAAAGTAGGCAAGCGGCTGGTTAGCTCAGTTGGCAAGAGCGTGGTTCTAATAATGCCAAGGTCGCAGGTTCGATCCCCGTACTGGCCATGCGGCTCCATCAGACAGTCAATATTTTGTGCCACTTGCGTGTATCCACATGGGTGCCAAAGACATAGTTCCAGAGACCTGCCGAAATAGCTCAGTTGGGAGAGCGTTAGACTGAAGATCTAAAGGTCCCTGGTTCGATCCCGGGTTTCGGCATTTGAGTTTGATCTCAGTGCTTGCACTGCAAGTAGAATATGTGTTGTTTGTGGGCCTCAATCTTGCTGCATTCTAGATCATGTGATTGTCCTCAGAAAGTAAGGAATGTCTTTCTTTTTAGTGGGGCATCAGCATTACAAAAAGTACGTTGTCATTATTACACTACAGTAGCTTGTAGTAAGACTTAGATGCAGGAAGTGTGAACTGGAGCTGATTTGAATCCTGAAAAATAACATGCGTTGGAGAATACGGGCATTGATCCCACTACCTGTCGCATGCTAAGCAAGCGCTCTACCATTTGAGCTAATTCCCCATCTGGTTAAAATAGACACAAGGTGCAATCAAGAGGGTTCGTCCTTGACAGGTTATGATCTTGGCGTACTTGTTACTTTTCGCCACATGACTTGTAGAGTCTTGCTGGCTGGTAACAACAGTGAAAGTAGGCAAGTGGCTGGTTAGCTCAGTTGGCTAGAGCTTGGTGCTACTAATGCCAAGGTCGCAGGTTTGATCCCCGTACTGGCCATGCGGCTCCTCTGACAGTCAATATTTTGTGCCACTTGCGTGTATCCACATGGGTGCCAAAGATATAGGTCCAGGGACCTGCCGAAATAGCTCAGTTGGGAGAGTGTTAGACTGAAGATCTAAAGGTCCCTGGTTCGATCCCGGGTTTCGGCATTTGAGTTTGAACTCAGTGCTTGCACTGCAAGTTTTCAGCATTACAAAAAGTACCTTGTCATTATTACATTACAGTAGCTCAGGGTTCTTCAATTCCTGTCCTGCAGGGCAGAAACACCTCTGTTTTTCATCCTCTCCTTCTAATCAGGGGCTAATTCAGACCTGGGACACCAGGTGAGTGCAATTAACTACCAGGTAGAAATAAAAACAGAAGTGTTACGGCCCTCCAGGACCGGAATTGAAGAACCCTGCAGTAGCTTGTCGTAAGACTTAGCTGCAGGAAGTTTGAACTGGAGCTGACTTGAATCCTGAAAAATAACATGTGTTGGTGAATAAGGGCATCGATCCCACTACCTCTCACATGCTAAGCAAGCGCTCTACCATTTGAGCTAATTCCCCATCTGGTTAAAATAGACACAAGGAGCAATTAAAAGGGTTCAGCCTAGACAGTATATGATCTTGGCGCACTTGTTACTTTCCGCCACATCACTTGTAGAGTCTTGCTGGCTGGTAACAACAGTGAAAGTAGGCAAGCGGCTGGTTAGCTCAGTTGGTAAGAGCGTGGTTCTAATAATGCCAAGGTCGCAGGTTCGATCCCCGTACTGGCCATGCGGCTCCATCAGACAGTCAATATTTTGTGCCACTTGCGTGTATCCACATGGGTGCCAAAGACATAGTTCCAGAGACCTGCCGAAATAGCTCAGTTGGGAGAGCGTTAGACTGAAGATCTAAAGGTCCCTGGTTCGATCCTGGGTTTCGGCATTTGAGTTTGATCTCAGTGCTTGCACTGCAAGTAGAATATGCGTTGTTTGTGGGCCTCAATCTTGCTGCATTCTAGATCATGTGATTGTCCTCAGAAAGTAAGGAATGTCTTTCTTTTTAGTGGGGCATCAGCATTACAAAAAGTACGTTGTCATTATTATACTACAGTAGCTTGTAGTAAGACGTAGATGCAGGAAGTGTGAACTGAAGCTGATTTGAATCCTGAAAAATAACATGTGTTGGAGAATACGGGCATCGATCCCACTACCTCTCGCATGCTAAGCAAGCGCTCTACCATTTGAGCTAATTCCCCATCTGGTTAAAATAGACACAAGGTGCAATCAAGAGGGTTCGTCCTTGACAGGTTATGATCTTGGCGTACTTGTTACTTTTCGCCACATGACTTGTAGAGTCTTGCTGGCTGGTAACAATAGTGAAAGTAGGCAAGTGGCTGGTTAGCTCAGTTGGCTAGAGCTTGGTGCTAATAATGCCAAGGTCGCAGTTTCGATCCCCGTACTGGCCAAGCGGCTCCTCTGACAGTCAATATTTTGTGCCACTTGCGTGTATCCACATGGGTGCCAAAGATATAGGTCCAGGGACCTGCTGAAATAGCTCAGTTGGGAGAGCGTTAGACTGAAGATCTAAAGGTCCCTGGTTTGATCCCGGGTTTCGGCATTTGAGTTTGATCTCAGTGCTTGCACTGCAAGTTTTCAGCATTACAAAAAGTACCTTGTCATTATTACATTACAGTAGCTCAGGGTTCTTCAATTCCTGTCCTGCAGGGCAGAAACACCTCTGTTTTTCATCCTCTCCTTCTAATCAGGGGCTAATTCAGACCTGTGACACCAGGTGAGTGCAATTAACTACCAGGTAGAAATAAAAACAGAAGTGTTACGGCCCTCCAGGACCGGAATTGAAGAACCCTGCAGTAGCTTGTCGTAAGACTTAGCTGCAGGAAGTTTGAACTGGAGCTGACTTGAATCCTGAAAAATAACATGTGTTGGTGAATAAGGGCATCGATCCCACTACCTCTCACATGCTAAGCAAGCGCTCTACCATTTGAGCTAATTCCCCATCTGGTTAAAATAGACACAAGGAGCAATTAAGAGGGTTCAGCCTAGACAGTATATGATCTTGGCGCACTTGTTACTTTCCGCCACATCACTTGTAGAGTCTTGCTGGCTGGTAACAACAGTGAAAGTAGGCAAGTGGCTGGTTAGCTCAGTTGGCAAGAGCGTGGTTCTAATAATGCCAAGGTCGCAGGTTCGATCCCCGTACTGGCCATGCGGCTCCATCAGACAGTCAATATTTTGTGCCACTTGCGTGTATCCACATGGGTGCCAAAGACATAGTTCCAGAGACCTGCCGAAATAGCTCAGTTGGGAGAGCGTTAGACTGAAGATCTAAAGGTCCCTGGTTCGATCCCGGGTTTCGGCATTTGAGTTTGATCTCAGTGCTTGCACTGCAAGTAGAATATGTGTTGTTTGTGGGCCTCAATCTTGCTGCATTCTAGATCATGTGATTGTCCTCAGAAAGTAAGGAATGTCTTTCTTTTTAGTGGGGCATCAGCATTACAAAAAGTACGTTGTCATTATTACACTACAGTAGCTTGTAGTAAGACTTAGATGCAGGAAGTGTGAACTGGAGCTGATTTGAATCCTGAAAAATAACATGTGTTGGAGAATACGGGCATTGATCCCACTACCTGTCGCATGCTAAGCAAGCTCTCTACCATTTGAGCTAATTCCCCATCTGGTTAAAATAGACACAAGGTGCAATCAAGAGGGTTCGTCCTTGACAGGTTATGATCTTGGCGTACTTGTTACTTTTCGCCACATGACTTGTAGAGTCTTGCTGGCTGGTAACAACAGTGAAAGTAGGCAAGTGGCTGGTTAGCTCAGTTGGCTAGAGCTTGGTGCTACTAATGCCAAGGTCGCAGGTTTGATCCCCGTACTGGCCATGCGGCTCCTCTGACAGTCAATATTTTGTGCCACTTGCGTGTATCCACATGGGTGCCAAAGATATAGGTCCAGGGACCTGCCGAAATAGCTCAGTTGGGAGAGTGTTAGACTGAAGATCTAAAGGTCCCTGGTTCGATCCCGGGTTTCGGCATTTGAGTTTGAACTCAGTGCTTGCACTGCAAGTTTTCAGCATTACAAAAAGTACCTTGTCATTATTACATTACAGTAGCTCAGGGTTCTTCAATTCCTGTCCTGCAGGGCAGAAACACCTCTGTTTTTCATCCTCTCCTTCTAATCAGGGGCTAATTCAGACCTGGGACACCAGGTGAGTGCAATTAACTACCAGGTAGAAATAAAAACAGAAGTGTTACGGCCCTCCAGGACCGGAATTGAAGAACCCTGCAGTAGCTTGTCGTAAGACTTAGCTGCAGGAAGTTTGAACTGGAGCTGACTTGAATCCTGAAAAATAACATGTGTTGGTGAATAAGGGCATCGATCCCACTACCTCTCACATGCTAAGCAAGCGCTCTACCATTTGAGCTAATTCCCCATCTGGTTAAAATAGACACAAGGAGCAATTAAAAGGGTTCAGCCTAGACAGTATATGATCTTGGCGCACTTGTTACTTTCCGCCACATCACTTGTAGAGTCTTGCTGGCTGGTAACAACAGTGAAAGTAGGCAAGCGGCTGGTTAGCTCAGTTGGTAAGAGCGTGGTTCTAATAATGCCAAGGTCGCAGGTTCGATCCCCGTACTGGCCATGCGGCTCCATCAGACAGTCAATATTTTGTGACACTTGCGTGTATCCACATGGGTGCCAAAGACATAGTTCCAGAGACCTGCCGAAATAGCTCAGTTGGGAGAGCGTTAGACTGAAGATCTAAAGGTCCCTGGTTCGATCCCGGGTTTCGGCATTTGAGTTTGATCTCAGTGCTTGCACTGCAAGTAGAATATGCGTTGTTTGTGGGCCTCAATCTTGCTGCATTCTAGATCATGTGATTGTCCTCAGAAAGTAAGGAATGTCTTTCTTTTTAGTGGGGCATCAGCATTACAAAAAGTACGTTGTCATTATTATACTACAGTAGCTTGTAGTAAGACGTAGATGCAGGAAGTGTGAACTGAAGCTGATTTGAATCCTGAAAAATAACATGTGTTGGAGAATACGGGCATCGATCCCACTACCTCTCGCATGCTAAGCAAGCGCTCTACCATTTGAGCTAATTCCCCATCTGGTTAAAATAGACACAAGGTGCAATCAAGAGGGTTCGTCCTTGACAGGTTATGATCTTGGCGTACTTGTTACTTTTCGCCACATGACTTGTAGAGTCTTGCTGGCTGGTAACAATAGTGAAAGTAGGCAAGTGGCTGGTTAGCTCAGTTGGCTAGAGCTTGGTGCTAATAATGCCAAGGTCGCAGTTTCGATCCCCGTACTGGCCATGCGGCTCCTCTGACAGTCAATATTTTGTGCCACTTGCGTGTATCCACATGGGTGCCAAAGATATAGGTCCAGGGACCTGCTGAAATAGCTCAGTTGGGAGAGCGTTAGACTGAAGATCTAAAGGTCCCTGGTTCAGTTTCAGCATTTGAGTTTGATCTCAGTGCTTGCACTGCAAGTTTTCAGCGTTACAAAAAGTACCTTGTCATTATTACATTACAGTAGCTCAGGGTCTTCAATTCCTGTCCTGGAGGGCAGAAACACATCTGTTTTTCATCCTCTCCTTCTAATCAGGGGCTAATTCAGACCTGGGACACCAGGTGAGTGCAATTAACTACCAGGTAGAAATAAAAACAGAAGTGTTACGGCCCTCCAGGACCGGAATTGAAGAACCCTGCAGTAGCTTGTCGTAAGACTTAGCTGCAGGAAGTTTGAACTGGAGCTGACTTGAATCCTGAAAAATAACATGTGTTGGTGAATAAGGGCATCGATCCAACTACCTCTCACATGCTAAGCAAGCGCTCTACCATTTGAGCTAATTCCCCATTTGGTTAAAATAGACACAAGGAGCAATTAAGAGGGTTCAGCCTAGACAGTATATGATCTTGGCGCACTTGTTACTTTCCGCCACATCACTTGTAGAGTCTTGCTGGCTGGTAACAACAGTGAAAGTAGGCAAGCGGCTGGTTAGCTCAGTTGGCAAGAGCGTGGTTCTAATAATGCCAAGGTCGCAGGTTCGATCCCCGTACTGGCCATGCGGCTCCATCAGACAGTCAATATTTTGTGCCACTTGCGTGTATCCACATGGGTGCCAAAGACATAGTTCCAGAGACCTGCCGAAATAGCTCAGTTGGGAGAGCGTTAGACTGAAGATCTAAAGGTCCCTGGTTCGATCCCGGGTTTCGGCATTTGAGTTTGATCTCAGTGCTTGCACTGCAAGTAGAATATGCGTTGTTTGTGGGCCTCAATCTTGCTGCATTCTAGATCATGTGATTGTCCTCAGAAAGTAAGGAATGTCTTTCTTTTTAGTGGGGCATCAGCATTACAAAAAGTACGTTGTCATTATTATACTACAGTAGCTTGTAGTAAGACGTAGATGCAGGAAGTGTGAACTGAAGCTGATTTGAATCCTGAAAAATAACATGTGTTGGAGAATACGGGCATCGATCCCGCTACCTCTCGCATGCTAAGCAAGCGCTCTACCATTTGAGCTAATTCCCCATCTGGTTAAAATAGACACAAGGTGCAATCAAGAGGGTTCGTCCTTGACAGGTTATGATCTTGGCGTACTTGTTACTTTTCGCCACATGACTTGTAGAGTCTTGCTGGCTGGTAACAACAGTGAAAGTAGGCAAGTGGCTGGTTAGCTCAGTTGGCTAGAGCTTGGTGCTAATAATGCCAAGGTCGCAGGTTCGATCCCTGTACTGGCCATGCGGCTCCTCTGACAGTCAATATTTTGTGCCACTTGCGTGTATCCACATGGGTGCCAAAGATATAGGTCCAGGGACCTGCTGAAATAGCTCAGTTGGGAGAGCGTTAGACTGAAGATCTAAAGGTCCCTGGTTCAATCCCGGGTTTCGGCATTTGAGTTTGACCTCAGTGCTTGCACTGCAAGTTTTCAGCATTACAAAAAGTACCTTGTCATTATTACATTACAGTAGCTCAGGGTCTTCAATTTCCATCCTGGAGGGCAGAAACACCTCTGTTTTTCATCCTCTCCTTCTAATCAGGGGCTAATTCAGACCTGGGACACCAGGTGAGTGCAATTAACTACCAGGTAGAAATAAAAACAGAAGTGTTACGGCCCTCCAGGACCGGAATTGAAGAACCCTGCAGTATTTTGTCGTAAGACTTAGCTGCAGGAAGTTTGAACTGGAGCTGACTTGAATCCTGAAAAATAACATGTGTTGGTGAATAAGGGCATCGATCCCACTACCTCTCACATGCTAAGCAAGCGCTCTACCATTTGAGCTAATTCCCCATCTGGTTAAAATAGACACAAGGAGCAATTAAGAGGGTTCAGCCTAGACAGTATATGATCTTGGCGCACTTGTTACTTTCCGCCACATCACTTGTAGAGTCTTGCTGGCTGGTAACAACAGTGAAAGTAGGCAAGCGGCTGGTTAGCTCAGTTGGCAAGAGCGTGGTTCTAATAATGCCAAGGTCGCAGGTTCGATCCCCGTACTGGCCATGCGGCTCCATCAGACAGTCAATATTTGTGCCACTTGCGTGTATCCACATGGGTGCCAAAGACATAGTTCCAGAGACCTGCCGAAATAGCTCAGTTGGGAGAGCGTTAGACTGAAGATCTAAAGGTCCCTGGTTCGATCCCGGGTTTCGGCATTTGAGTTTGATCTCAGTGCTTGCACTGCAAGTAGAATATGCGTTGTTTGTGGGCCTCAATCTTGCTGCATTCTAGATCATGTGATTGTCCTCAGAAAGTAAGGAATGTCTTTCTTTTTAGTGGGGCATCAGCATTACAAAAAGTACGTTGTCATTATTATACTACAGTAGCTTGTAGTAAGACGTAGATGCAGGAAGTGTGAACTGAAGCTGATTTGAATCCTGAAAAATAACATGTGTTGGAGAATACGGGCATCGATCCCACTACCTCTCGCATGCTAAGCAAGCGCTCTACCATTTGAGCTAATTCCCCATCTGGTTAAAATAGACACAAGGTGCAATCAAGAGGGTTCGTCCTTGACAGGTTATGATCTTGGCGTACTTGTTACTTTTCGCCACATGACTTGTAGAGTCTTGCTGGCTGGTAACAATAGTGAAAGTAGGCAAGTGGCTGGTTAGCTCAGTTGGCTAGAGCTTGGTGCTAATAATGCCAAGGTCGCAGTTTCGATCCCCGTACTGGCCAAGCGGCTCCTCTGACAGTCAATATTTTGTGCCACTTGCGTGTATCCACATGGGTGCCAAAGATATAGGTCCAGGGACCTGCTGAAATAGCTCAGTTGGGAGAGCGTTAGACTGAAGATCTAAAGGTCCCTGGTTTGATCCCGGGTTTCGGCATTTGAGTTTGATCTCAGTGCTTGCACTGCAAGTTTTCAGCATTACAAAAAGTACCTTGTCATTATTACATTACAGTAGCTCAGGGTTCTTCAATTCCTGTCCTGCAGGGCAGAAACACCTCTGTTTTTCATCCTCTCCTTCTAATCAGGGGCTAATTCAGACCTGTGACACCAGGTGAGTGCAATTAACTACCAGGTAGAAATAAAAACAGAAGTGTTACGGCCCTCCAGGACCGGAATTGAAGAACCCTGCAGTAGCTTGTCGTAAGACTTAGCTGCAGGAAGTTTGAACTGGAGCTGACTTGAATCCTGAAAAATAACATGTGTTGGTGAATAAGGGCATCGATCCCACTACCTCTCACATGCTAAGCAAGCGCTCTACCATTTGAGCTAATTCCCCATCTGGTTAAAATAGACACAAGGAGCAATTAAGAGGGTTCAGCCTAGACAGTATATGATCTTGGCGCACTTGTTACTTTCCGCCACATCACTTGTAGAGTCTTGCTGGCTGGTAACAACAGTGAAAGTAGGCAAGTGGCTGGTTAGCTCAGTTGGCAAGAGCG
The DNA here is from genome assembly GCF_964263955.1 of Coregonus lavaretus. Classification (NCBI taxonomy): domain Eukaryota; kingdom Metazoa; phylum Chordata; class Actinopteri; order Salmoniformes; family Salmonidae; genus Coregonus; species Coregonus lavaretus. Next base: position 18,948,822 of record NC_139990.1, read on the forward strand.
TGGTTCTAATAATGCCAAGGTCGCAGGTTCGATCCCCGTACTGGCCATGCGGCTCCATCAGACAGTCAATATTTTGTGCCACTTGCGTGTATCCACATGGGTGCCAAAGACATAGTTCCAGAGACCTGCCGAAATAGCTCAGTTGGGAGAGCGTTAGACTGAAGATCTAAAGGTCCCTGGTTCGATACCGGGTTTAGGCATTTGAGTTTGATCTCAGTGCTTGCACTGCAAGTAGAATATGTGTTGTTTGTGGGCCTCAATCTTGCTGCATTCTAGATCATGTGATTGTCCTCAGAAAGTAAGGAATGTCTTTCTTTTTAGTGGGGCATCAGCATTACAAAAAGTACGTTGTCATTATTACACTACAGTAGCTTGTAGTAAGACTTAGATGCAGGAAGTGTGAACTGGAGCTGATTTGAATCCTGAAAAATAACATGTGTTGGAGAATACGGGCATTGATCCCACTACCTGTCGCATGCTAAGCAAGCGCTCTACCATTTGAGCTAATTCCCCATCTGGTTAAAATAGACACAAGGTGCAATCAAGAGGGTTCGTCCTTGACAGGTTATGATCTTGGCGTACTTGTTACTTTTCGCCACATGACTTGTAGAGTCTTGCTGGCTGGTAACAACAGTGAAAGTAGGCAAGTGGCTGGTTAGCTCAGTTGGCTAGAGCTTGGTGCTACTAATGCCAAGGTCGCAGGTTTGATCCCCGTACTGGCCATGCGGCTCCTCTGACAGTCAATATTTTGTGCCACTTGCGTGTATCCACATGGGTGCCAAAGATATAGGTCCAGGGACCTGCCGAAATAGCTCAGTTGGGAGAGTGTTAGACTGAAGATCTAAAGGTCCCTGGTTCGATCCCGGGTTTCGGCATTTGAGTTTGAACTCAGTGCTTGCACTGCAAGTTTTCAGCATTACAAAAAGTACCTTGTCATTATTACATTACAGTAGCTCAGGGTTCTTCAATTCCTGTCCTGCAGGGCAGAAACACCTCTGTTTTTCATCCTCTCCTTCTAATCAGGGGCTAATTCAGACCTGGGACACCAGGTGAGTGCAATTAACTACCAGGTAGAAATAAAAACAGAAGTGTTACGGCCCTCCAGGACCGGAATTGAAGAACCCTGCAGTAGCTTGTCGTAAGACTTAGCTGCAGGAAGTTTGAACTGGAGCTGACTTGAATCCTGAAAAATAACATGTGTTGGTGAATAAGGGCATCGATCCCACTACCTCTCACATGCTAAGCAAGCGCTCTACCATTTGAGCTAATTCCCCATCTGGTTAAAATAGACACAAGGAGCAATTAAAAGGGTTCAGCCTAGACAGTATATGATCTTGGCGCACTTGTTACTTTCCGCCACATCACTTGTAGAGTCTTGCTGGCTGGTAACAACAGTGAAAGTAGGCAAGCGGCTGGTTAGCTCAGTTGGTAAGAGAGTGGTTCTAATAATGCCAAGGTCGCAGGTTCGATCCCCGTACTGGCCATGCGGCTCCATCAGACAGTCAATATTTTGTGCCACTTGCGTGTATCCACATGGGTGCCAAAGACATAGTTCCAGAGACCTGCCGAAATAGCTCAGTTGGGAGAGCGTTAGACTGAAGATCTAAAGGTCCCTGGTTCGATCCCGGGTTTCGGCATTTGAGTTTGATCTCAGTGCTTGCACTGCAAGTAGAATATGCGTTGTTTGTGGGCCTCAATCTTGCTGCATTCTAGATCATGTGATTGTCCTCAGAAAGTAAGGAATGTCTTTCTTTTTAGTGGGGCATCAGCATTACAAAAAGTACGTTGTCATTATTATACTACAGTAGCTTGTAGTAAGACGTAGATGCAGGAAGTGTGAACTGAAGCTGATTTGAATCCTGAAAAATAACATGTGTTGGAGAATACGGGCATCGATCCCACTACCTCTCGCATGCTAAGCAAGCGCTCTACCATTTGAGCTAATTCCCCATCTGGTTAAAATAGACACAAGGTGCAATCAAGAGGGTTCGTCCTTGACAGGTTATGATCTTGGCGTACTTGTTACTTTTCGCCACATGACTTGTAGAGTCTTGCTGGCTGGTAACAATAGTGAAAGTAGGCAAGTGGCTGGTTAGCTCAGTTGGCTAGAGCTTGGTGCTAATAATGCCAAGGTCGCAGTTTCGATCCCCGTACTGGCCAAGCGGCTCCTCTGACAGTCAATATTTTGTGCCACTTGCGTGTATCCACATGGGTGCCAAAGATATAGGTCCAGGGACCTGCTGAAATAGCTCAGTTGGGAGAGCGTTAGACTGAAGATCTAAAGGTCCCTGGTTTGATCCCGGGTTTCGGCATTTGAGTTTGATCTCAGTGCTTGCACTGCAAGTTTTCAGCATTACAAAAAGTAACTTGTCATTATTACATTACAGTAGCTCAGGGTTCTTCAATTCCTGTCCTGCAGGGCAGAAACACCTCTGTTTTTCATCCTCTCCTTCTAATCAGGGGCTAATTCAGACCTGTGACACCAGGTGAGTGCAATTAACTACCAGGTAGAAATAAAAACAGAAGTGTTACGGCCCTCCAGGACCGGAATTGAAGAACCCTGCAGTAGCTTGTCGTAAGACTTAGCTGCAGGAAGTTTGAACTGGAGCTGACTTGAATCCTGAAAAATAACATGTGTTGGTGAATAAGGGCATCGATCCCACTACCTCTCACATGCTAAGCAAGCGCTCTACCATTTGAGCTAATTCCCCATCTGGTTAAAATAGACACAAGGAGCAATTAAGAGGGTTCAGCCTAGACAGTATATGATCTTGGCGCACTTGTTACTTTCCGCCACATCACTTGTAGAGTCTTGCTGGCTGGTAACAACAGTGAAAGTAGGCAAGTGGCTGGTTAGCTCAGTTGGCAAGAGCGTGGTTCTAATAATGCCAAGGTCGCAGGTTCGATCCCCGTACTGGCCATGCGGCTCCATCAGACAGTCAATATTTTGTGCCACTTGCGTGTATCCACATGGGTGCCAAAGACATAGTTCCAGAGACCTGCCGAAATAGCTCAGTTGGGAGAGCGTTAGACTGAAGATCTAAAGGTCCCTGGTTCGATACCGGGTTTAGGCATTTGAGTTTGATCTCAGTGCTTGCACTGCAAGTAGAATATGTGTTGTTTGTGGGCCTCAATCTTGCTGCATTCTAGATCATGTGATTGTCCTCAGAAAGTAAGGAATGTCTTTCTTTTTAGTGGGGCATCAGCATTACAAAAAGTACGTTGTCATTATTACACTACAGTAGCTTGTAGTAAGACTTAGATGCAGGAAGTGTGAACTGGAGCTGATTTGAATCCTGAAAAATAACATGTGTTGGAGAATACGGGCATTGATCCCACTACCTGTCGCATGCTAAGCAAGCGCTCTACCATTTGAGCTAATTCCCCATCTGGTTAAAATCGACACAAGGTGCAATCAAGAGGGTTCGTCCTTGACAGGTTATGATCTTGGCGTACTTGTTACTTTTCGCCACATGACTTGTAGAGTCTTGCTGGCTGGTAACAACAGTGAAAGTAGGCAAGTGGCTGGTTAGCTCAGTTGGCTAGAGCTTGGTGCTACTAATGCCAAGGTCGCAGGTTTGATCCCCGTACTGGCCATGCGGCTCCTCTGACAGTCAATATTTTGTGCCACTTGCGTGTATCCACATGGGTGCCAAAGATATAGGTCCAGGGACCTGCCGAAATAGCTCAGTTGGGAGAGTGTTAGACTGAAGATCTAAAGGTCCCTGGTTCGATCCCGGGTTTCGGCATTTGAGTTTGAACTCAGTGCTTGCACTGCAAGTTTTCAGCATTACAAAAAGTACCTTGTCATTATTACATTACAGTAGCTCAGGGTTCTTCAATTCCTGTCCTGCAGGGCAGAAACACCTCTGTTTTTCATCCTCTCCTTCTAATCAGGGGCTAATTCAGACCTGGGACACCAGGTGAGTGCAATTAACTACCAGGTAGAAATAAAAACAGAAGTGTTACGGCCCTCCAGGACCGGAATTGAAGAACCCTGCAGTAGCTTGTCGTAAGACTTAGCTGCAGGAAGTTTGAACTGGAGCTGACTTGAATCCTGAAAAATAACATGTGTTGGTGAATAAGGGCATCGATCCCACTACCTCTCACATGCTAAGCAAGCGCTCTACCATTTGAGCTAATTCCCCATCTGGTTAAAATAGACACAAGGAGCAATTAAAAGGGTTCAGCCTAGACAGTATATGATCTTGGCGCACTTGTTACTTTCCGCCACATCACTTGTAGAGTCTTGCTGGCTGGTAACAACAGTGAAAGTAGGCAAGCGGCTGGTTAGCTCAGTTGGTAAGAGCGTGGTTCTAATAATGCCAAGGTCGCAGGTTCGATCCCCGTACTGGCCATGCGGCTCCATCAGACAGTCAATATTTTGTGCCACTTGCGTGTATCCACATGGGTGCCAAAGACATAGTTCCAGAGACCTGCCGAAATAGCTCAGTTGGGAGAGCGTTAGACTGAAGATCTAAAGGTCCCTGGTTCGATCCCGGGTTTCGGCATTTGAGTTTGATCTCAGTGCTTGCACTGCAAGTAGAATATGCGTTGTTTGTGGGCCTCAATCTTGCTGCATTCTAGATCATGTGATTGTCCTCAGAAAGTAAGGAATGCCTTTCTTTTTAGTGGGGCATCAGCATTACAAAAAGTACGTTGTCATTATTATACTACAGTAGCTTGTAGTAAGAAGTAGATGCAGGAAGTGTGAACTGAAGCTGATTTGAATCCTGAAAAATAACATGTGTTGGAGAATACGGGCATCGATCCCACTACCTCTCGCATGCTAAGCAAGCGCTCTACCATTTGAGCTAATTCCCCATCTGGTTAAAATAGACACAAGGTGCAATCAAGAGGGTTCGTCCTTGACAGGTTATGATCTTGGCGTACTTGTTACTTTTCGCCACATGACTTGTAGAGTCTTGCTGGCTGGTAACAATAGTGAAAGTAGGCAAGTGGCTGGTTAGCTCAGTTGGCTAGAGCTTGGTGCTAATAATGCCAAGGTCGCAGTTTCGATCCCCGTACTGGCCATGCGGCTCCTCTGACAGTCAATATTTTGTGCCACTTGCGTGTATCCACATGGGTGCCAAAGATATAGGTCCAGGGACCTGCTGAAATAGCTCAGTTGGGAGAGCGTTAGACTGAAGATCTAAAGGTCCCTGGTTCAGTTTCAGCATTTGAGTTTGATCTCAGTGCTTGCACTGCAAGTTTTCAGCGTTACAAAAAGTACCTTGTCATTATTACATTACAGTAGCTCAGGGTCTTCAATTCCTGTCCTGGAGGGCAGAAACACATCTGTTTTTCATCCTCTCCTTCTAATCAGGGGCTAATTCAGACCTGGGACACCAGGTGAGTGCAATTAACTACCAGGTAGAAATAAAAACAGAAGTGTTACGGCCCTCCAGGACCGGAATTGAAGAACCCTGCAGTAGCTTGTCGTAAGACTTAGCTGCAGGAAGTTTGAACTGGAGCTGACTTGAATCCTGAAAAATAACATGTGTTGGTGAATAAGGGCATCGATCCAACTACCTCTCACATGCTAAGCAAGCGCTCTACCATTTGAGCTAATTCCCCATTTGGTTAAAATAGACACAAGGAGCAATTAAGAGGGTTCAGCCTAGACAGTATATGATCTTGGCGCACTTGTTACTTTCCGCCACATCACTTGTAGAGTCTTGCTGGCTGGTAACAACAGTGAAAGTAGGCAAGCGGCTGGTTAGCTCAGTTGGCAAGAGCGTGGTTCTAATAATGCCAAGGTCGCAGGTTCGATCCCCGTACTGGCCATGCGGCTCCATCAGACAGTCAATATTTTGTGCCACTTGCGTGTATCCACATGGGTGCCAAAGACATAGTTCCAGAGACCTGCCGAAATAGCTCAGTTGGGAGAGCGTTAGACTGAAGATCTAAAGGTCCCTGGTTCGATCCCGGGTTTCGGCATTTGAGTTTGATCTCAGTGCTTGCACTGCAAGTAGAATATGCGTTGTTTGTGGGCCTCAATCTTGCTGCATTCTAGATCATGTGATTGTCCTCAGAAAGTAAGGAATGTCTTTCTTTTTAGTGGGGCATCAGCATTACAAAAAGTACGTTGTCATTATTATACTACAGTAGCTTGTAGTAAGACGTAGATGCAGGAAGTGTGAACTGAAGCTGATTTGAATCCTGAAAAATAACATGTGTTGGAGAATACGGGCATCGATCCCACTACCTCTCGCATGCTAAGCAAGCGCTCTACCATTTGAGCTAATTCCCCATCTGGTTAAAATAGACACAAGGTGCAATCAAGAGGGTTCGTCCTTGACAGGTTATGATCTTGGCGTACTTGTTACTTTTCGCCACATGACTTGTAGAGTCTTGCTGGCTGGTAACAATAGTGAAAGTAGGCAAGTGGCTGGTTAGCTCAGTTGGCTAGAGCTTGGTGCTAATAATGCCAAGGTCGCAGTTTCGATCCCCGTACTGGCCAAGCGGCTCCTCTGACAGTCAATATTTTGTGCCACTTGCGTGTATCCACATGGGTGCCAAAGATATAGGTCCAGGGACCTGCTGAAATAGCTCAGTTGGGAGAGCGTTAGTCTGAAGATCTAAAGGTCCCTGGTTTGATCCCGGGTTTCGGCATTTGAGTTTGATCTCAGTGCTTGCACTGCAAGTTTTCAGCATTACAAAAAGTACCTTGTCATTATTACATTACAGTAGCTCAGGGTTCTTCAATTCCTGTCCTGCAGGGCAGAAACACCTCTGTTTTTCATCCTCTCCTTCTAATCAGGGGCTAATTCAGACCTGGGACACCAGGTGAGTGCAATTAACTACCAGGTAGAAATAAAAACAGAAGTGTTACGGCCCTCCAGGACCGGAATTGAAGAACCCTGCAGTAGCTTGTCGTAAGACTTAGCTGCAGGAAGTTTGAACTGGAGCTGACTTGAATCCTGAAAAATAACATGTGTTGGTGAATAAGGGCATCGATCCCACTACCTCTCACATGCTAAGCAAGCGCTCTACCATTTGAGCTAATTCCCCATCTGGTTAAAATAGACACAAGGAGCAATTAAGAGGGTTCAGCCTAGACAGTATATGATCTTGGCGCACTTGTTACTTTCCGCCACATCACTTGTAGAGTCTTGCTGGCTGGTAACAACAGTGAAAGTAGGCAAGTGGCTGGTTAGCTCAGTTGGCAAGAGCGTGGTTCTAATAATGCCAAGGTCGCAGGTTCGATCCCCGTACTGGCCATGCGGCTCCATCAGACAGTCAATATTTTGTGCCACTTGCGTGTATCCACATGGGTGCCAAAGACATAGTTCCAGAGACCTGCCGAAATAGCTCAGTTGGGAGAGCGTTAGACTGAAGATCTAAAGGTCCCTGGTTCGATACCGGGTTTAGGCATTTGAGTTTGATCTCAGTGCTTGCACTGCAAGTAGAATATGTGTTGTTTGTGGGCCTCAATCTTGCTGCATTCTAGATCATGTGATTGTCCTCAGAAAGTAAGGAATGTCTTTCTTTTTAGTGGGGCATCAGCATTACAAAAAGTACGTTGTCATTATTACACTACAGTAGCTTGTAGTAAGACTTAGATGCAGGAAGTGTGAACTGGAGCTGATTTGAATCCTGAAAAATAACATGTGTTGGAGAATACGGGCATTGATCCCACTACCTGTCGCATGCTAAGCAAGCGCTCTACCATTTGAGCTAATTCCCCATCTGGTTAAAATAGACACAAGGTGCAATCAAGAGGGTTCGTCCTTGACAGGTTATGATCTTGGCGTACTTGTTACTTTTCGCCACATGACTTGTAGAGTCTTGCTGGCTGGTAACAACAGTGAAAGTAGGCAAGTGGCTGGTTAGCTCAGTTGGCTAGAGCTTGGTGCTACTAATGCCAAGGTCGCAGGTTTGATCCCCGTACTGGCCATGCGGCTCCTCTGACAGTCAATATTTTGTGCCACTTGCGTGTATCCACATGGGTGCCAAAGATATAGGTCCAGGGACCTGCCGAAATAGCTCAGTTGGGAGAGTGTTAGACTGAAGATCTGAAGGTCCCTGGTTCGATCCCGGGTTTCGGCATTTGAGTTTGAACTCAGTGCTTGCACTGCAAGTTTTCAGCATTACAAAAAGTACCTTGTCATTATTACATTACAGTAGCTCAGGGTTCTTCAATTCCTGTCCTGCAGGGCAGAAACACCTCTGTTTTTCATCCTCTCCTTCTAATCAGGGGCTAATTCAGACCTGGGACACCAGGTGAGTGCAATTAACTACCAGGTAGAAATAAAAACAGAAGTGTTACGGCCCTCCAGGACCGGAATTGAAGAACCCTGCAGTAGCTTGTCGTAAGACTTAGCTGCAGGAAGTTTGAACTGGAGCTGACTTGAATCCTGAAAAATAACATGTGTTGGTGAATAAGGGCATCGATCCCACTACCTCTCACATGCTAAGCAAGCGCTCTACCATTTGAGCTAATTCCCCATCTGGTTAAAATAGACACAAGGAGCAATTAAAAGGGTTCAGCCTAGACAGTATATGATCTTGGCGCACTTGTTACTTTCCGCCACATCACTTGTAGAGTCTTGCTGGCTGGTAACAACAGTGAAAGTAGGCAAGTGGCTGGTTAGCTCAGTTGGCTAGAGCTTGGTGCTACTAATGCCAAGGTCGCAGGTTCGATCCCCGTACTGGCCATGCGGCTCCATCAGACAGTCAATATTTTGTGCCACTTGCGTGTATCCACATGGGTGCCAAAGACATAGTTCCAGAGACCTGCCGAAATAGCTCAGTTGGGAGAGCGTTAGACTGAAGATCTAAAGGTCCCTGGTTCGATCCCGGGTTTCGGCATTTGAGTTTGATCTCAGTGCTTGCACTGCAAGTAGAATATGCGTTGTTTGTGGGCCTCAATCTTGCTGCATTCTAGATCATGTGATTGTCCTCAGAAAGTAAGGAATGTCTTTCTTTTTAGTGGGGCATCAGCATTACAAAAAGTACGTTGTCATTATTATACTACAGTAGCTTGTAGTAAGAAGTAGATGCAGGAAGTGTGAACTGAAGCTGATTTGAATCCTGAAAAATAACATGTGTTGGAGAATACGGGCATCGATCCCACTACCTCTCGCATGCTAAGCAAGCGCTCTACCATTTGAGCTAATTCCCCATCTGGTTAAAATAGACACAAGGTGCAATCAAGAGGGTTCGTCCTTGACAGGTTATGATCTTGGCGTACTTGTTACTTTTCGCCACATGACTTGTAGAGTCTTGCTGGCTGGTAACAATAGTGAAAGTAGGCAAGTGGCTGGTTAGCTCAGTTGGCTAGAGCTTGGTGCTAATAATGCCAAGGTCGCAGTTTCGATCCCCGTACTGGCCATGCGGCTCCTCTGACAGTCAATATTTTGTGCCACTTGCGTGTATCCACATGGGTGCCAAAGATATAGGTCCAGGGACCTGCTGAAATAGCTCAGTTGGGAGAGCGTTAGACTGAAGATCTAAAGGTCCCTGGTTCAGTTTCAGCATTTGAGTTTGATCTCAGTGCTTGCACTGCAAGTTTTCAGCGTTACAAAAAGTACCTTGTCATTATTACATTACAGTAGCTCAGGGTCTTCAATTCCTGTCCTGGAGGGCAGAAACACATCTGTTTTTCATCCTCTCCTTCTAATCAGGGGCTAATTCAGACCTGGGACACCAGGTGAGTGCAATTAACTACCAGGTAGAAATAAAAACAGAAGTGTTACGGCCCTCCAGGACCGGAATTGAAGAACCCTGCAGTAGCTTGTCGTAAGACTTAGCTGCAGGAAGTTTGAACTGGAGCTGACTTGAATCCTGAAAAATAACATGTGTTGGTGAATAAGGGCATCGATCCAACTACCTCTCACATGCTAAGCAAGCGCTCTACCATTTGAGCTAATTCCCCATTTGGTTAAAATAGACACAAGGAGCAATTAAGAGGGTTCAGCCTAGACAGTATATGATCTTGGCGCACTTGTTACTTTCCGCCACATCACTTGTAGAGTCTTGCTGGCTGGTAACAACAGTGAAAGTAGGCAAGCGGCTGGTTAGCTCAGTTGGCAAGAGCGTGGTTCTAATAATGCCAAGGTCGCAGGTTCGATCCCCGTACTGGCCATGCGGCTCCATCAGACAGTCAATATTTTGTGCCACTTGCGTGTATCCACATGGGTGCCAAAGACATAGTTCCAGAGACCTGCCGAAATAGCTCAGTTGGGAGAGCGTTAGACTGAAGATCTAAAGGTCCCTGGTTCGATCCCGGGTTTCGGCATTTGAGTTTGATCTCAGTGCTTGCACTGCAAGTAGAATATGCGTTGTTTGTGGGCCTCAATCTTGCTGCATTCTAGATCATGTGATTGTCCTCAGAAAGTAAGGAATGTCTTTCTTTTTAGTGGGGCATCAGCATTACAAAAAGTACGTTGTCATTATTATACTACAGTAGCTTGTAGTAAGACGTAGATGCAGGAAGTGTGAACTGAAGCTGATTTGAATCCTGAAAAATAACATGTGTTGGAGAATACGGGCATCGATCCCACTACCTCTCGCATGCTAAGCAAGCGCTCTACCATTTGAGCTAATTCCCCATCTGGTTAAAATAGACACAAGGTGCAATCAAGAGGGTTCGTCCTTGACAGGTTATGATCTTGGCGTACTTGTTACTTTTCGCCACATGACTTGTAGAGTCTTGCTGGCTGGTAACAATAGTGAAAGTAGGCAAGTGGCTGGTTAGCTCAGTTGGCTAGAGCTTGGTGCTAATAATGCCAAGGTCGCAGTTTCGATCCCCGTACTGGCCAAGCGGCTCCTCTGACAGTCAATATTTTGTGCCACTTGCGTGTATCCACATGGGTGCCAAAGATATAGGTCCAGGGACCTGCTGAAATAGCTCAGTTGGGAGAGCGTTAGACTGAAGATCTAAAGGTCCCTGGTTTGATCCCGGGTTTCGGCATTTGAGTTTGATCTCAGTGCTTGCACTGCAAGTTTTCAGCATTACAAAAAGTACCTTGTCATTATTACATTACAGTAGCTCAGGGTTCTTCAATTCCTGTCCTGCAGGGCAGAAACACCTCTGTTTTTCATCCTCTCCTTCTAATCAGGGGCTAATTCAGACCTGGGACACCAGGTGAGTGCAATTAACTACCAGGTAGAAATAAAAACAGAAGTGTTACGGCCCTCCAGGACCGGAATTGAAGAACCCTGCAGTAGCTTGTCGTAAGACTTAGCTGCAGGAAGTTTGAACTGGAGCTGACTTGAATCCTGAAAAATAACATGTGTTGGTGAATAAGGGCATCGATCCCACTACCTCTCACATGCTAAGCAAGCGCTCTACCATTTGAGCTAATTCCCCATCTGGTTAAAATAGACACAAGGAGCAATTAAAAGGGTTCAGCCTAGACAGTATATGATCTTGGCGCACTTGTTACTTTCCGCCACATCACTTGTAGAGTCTTGCTGGCTGGTAACAACAGTGAAAGTAGGCAAGCGGCTGGTTAGCTCAGTTGGTAAGAGCGTGGTTCTAATAATGCCAAGGTCGCAGGTTCGATCCCCGTACTGGCCATGCGGCTCCATCAGACAGTCAATATTTTGTGCCACTTGCGTGTATCCACATGGGTGCCAAAGACATAGTTCCAGAGACCTGCCGAAATAGCTCAGTTGGGAGAGCGTTAGACTGAAGATCTAAAGGTCCCTGGTTCGATCCCGGGTTTCGGCATTTGAGTTTGATCTCAGTGCTTGCACTGCAAGTAGAATATGCGTTGTTTGTGGGCCTCAATCTTGCTGCATTCTAGATCATGTGATTGTCCTCAGAAAGTAAGGAATGTCTTTCTTTTTAGTGGGGCATCAGCATTACAAAAAGTACGTTGTCATTATTATACTACAGTAGCTTGTAGTAAGACGTAGATGCAGGAAGTGTGAACTGAAGCTGATTTGAATCCTGAAAAATAACATGTGTTGGAGAATACGGGCATCGATTCCACTACCTCTCGCATGCTAAGCAAGCGCTCTACCATTTGAGCTAATTCCCCATCTGGTTAAAATAGACACAAGGTGCAATCAAGAGGGTTCGTCCTTGACAGGTTATGATCTTGGCGTACTTGTTACTTTTCGCCACATGACTTGTAGAGTCTTGCTGGCTGGTAACAATAGTGAAAGTAGGCAAGTGGCTGGTTAGCTCAGTTGGCTAGAGCTTGGTGCTAATAATGCCAAGGTCGCAGTTTCGATCCCCGTACTGGCCATGCGGCTCCTCTGACAGTCAATATTTTGTGCCACTTGCGTGTATCCACATGGGTGCCAAAGATATAGGTCCAGGGACCTGCTGAAATAGCTCAGTTGGGAGAGCGTTACACTGAAGATCTAAAGGTCCCTGGTTCAGTTTCAGCATTTGAGTTTGATCTCAGTGCTTGCACTGCAAGTTTTCAGCGTTACAAAAAGTACCTTGTCATTATTACATTACAGTAGCTCAGGGTCTTCAATTCCTGTCCTGGAGGGCAGAAACACATCTGTTTTTCATCCTCTCCTTCTAATCAGGGGCTAATTCAGACCTGGGACACCAGGTGAGTGCAATTAACTACCAGGTAGAAATAAAAACAGAAGTGTTACGGCCCTCCAGGACCGGAATTGAAGAACCCTGCAGTAGCTTGTCGTAAGACTTAGCTGCAGGAAGTTTGAACTGGAGCTGACTTGAATCCTGAAAAATAACATGTGTTGGTGAATAAGGGCATCGATCCAACTACCTCTCACATGCTAAGCAAGCGCTCTACCATTTGAGCTAATTCCCCATTTGGTTAAAATAGACACAAGGAGCAATTAAGAGGGTTCAGCCTAGACAGTATATGATCTTGGCGCACTTGTTACTTTCCGCCACATCACTTGTAGAGTCTTGCTGGCTGGTAACAACAGTGAAAGTAGGCAAGCGGCTGGTTAGCTCAGTTGGCAAGAGCGTGGTTCTAATAATGCCAAGGTCGCAGGTTCGATTCCCGTACTGGCCATGCGGCTCCATCAGACAGTCAATATTTTGTGCCACTTGCGTGTATCCACATGGGTGCCAAAGACATAGTTCCAGAGACCTGCCGAAATAGCTCAGTTGGGAGAGCGTTAGACTGAAGATCTAAAGGTCCCTGGTTCGATCCAGGGTTTCGGCATTTGAGTTTGATCTCAGTGCTTGCACTGCAAGTAGAATATGCGTTGTTTGTGGGCCTCAATCTTGCTGCATTCTAGATCATGTGATTGTCCTCAGAAAGTAAGGAATGTCTTTCTTTTTAGTGGGGCATCAGCATTACAAAAAGTACGTTGTCATTATTATACTACAGTAGCTTTTAGTAAGACTTAGAAGCAGGAAGTGTGAACTGGAGCTGATTTGAATCCTGAAAAATAACATGTGTTGGAGAATACGGGCATCGATCCCGCTACCTCTCGCATGCTAAGCAAGCGCTCTACCATTTGAGCTAATTCCCCATCTGGTTAAAATAGACACAAGGTGCAATCAAGAGGGTTCAGCCTAGACAGTATATGATCTTGGCGCACTTGTTACTTTCCGCCACATCACTTGTAGAGTCTTGCTGGCTGGTAACAACAGTGAAAGTAGGCAAGCGGCTGGTTAGCTCAGTTGGTAAGAGCGTGGTTCTAATAATGCCAAGGTCGCAGGTTAGATCCCCGTACTGGCCATGCGGCTCCATCAGACAGTCAATATTTTGTGCCACTTGCGTGTATCCACATGGGTGCCAAAGACATAGTTCCAGAGACCTGCCGAAATAGCTCAGTTGGGAGAGCGTTAGACTGAAGATCTAAAGGTCCCTGGTTCGATCCCGGGTTTCGGCATTTGAGTTTGATCTCAGTGCTTGCACTGCAAGTAGAATATGTGTTGTTTGTGGGCCTCAATCTTGCTGCATTCTAGATCATGTGATTGTCCTCAGAAAGTAAGGAATGTCTTTCTTTTTAGTGGGGCATCAGCATTACAAAAAGTACGTTGTCATTATTACACTACAGTAGCTTGTAGTAAGACTTAGATGCAGGAAGTGTGAACTGGAGCTGATTTGAATCCTGAAAAATAACATGTGTTGGAGAATACAGGCATTGATCCCACTACCTCTCGCATGCTAAGCAAGCGCTCTACCATTGGAGCTAATTTCCCATCTGGTTAAAATAGACACAAGGTGCAATCAAGAGGGTTCGTCCTTGACAGGTTATGATCTTGGCGTACTTGTTACTTTTCGCCACATGACTTGTAGAGTCTTGCTGGCTGGTAACAATAGTGAAAGTAGGCAAGTGGCTGGTTAGCTCAGTTGGCTAGAGCTTGGTGCTAATAATGCCAAGGTCGCAGGTTCGATCCCCGTACTGGCCATGCGGCTCCTCTGACAGTCAATATTTTGTGCCACTTGCGTGTATCCACATGGGTGCCAAAGATATAGGTCCAGGGACCTGCCGAAATAGCTCAGTTGGGAGAGCGTTAGACTGAAGATCTAAAGGTCCCTGGTTTGATCCCGGGTTTCGGCATTTGAGTTTGATCTCAGTGCTTGCACTGCAAGTTTTCAGCATTACAAAAAGTACCTTGTCATTATTACATTACAGTAGCTCAGGGTTCTTCAATTCCTGTCCTGCAGGGCAGAAACACCTCTGTTTTTCATCCTCTCCTTCTAATCAGGGGCTAATTCAGACCTGGGACACCAGGTGAGTGCAATTAACTACCAGGTAGAAATAAAAACAGAAGTGTTACGGCCCTCCAGGACCGGAATTGAAGAACCCTGCAGTAGCTTGTCGTAAGACTTAGCTGCAGGAAGTTTGAACTGGAGCTGACTTGAATCCTGATAAATAACATGTGTTGGTGAATAAGGGCATCGATCCCACTACCTCTCACATGCTAAGCAAGCGCTCTACCATTTGAGCTAATTCCCCATCTGGTTAAAATAGACACAAGGAGCAATTAAGAGGGTTCAGCCTAGACAGTATATGATCTTGGCGCACTTGTTACTTTCCGCCACATCACTTGTAGAGTCTTGCTGGCTGGTAACAACAGTGAAAGTAGGCAAGTGGCTGGTTAGCTCAGTTGGCAAGAGCGTGGTTCTAATAATGCCAAGGTCGCAGGTTCGATCCCCGTACTGGCCATGCGGCTCCATCAGACAGTCAATATTTTGTGCCACTTGCGTGTATCCACATGGGTGCCAAAGACATAGTTCCAGAGACCTGCCGAAATAGCTCAGTTGGGAGAGCGTTAGACTGAAGATCTAAAGGTCCCTGGTTCGATCCCGGGTTTCGGCATTTGAGTTTGATCTCAGTGCTTGCACTGCAAGTAGAATATGTGTTGTTTGTGGGCCTCAATCTTGCTGCATTCTAGATCATGTGATTGTCCTCAGAAAGTAAGGAATGTCTTTCTTTTTAGTGGGGCATCAGCATTACAAAAAGTACGTTGTCATTATTACACTACAGTAGCTTGTAGTAAGACTTAGATGCAGGAAGTGTGAACTGGAGCTGAT
This sequence comes from Coregonus lavaretus, assembly GCF_964263955.1. Lineage (NCBI taxonomy): Eukaryota > Metazoa > Chordata > Actinopteri > Salmoniformes > Salmonidae > Coregonus > Coregonus lavaretus. The sequence goes on from NC_139990.1 coordinate 18,964,259, forward strand.
TTGAATCCTGAAAAATAACATGTGTTGGAGAATACGGGCATTGATCCCACTACCTGTCGCATGCTAAGCAAGCGCTCTACCATTGGAGCTAATTCCCCATCTGGTTAAAATAGACACAAGGTGCAATCAAGAGGGTTCGTCCTTGACAGGTTATGATCTTGGCGTACTTGTTACTTTTCGCCACATGACTTGTAGAGTCTTGCTGGCTGGTAACAATAGTGAAAGTAGGCAAGTGGCTGGTTAGCTCAGTTGGCTAGAGCTTGGTGCTAATAATGCCAAGGTCGCAGGTTCGATCCCCGTACTGGCCATGCGGCTCCTCTGACAGTCAATATTTTGTGCCACTTGCGTGTATCCACATGGGTGCCAAAGATATAGGTCCAGGGACCTACCGAAATAGCACAGTTGGGAGAGCGTTAGACTGAAGATCTAAAGGTCCCTGGTTTGATCCCGGGTTTCGGCATTTGAGTTTGATCTCAGTGCTTGCACTGCAAGTTTTCAGCATTACAAAAAGTACCTTGTCATTATTACATTACAGTAGCTCAGGGTTCTTCAATTCCTGTCCTGCAGGGCAGAAACACCTCTGTTTTTCATCCTCTCCTTCTAATCAGGGGCTAATTCAGACCTGGGACACCAGGTGAGTGCAATTAACTACCAGGTAGAAATAAAAACAGAAGTGTTACGGCCCTCCAGGACCGGAATTGAAGAACCCTGCAGTAGCTTGTCGTAAGACTTAGCTGCAGGAAGTTTGAACTGGAGCTGACTTGAATCCTGAAAAATAACATGTGTTGGTGAATAAGGGCATCGATCCCACTACCTCTCACATGCTAAGCAAGCGCTCTACCATTTGAGCTAATTCCCCATCTGGTTAAAATAGACACAAGGAGCAATTAAGAGGGTTCAGCCTAGACAGTATATGATCTTGGCGCACTTGTTACTTTCCGCCACATCACTTGTAGAGTCTTGCTGGCTGGTAACAACAGTGAAAGTAGGCAAGCGGCTGGTTAGCTCAGTTGGCAAGAGCGTGGTTCTAATAATGCCAAGGTCGCATGTTCGATCCCCGTACTGGCCATGCGGCTCCATCAGACAGTCAATATTTTGTGCCACTTGCGTGTATCCACATGGGTGCCAAAGACATAGTTCCAGAGACCTGCCGAAATAGCTCAGTTGGGAGAGCGTTAGACTGAAGATCTAAAGGTCCCTGGTTTGATCCTGGGTTTCGGCATTTGAGTTTGATCTCAGTGCTTGCACTGCAAGTAGAATATGTGTTGTTTGTGGGCCTCAATCTTGCTGCATTCTAGATCATGTGATTGTCCTCAGAAAGTAAGGAATGTCTTTCTTTTTAGTGGGGCATCAGCATTACAAAAAGTACGTTGTCATTATTACACTACAGTAGCTTGTAGTAAGACTTAGATGCAGGAAGTGTGAACTGGAGCTGATTTGAATCCTGAAAAATAACATGTGTTGGAGAATACGGGCATTGATCCCACTACCTGTCGCATGCTAAGCAAGCGCTCTACCATTTGAGCTAATTCCCCATCTGGTTAAAATAGACACAAGGTGCAATCAAGAGGGTTCGTCCTTGACAGGTTATGATCTTGGCGTACTTGTTACTTTTCGCCACATGACTTGTAGAGTCTTGCTGGCTGGTAACAACAGTGAAAGTAGGCAAGTGGCTGGTTAGCTCAGTTGGCTAGAGCTTGGTGCTACTAATGCCAAGGTCGCAGGTTCGATCCCCGTACTGGCCATGCGGCTCCTCTGACAGTCAATATTTTGTGCCACTTGCGTGTATCCACATGGGTGCCAAAGATATAGGTCCAGGGACCTGCCGAAATAGCTCAGTTGGGAGAGTGTTAGACTGAAGATCTAAAGGTCCCTGGTTCGATCCCGGGTTTCGGCATTTGAGTTTGATCTCAGTGCTTGCACTGCAAGTTTTCAGCATTACAAAAAGTACCTTGTCATTATTACATTACAGTAGCTCAGGGTTCTTCAATTCCTGTCCTGCAGGGCAGAAACACCTCTGTTTTTCATCCTCTCCTTCTAATCAGGGGCTAATTCCGACCTGGGACACCAGGTGAGTGCAATTAACTACCAGGTAGAAATAAAAACAGAAGTGTTACGGCCCTCCAGGACCGGAATTGAAGAACCCTGCAGTAGCTTGTCGTAAGACTTAGCTGCAGGAAGTTTGAACTGGAGCTGACTTGAATCCTGAAAAATAACATGTGTTGGTGAATAAGGGCATCGATCCCACTACCTCTCACATGCTAAGCAAGCGCTCTACCATTTGAGCTAATTCCCCATCTGGTTAAAATAGACACAAGGAGCAATTAAGAGGGTTCAGCCTAGACAGTATATGATCTTGGCGCACTTGTTACTTTCCGCCACATCACTTGTAGAGTCTTGCTGGCTGGTAACAACAGTGAAAGTAGGCAAGCGGCTGGTTAGCTCAGTTGGCAAGAGCGTGGTTCTAATAATGCCAAGGTCGCAGGTTCGATCCCCGTACTGGCCATGCGGCTCCATCAGACAGTCAATATTTTGTGCCACTTGCGTGTATCCACATGGGTGCCAAAGACATAGTTCCAGAGACCTGCCGAAATAGCTCAGTTGGGAGAGCGTTAGACTGAAGATCTAAAGGTCCCTGGTTCGATCCTGGGTTTCGGCATTTGAGTTTGATCTCAGTGCTTGCACTGCAAGTAGAATATGTGTTGTTTGTGGGCCTCAATCTTGCTGCATTCTAGATCATGTGATTGTCCTCAGAAAGTAAGGAATGTCTTTCTTTTTAGTGGGGCATCAGCATTACAAAAAGTACGTTGTCATTATTACACTACAGTAGCTTGTAGTAAGACTTAGATGCAGGAAGTGTGAACTGGAGCTGATTTGAATCCTGAAAAATAACATGTGTTGGAGAATACGGGCATTGATCCCACTACCTGTCGCATGCTAAGCAAGCGCTCTACCATTTGAGCTAATTCCCCATCTGGTTAAAATAGACACAAGGTGCAATCAAGAGGGTTCGTCCTTGACAGGTTATGATCTTGGCGTACTTGTTACTTTTCGCCACATGACTTGTAGAGTCTTGCTGGCTGGTAACAACAGTGAAAGTAGGCAAGTGGCTGGTTAGCTCAGTTGGCTAGAGCTTGGTGCTACTAATGCCAAGGTCGCAGGTTCGATCCCCGTACTGGCCATGCGGCTCCTCTGACAGTCAATATTTTGTGCCACTTGCGTGTATCCACATGGGTGCCAAAGATATAGGTCCAGGGACCTGCCGAAATAGCTCAGTTGGGAGAGTGTTAGACTGAAGATCTAAAGGTCCCTGGTTCAGTTTCAGCATTTGAGTTTGATCTCAGTGCTTGCACTGCAAGTTTTCAGCATTACAAAAAGTACCTTGTCATTATTACATTACAGTAGCTCAGGGTCTTCAATTCCTGTCCTGGAGGGCAGAAACACATCTGTTTTTCATCCTCTCCTTCTAATCAGGGGCTAATTCAGACCTGGGACACCAGGTGAGTGCAATTAACTACCAGGTAGAAATAAAAACAGAAGTGTTACGGCCCTCCAGGACCGGAATTGAAGAACCCTGCAGTAGCTTGTCGTAAGACTTAGCTGCAGGAAGTTTGAACTGGAGCTGACTTGAATCCTGAAAAATAACATGTGTTGGTGAATAAGGGCATCGATCCCACTACCTCTCACATGCTAAGCAAGCGCTCTACCATTTGAGCTAATTCCCCATTTGGATAAAATAGACACAAGGAGCAATTAAGAGGGTTCAGCCTAGACGGTATATGATCTTGGCGCACTTGTTACTTTCCGCCACATCACTTGTAGAGTCTTGCTGGCTGGTAACAACAGTGAAAGTAGGCAAGCGGCTGGTTAGCTCAGTTGGCAAGAGCGTGGTTCTAATAATGCCAAGGTCGCAGGTTTGATTCCCGTACTGGCCATGCGGCTCCATCAGACAGTCAGTATTTTGTGCCACTTGCGTGTATCCACATGGGTGCCAAAGATATAGGTCCAGGGACCTGCCGAAATAGCTCAGTTGGGAGAGCGTTAGACTGAAGATCTAAAGGTCCCTGGTTCAGTTTCAGCATTTGAGTTTGATCTCAGTGCTTGCACTGCAAGTTTTCAGCATTACAAAAAGTACCTTGTCATTATTACATTACAGTAGCTCAGGGTCTTCAATTCCTGTCCTGGAGGGCAGAAACACATCTGTTTTTCATCCTCTCCTTCTAATCAGGGGCTAATTCAGACCTGGGACACCAGGTGAGTGCAATTAACTACCAGGTAGAAATAAAAACAGAAGTGTTACGGCCCTCCAGGACCGGAATTGAAGAACCCTGCAGTAGCTTGTCGTAAGACTTAGCTGCAGGAAGTTTGAACTGGAGCTGACTTGAATCCTGAAAAATAACATGTGTTGGTGAATAAGGGCATCGATCCCACTACCTCTCACATGCTAAGCAAGCGCTCTACCATTTGAGCTAATTCCCCATTTGGATAAAATAGACACAAGGAGCAATTAAGAGGGTTCAGCCTAGACGGTATATGATCTTGGCGCACTTGTTACTTTCCGCCACATCACTTGTAGAGTCTTGCTGGCTGGTAACAACAGTGAAAGTAGGCAAGCGGCTGGTTAGCTCAGTTGGCAAGAGCGTGGTTCTAATAATGCCAAGGTCGCAGGTTTGATTCCCGTACTGGCCATGCGGCTCCATCAGACAGTCAGTATTTTGTGCCACTTGCGTGTATCCACATGGGTGCCAAAGACATAGTTCCAGAGACCTGCCGAAATAGCTCAGTTGGGAGAGCGTTAGACTGAAGATCTAAAGGTCCCTGGTTCGATCCCGGGTTTCGGCATTTGAGTTTGATCTCAGTGCTTGCACTGCAAGTAGAATATGCGTTGTTTGTGGGCCTCAATCTTGCTGCATTCTAGATCATGTGATTGTCCTCAGAAAGTAAGGAATGTCTTCCTTTTTAGTGGGGCATCAGCATTACAAAAAGTACGTTGTCATTATTATACTACAGTAGCTTGTAGTAAGACGTAGATGCAGGAAGTGTGAACTGAAGCTGATTTGAATCCTGAAAAATAACATGTGTTGGAGAATACGGGCATCGATCCCACTACCTCTCGCATGCTAAGCAAGCGCTCTACCATTTGAGCTAATTCCCCATCTGGTTAAAATAGACACAACGTGCAATCAAGAGGGTTCGTCCTTGACAGGTTATGATCTTGGCGTACTTGTTACTTTTCGCCACATGACTTGTAGAGTCTTGCTGGCTGGTAACAATAGTGAAAGTAGGCAAGTGGCTGGTTAGCTCAGTTGGCTAGAGCTTGGCGCTAATAATGCCAAGGTCGCAGTTTCGATCCCCGTACTGGCCATGCGGCTCCTCTGACAGTCAATATTTTGTGCCACTTGCGTGTATCCACATGGGTGCCAAAGATATAGGTCCAGGGACCTGCTGAAATAGCTCAGTTGGGAGAGCGTTAGACTGAAGATCTAAAGGTCCCTGGTTCAATCCCGGGTTTCGGCATTTGAGTTTGATCTCAGTGCTTGCACTGCAAGTTTTCAGCGTTACAAAAAGTACCTTGTCATTATTACATTACAGTAGCTCAGGGTCTTCAATTCCTGTCCTGGAGGGCAGAAACACATCTGTTTTTCATCCTCTCCTTCTAATCAGGGGCTAATTCAGACCTGGGACACCAGGTGAGTGCAATTAACTACCAGGTAGAAATAAAAACAGAAGTGTTACGGCCCTCCAGGACCGGAATTGAAGAACCCTGCAGTAGCTTGTCGTAAGACTTAGCTGCAGGAAGTTTGAACTGGAGCTGACTTGAATCCTGAAAAATAACATGTGTTGGTGAATAAGGGCATCGATCCCACTACCTCTCACATGCTAAGCAAGCGCTCTACCATTTGAGCTAATTCCCCATTTGGTTAAAATAGACACAAGGAGCAATTAAGAGGGTTCAGCCTAGACAGTATATGATCTTGGCGCACTTGTTACTTTCCGCCACATCACTTGTAGAGTCTTGCTGGCTGGTAACAACAGTGAAAGTAGGCAAGCGGCGGGTTAGCTCAGTTGGCAAGAGCGTGGTTCTAATAATGCCAAGGTCGCAGGTTCGATTCCCGTACTGGCCATGCGGCTCCATCAGACAGTCAATATTTTGTGCCACTTGCGTGTATCCACATGGGTGCCAAAGACATAGTTCCAGAGACCTGCCGAAATAGCTCAGTTTGGAGAGCGTTAGACTGAAGATCTAAAGGTTCCTGGTTCGATCCCGGGTTTCGGCATTTGAGTTTGATCTCAGTGCTTGCACTGCAAGTAGAATATGCGTTGTTTGTGGGCCTCAATCTTGCTGCATTCTAGATCATGTGATTGTCCTCAGAAAGTAAGGAATGTCTTTCTTTTTAGTGGGGCATCAGCATTACAAAAAGTACGTTGTCATTATTATACTACAGTAGCTTGTAGTAAGACGTAGATGCAGGAAGTGTGAACTGAAGCTGATTTGAATCCTGAAAAATAACATGTGTTGGAGAATACGGGCATCGATCCCGCTACCTCTCGCATGCTAAGCAAGCGCTCTACCATTTGAGCTAATTCCCCATCTGGTTAAAATAGACACAAGGTGCAATCAAGAGGGTTCGTCCTTGACAGGTTATGATCTTGGCGTACTTGTTACTTTTCGCCACATGACTTGTAGAGTCTTGCTGGCTGGTAACAATAGTGAAAGTAGGCAAGTTGCTGGTTAGCTCAGTTGGCTAGAGCTTGGTGCTAATAATGCCAAGGTCGCAGGTTCGATCCCCGTACTGGCCATGCGGCTCCATCAGACAGTCAATATTTTGTGCCACTTGCGTGTATCCACATGGGTGCCAAAGACATAGTTCCAGAGACCTGCTGAAATAGCTCAGTTGGGAGAGCGTTAGACTTGCACTGCAAGTAGAATATGTGTTGTTTCTGGGCCTCAATCTTGCTGCATTCTAGATCATGTGATTGTCCTCAGAAAGTAAGGAATGTCTTTCTTTTTAGTGGGGCATCAGCATTACAAAAAGTACGTTGTCATTATTACACTACAGTAGCTTGTAGTAAGACTTAGATGCAGGAAGTGTGAACTGGAGCTGATTTGAATCCTGAAAAATAACATGTGTTGGAGAATACGGGCATTGATCCCACTACCTGTCGCATGCTAAGCAAGCGCTCTACCATTTGAGCTAATTCCCCATCTGGTTAAAATAGACACAAGGTGCAATCAAGAGGGTTCGTCCTTGACAGGTTATGATCTTGGCGTACTTGTTACTTTTCGCCACATGACTTGTAGAGTCTTGCTGGCTGGTAACAACAGTGAAAGTAGGCAAGTGGCTGGTTAGCTCAGTTGGCTAGAGCTTGGTGCTACTAATGCCAAGGTCGCAGGTTCGATCCCCGTACTGGCCATGCGGCTCCTCTGACAGTCAATATTTTGTGCCACTTGCTTGTATCCACATGGGTGCCAAAGATATAGGTCCAGGGACCTGCCGAAATAGCTCAGTTGGGAGAGTGTTAGACTGAAGATCTAAAGGTCCCTGGTTCGATCCCGGGTTTCGGCATTTGAGTTTGATCTCAGTGCTTGCACTGCAAGTTTTCAGCATTACAAAAAGTACCTTGTCATTATTACATTACAGTAGCTCAGGGTTCTTCAATTCCTGTCCTGCAGGGCAGAAACACCTCTGTTTTTCATCCTCTCCTTCTAATCAGGGGCTAATTCAGACCTGGGACACCAGGTGAGTGCAATTAACTACCAGGTAGAAATAAAAACAGAAGTGTTACGGCCCTCCAGGACCGGAATTGAAGAACCCTGCAGTAGCTTGTCGTAAGACTTAGCTGCAGGAAGTTTGAACTGGAGCTGACTTGAATCCTGAAAAATAACATGTGTTGGTGAATAAGGGCATCGATCCCACTACCTCTCACATGCTAAGCAAGCGCTCTACCATTTGAGCTAATTCCCCATCTGGTTAAAATAGACACAAGGAGCAATTAAAAGGGTTCAGCCTAGACAGTATATGATCTTGGCGCACTTGTTACTTTCCGCCACATCACTTGTAGAGTCTTGCTGGCTGGTAACAACAGTGAAAGTAGGCAAGCGGCTGGTTAGCTCAGTTGGTAAGAGCGTGGTTCTAATAATGCCAAGGTCGCAGGTTCGATCCCCGTACTGGCCATGCGGCTCCATCAGACAGTCAATATTTTGTGCCACTTGCGTGTATCCACATGGGTGCCAAAGACATAGTTCCAGAGACCTGCCGAAATAGCTCAGTTGGGAGAGCGTTAGACTGAAGATCTAAAGGTCCCTGGTTCGATCCCGGGTTTCGGCATTTGAGTTTGATCTCAGTGCTTGCACTGCAAGTAGAATATGCGTTGTTTGTGGGCCTCAATCTTGCTGCATTCTAGATCATGTGATTGTCCTCAGAAAGTAAGGAATGTCTTCCTTTTTAGTGGGGCATCAGCATTACAAAAAGTACGTTGTCATTATTATACTACAGTAGCTTGTAGTAAGACGTAGATGCAGGAAGTGTGAACTGAAGCTGATTTGAATCCTGAAAAATAACATGTGTTGGAGAATACGGGCATCGATCCCACTACCTCTCGCATGCTAAGCAAGCGCTCTACCATTTGAGCTAATTCCCCATCTGGTTAAAATAGACACAAGGTGCAATCAAGAGGGTTCGTCCTTGACAGGTTATG